>NC_047112.1:73535710-73848210 GCF_902500255.1 Thalassophryne amazonica
AAAAAAAGCAGAAAAGGGGGTGTTCACAATAATAGTGTGGCATTCAGTCAGTGAGTTCGTCAATTTTGTGGAACAGGTGTGAATCAGGTGCCCCCTATGCAAGGATGAAGCCAGCACCTGTTGAACATGCTTTTCTCTTTGAAAGCCTGTGGAAAATGGGACGTTCAAGACATTGTTCAGAAGAACAGTGTAGTTTGATTAAAAAGTTGATTGGAGAGGGGAAAACTTATACACCGGTACAAAAAAATTATAGGCTGTTCCTCTACAATGATCTCCAATACTTTAAAATGGACAAAAAAAAAAAAAAAAAAAGACGCGTGGAAGAAAATGGAAAACCACCATCAAAATGGATAGAGGAATAACCAGAATGGCAAAGGCTCACCCATTGATCAGCTCCAGGATGATCAAAGACAGTCTGGAGTTACCTGTAAGTGCTGTGACAGTTAGAAGACGCCTGTGTGAAGCTAATGTATTTGCAAGAATCCCCCGCAAAGTCCCTCTGTTAAATAAAAGATGTGCAGAAGAGGTTACAATTTGCCAAAGAACACATCAACTGGCCTAAAGAGAAATGGAGGGGGACTTCCTGGAAGATGGCGACGGAGTAAGATGTGTAGTTGCGAGCCCCTGAAGTCGGTTAACTAAAACTCCACATAGCTAGAAACAAATCCAAAATAAAAAAGATAGATGAGTGGAGGTGGCAAACGTAAAGGCTGAAAAATAAGGAAGGACAATTCTGATATGTCCACTGCTGAACAAGACGAGAGCGATTATGAAGCCGTCGAGGATGCGGCTAGCGAAGCAAAGCTAAGTGAAGAGCGAAGCCAAACCGCATCAAAGCTAATGCTAGAAGGCCTAGCGAAGCTTAATAATGACATTCAAGATCTTGGCATGAAGCTCCGAGCAGAATTCACTGCGGCGAAAGACGAACTAAAGCAAGAAATAACATCTCTTAGACAAGATATGGATCAAAAACTTCAAGAAAACAAAAAGGCATTGGAAGATCAGAAAGCGGGTTTGACCGAGGCACAAACACGCATCGCAGCGCTGGAGGAACGGAATACAGACGCGGACTTGCTGCATAAACTACAGAAACAAATTGGATTGATGCAGGAAAAGATAACAGATCTTGAGGCCAGATCAAGAAGGTGCAATATTCAAATCTTTAACCTGCCAGAGAACAGTGAGGGGGATTCCGTTGCTGCGTATTTGACCCAATTAATCAAAAGAGAACTGGAAATACCCGAAGGAGTGGAACTTCAGATACAACACACTCAGAGAACCCCCCCCCATTCAAGCCGAAGCCAGGTGAGCGACCCAGACATATAGTGGTCAATTTTCTGAAGTTTGAAACTAAAGAAATGCTGTTGAAAAAGGCCTAGCAAGTTGTTTTATGTTGGACATTGCTAGACCTTTTATTCCAGCCCCAGGATGTGCTCGTGAGTCTAGGAGCAGGCCCCCACCTTTTGTGGGGACTCCCTGCCCACCCACCAACAGGGACAATGGGAGAGGTTTGGAATATACCTCACTGTGGAAGTCGCACATTCCTTGTTCAGGTTGTTTGGTTTGTTTTTGTTGTTTTACACTGTCTGGGGACACACAAATTGAAGCAAATCTACAAATACGAATATGCTAAAGTTTATATCTTTGAATGTAAATGGTCTAACAACTCCAATGAAAAGGGGGAAGGTTTTACAAAAATTGAAGGAAAAAAATTCAGTTTGCTCTCCTGCAAGAGACTCATTTAAACGATAAAGAACACGAAAAACTTAAAAAATTAGGATTCAGAAATTCATACTACAGCTCATTTAAACTAGGTTGTAAACGTGGAGTTGCAATTTTGATATCTAACTCTACAAAGTTTGAACTAAAAAAGGAGATAAAGGGAAAAGAAGGTCGCTACATTATAGTCAAAGGGAGGCTGGATGACACGATGATTACAGTAGTTAATATCTATGCACCTCCAGAAAGTGATAAACAGTTCTTCAAGTCTGTTTAACGCTATTGCAGTTGAAGCAGAAGGAATTTTGGTTTGTGCGGGTGACTTGAACATAGTTTTGAATCATAGGCTCGACACAACTAGCACCAAAGTAAGTAAAATGACTAACTAGATTTGTTAAAATATCCTTAGAAGAATTATGATTGACTGATACAACCCCTGGCAAAAATTATGGAAACACCGGCCTCGGAGGATGTTCATTCAGTTGTTTAATTTTGTAGAAAAAAAGCAGATCACAGACATGACACAAAACTAAAGTCATTTCAAATGGCAACTTTCTGGCTTTAAGAAACACTATAAGAAATCAAGAAAAAAGATTGTGGCAGTCAGTAACGGTTACTTTTTTAGACCAAGCAGAGGAAAAAAATATGGAATCACTCAATTCTGAGGAAAAAATTATGGAATCACCCTGTAAATTTTCATCCCCAAAACTAACACCTGCATCATATCAGATCTGCTCGTTAGTCTGCATCTAAAAAGGAGTGAACACACCTTGGAGAGCTGTTGCACCAAGTGGACTGACATGAATCGTGGCTCCAACACAAGATATGTCAATTGAAACAAAGGAGAGGATTATCAAACTCTTAAAAGAGAGTAAATCATCATGCAATGCTGCAAAAGATGTTGGTTGTTCACAGTCAGCTGTGTCCAAACGCTGGACCAAATAAAAAACAACATGAGAAGGTTGTTAAAGGCAAACACACTGGTAGACCAAGGAAGACATCAAAGCGTCAAGACAGAAAACTTAAAGCAATATGTCTCAAAAATCGAAAAATGCACAACAAAACAAGTGAGGAACGAATGGGAGGAAACTGGAGTCGACGTCTGTGACTGAAATGTAAGAAACCGCCTAATGGAAACGGGATTTACATACAGAAAAGCTAAACGAAAGCCATCATTAACACCTAAACAGAAAAAAAACAAGGTTACAATGGGCTAAGGAAAAGCAATCGTGGACTGTGGATGACTGGATGAAAGTCATATTCAGTGATGAATCTCAAATCTGCATTGGGCAAGGTGATGATGCTGGAACTTTTGTTTGGTGCCGTTCCAATGAGATTTATAAAGATGACTGCCTGAAGAGAACATGTAAATTTCCACAATCATTGATGATATGGGGCTGCATGTCAGGTAAAGGCACTGGGGAGATGGCTGTCATTACATCATCAATAAATGCACAAGTTTACGTTGATATTTTGGACAATTGAAAGGATGTTTGGGGATGATGAAATCATTTTTCAAGATGATAATGCATCTTGCCATAGAGCAAAAACGTTCCTTGCAAGAAGACACGTAGGGTCAATGTCATGGCACAGGGTCAATGTCATGGCACAGGGTCAATGTCAACGAGCAGATCTGATTTGATGCAGGTGTTAGTTTTGAGGATGAAAATTTACAGGGTGATTCCATAATTTTTTCCTCTGCTTGGTCTAAAAAAGTAACCGTTACTGACTGCCACAATCTTTTTTTCTTGATTTCTTATAGTGTTTCTTAAAGCCAGAAAGTTGCCATTTGAAATGACTTTAGTTTTGTGTCATGTCTGTGATCTGCTTTTTTCTACAAAATTAAACAACTGAATGAACATCCTCTGAGGCCGGTGATTCCATAATTTTTGCCAGGGGTTGTATATGGAGGACTATGAACCCCTTTGAGAAAGATTTTACGCATTACTCTGCTCGACATAAGACACTCTCGGATAGATTTTTTTTTGTCTTTACCAACAAATCAGACATATACAAGATTGAGGAATGTAAGATTGGAAGTGCAGACCTATCTGATCATAATGCTCTATATATGAAAATTAATATATCTAACAGGAAAAAACAGACATTGTGGAAGATGAATTTGGGCATTTTAAACAATGAAACAATAGTAGAAGACATAAAAGGAGATATAAAACAATACATTGAGGAGAACAATAATGGAGAGGTAGACCCAACAGTGTTGTGGGATGCTCTTAAAGTAGTAATCCGGGGAAAACCTATAGCCAAAACTGCATGGTTAAAGAAAAATAAAATTAAAATTTATGAAGAATGTTCTGACTCAAAGAACTCGAGCTAAAATTTGTGACAACAAAAACGACAGAAATTGCTCAGCAAATTCAAGAAAAAAAAAAACATTCATAATATACTAATTGAAGAAATTGAGAAAAAGCATGTCTTTTTTAAGCAAAGTTACTATGAAATTGGCCCTAGAGCTACAAAGTTATTAGCTAAAAGAATAAGAAAACAACAAAAATACAATTAACAAAATCATGGATCTAGATAAATTAGTTTATAAGCCAGAGGATATTGAAAGAATATTTACAAACTACTATAGCCAACTATATTCACAACCTCCTTCAGGAAGTGAAGAAGAAAAGAGAAACTTTCTTCAACAATTTGATTTTCCATCTATAGGTTTGAACCAGAATAAAGTGCTCACAGCAAAGATTACAAAGGAGGAAATACTGACAGCCATAAGCGCCCTGAAAAACCATAAAACACCAGGAAGTGACGGATTTCCCTCAGAATGGTATAAAGTGTTTAAAAATGACCTAATAGATATCCTACATAACTCCTTGAATTGGACTTTAAAATAAAATGCCAGCTTCTTGGTCTGAAGCAATAATATCAATTATCCCAAAACCAGGCAAGAACAAACAAGACTGTGCAAGCTATAGGCCCATCTCAGTATTAAACAGACTATAACATTTACAATAATATCCAAAAGACTAAATACATTTTTATCAGACTTGATCGACAAAGACCAGACAGGATTTGTACAAGGACGTCAGACACATGATAACATTAGGAGGACATTACATGTAACAGAGAAAGCGCAAAGGGAAAAAAATAAGTACAGTATTGATGCTGAAAAAGCATTTGACTCCGTAAACTGGAATTTTTTATATTTGGCGCTGGAGAGAATGGGATTCAACTCTAAATCTATAAAAATCATTAAAACACTTTATTCGCAACCAACAGCCAGAATTAAAATAAATGGAAATTTAACTGGGGAAATTAAATTGGAAAGATCAACCAGACAGGGATGCAGTCTCTCCCTATCCCCGTTTGCTCTTTTTAATCGAGCCCTTGGCACAAGCGGTAAGACAAAATACCAAAATAAAGGGAGCCATGTTAAATGGGGCTGAACATAAAATCTGACTTTTTGCGGACAACGTGACTACGTATCTCGAACAACCAGAGAAGTCCCTCCCTGATCTAATGGCACTGTTAAAACAATTTGAGCACCTGTCTGGTTATAAAATAAATATTTCTAAAACAAGTTTTAAAATTCAATTTTACTCCAAGCAGATACATTAAAAAAAACATTTAAATTTAAATGGGGAATGCAATCTATTAAATATTTAGGGGTTGAAATAACGTCAGATTTTTCAGATATCAATACAAAAAACTTTTCACAGGTACAGGAGAGAATACAGAATGATATTGAAAGGTGGTCTACATTACCTCTGGATTTCAGCTCTAGAATTGGAATTGTAAAAATGAACATTTTGCCCAGGTTTTTATTTTTATTTCAAGCATTGCCAGTAGGGCTCACCAACACACAATTTGTGACATGGGATAGAATGATTTCAAGGTTTATTTGGGATAATAAGAGACCTAGAGTGAGATTTGGAATTCTCCAGCTGCCCAAAGAAAAAGGGGGAATGTCGCTACCCAAGTTAAAAGAATATTATTACGCATGCCAGTTGAGATATCTATACTGCTGGCGTAATCCCTATTATAATGCAAAATGGAAAGAAATTGAGTGGTACTTTAGAGGAACCCATACAAAATTTGATTGGAGATTAAGATGAATATGAAAACTTAAAATCAAATTTGGACCCTATACTAAATCATACCTTGACACTATGGTTTTAAATACTCAAAATGTACAAGACTGGAAAAAGTGAATTAAAGCTGAAATGGGTGGCATATGACAGTAATTTTAAGACAGCAAAAAATGACCAAAATTATAACTACTGGACAATTAGAGGGATGACAGCTTGGTGTGTACTGGAGGAAAATGGGCAGCTGAGGAGTTTTGAAAAATTAAAGGAACAATATCACCTTGGAAAGCATGACTTCTTCCGCTATCTACAAATGAGGGATTATTACAAAAGTGAAATACAGGGGAACTCTTCCACAGGAGAGAGTGGTATAATTCAAACAATAACTAAAGCCTATAAAGACAGTAACATCAAAATAATCTATAAAGCTCTAATTGAGCATGATAAAAACACAACTGAAAAGATTAAAGGTAATTTGGAGAAAGAGCTCCACATAAAAATTGATGATCAAGACTGGATAAATATGCGGAGGCATCGTCACACTACTACCAGCTCTCGAACGTGGGAGGGAGTTCATATGGAAGAACTTGATCCATTTTTTATTACACCCAAACTTAAAAGTAAACGGTTAAAAATACAACAAACATGTTGGCGGGAATAAATGTAGACCATGCTCATATTTTCTGGAAATGTCCAACTATTGTTATGTTTTGGGAAATGGTTTGCAATGTACTTTGCGAAGTGTTGGGATATACAGTTCCCTTAACACCTGAACTGATTTATCTGTATAATTTTTCAGAAGACACCATTTCACATAATGATGTACATTTGTTTAAAATCATGTCATTAGCAGCCAAAAAATGTATAACCAGGACATGGGGCACAACATCTGTGCCAACAAAAGACCAATGGACATCAACGATAAAAGAAATTTATCTAATGGAAAAGATAACAGATTGAGACAAGACGTGAAAGTGGAAAAAATGGACAATATATAATGCAAAACTGAAGATAGTGTCACCCAGGTATGTGTGTAACCATTTTGAAGATAGTGTCACCCAGGTATGTGTGTAACCATTTGTTTTGTTTGTTGTGTTTTCTTTTCCTTTTTTGCACTGTTAAAAACCAATAAAGTTAAAAAAAAAAAGGGGAATATTTTGTGGACTGATGAGAGTAAAATTGTTCTTTTTGGGTCCAAGGGCTGCAGACTGTAAGACGACCCCCAAACTAATTCAAGCCACAGTTCACAGTGAAGACAGTGAAGCATGGTGGTGCAAGCATCATGATATGGGCATGTTTCTCCTACTATGGTGTTGGGCCTATATATCACATACCAGGTACCATGGATCAGTTTGGCTATGTCAAAATACTTGAAGAGGTCATGTTGCCTTATGCTGAAGAGGACATGCCCTTGAAATGGGTGTTTCAACAAATGACCCCAAGCACACTAGTAACCGAGCAAAATCTTGGTTCCAAACCAACAAAATTAATGCCTCGCAGATGTGAAGAAATCATGAAAAACTGTGGTGATACAACTAAATACTAGTTTAGTGATTCACAGGATTGCTAAAAAAAAGCAGTTTGAACATAATAGTTTGTAGCGACAACAGCAGATGCTACTATTATTGTGAACACCCCCCTTTTCTTTTTTTACTAATAGCCCAATTTCATAGCCTTAAGAGTGTGCATATCATGAATGCTTGGTCTTGTTGGATTTGAGAATCTACTGATACCTTGTAACAATAAGAAATATACTCAAAACCTGGATTAATCTTTTTAGTCACATAGCACTACTATTATTCTGAACACTACTGTATGTACTTGTGGACTAGTGTAAAAAGTGTGGAATATCAGCTCTTCAGTATGTTTCTTATAGGAAAGTATTGCATTTCCTCACTGTGTAATGTTCCCCTTTAAACAATGATGCAGCCAATTCATGAATTTTTACAAGCTGTCTCGATGCTGTCCACTGATCAGCTGAAAGCTGCGGTCCTCATGCAGTGTAAATTCACACACAAAGTAAATATAAAGTCTTACCTGTTTGTTTTAGTGGATTCATCATCACGTCCTGCAGAAAAATCATCCACATAAAGCCGCCTGATTTTGGAAAACGATGTCTGAAAACACTAATTCCTTGTCGTGGCTTAAGAAAAGTCCTTCTCGGGCACTTTGCACCACAGTTGCGTCGTTAGATAATTCAGCGGGGCCACTACCCCCACCGGCTCTGTCTTTGCACAAGTTGGAAAAAGGCACAGCGCCTCAGTAACAGCTCATTTACCAGACACCACGCGACCCTGGCTGCACGCGATGAAATGATCTTATGACCAATAAAGTTTCTCAGTTCTCCATGTGGAGCTGAGACGCCGCGTAACACTGTGCACATGCTGGTCAATATTTACATGCAATAGCTTCGGTGGGGGCATTTACCGTACACATTTAATTAAGTTTTTAAAAAAAAAAAAAATCTAACATCTTTCTGTGTAAACATCTCATGTTACAACGTGGAGACCTGCGGCTTATTTATGTACAATTTCTTTTTTTAAATTGGTGGGTGTGGCTTATATTACGGTGCACTCTATAGTCCGTAAATTATGGTACAGTGTGCACTTCTCAGTCTGTTGATAAATGAGCAGTTATAATGCCCCCCCCACACAAAAAACTTTCTGACCCTTAAATCATTTGCAAGCTGCTAAATTTAATCTCCCATTTGCACAAGATTATGATCAGTGAACATTTTTTAAAGTCACGTGCTATGAAATGACTTATTCATAAAGGGGCATGTAATAGCAAATATTCAGCCCCGACTCTTCTAAAATGGTTTGTTTAAAGTATGCAGGCAAGTAAAACCAAAAGCCTTTATTCAGTTTGTGTCAGAAGTACAGCTGATAGTATTCTTCGCTCTTGTAAGGTACAAGAACTTACACAATTCTGACAAGGTCTTTTGCTATCTGTGACTCTGAAACAGTACACATCCAATCACAACACTAATCAGAATAAATGGAATAATATGGCTTCTTGATCATCTACACAGTGAACATACTTGTGTCCCCCCCCCCCCACCCCCCAAAAAAAGAAGAAAAAAGAAAAAATCGCACAATGTTCTTTTTATATTTAGAGCATATTCAGATGTTTCTTCTTCACTTGGTCCTAAACACATCCCGACTGTGACTTCACTGTGTCAGTGCCTTAAATTACTATTTAAAATATTTCAATACATACATGAAATACAACCATAGCAAAGTATTACTTCCTTCTTTTACAATGCCAAATCGCAATATCAGTGGCCCCCCGAGTTCTCACTAACCACGTAAACTAAACTTTGAAATTTAGTCATTGCTGTATTCAACTGAATTATCACATTTAAACAGTGTAACAGGTACTATTTCTTTTTAATGTGCTTGTTAAGGCAAAGAAAAAGACTGTTAAAGGAATTTTGTGATTCAATACAGGAACAAGTCACATCTAAAAAAACAAAAAAACATTTCAATCATTTTTAAAAGAATTGCAGTGATGCACTAGGACTAAAACCAATTCAGATCACGGGAATAAAACGCTGGCTGCTTTAAATCAACTTCAAATTTTCAAGTAAAAAAAACAAAAAAAAAAAAACCCTGTCAGATCAGTTTAAGAAGCTTCAGCATAAAACAAAAGTCACTAAAAGCATTTCCAATGTGCAGGCCTGAATGATTTTACTATGAAAACACTTTGCTAGATTAGAATTTAATCTCATGCAATATTTGCCCCATGGCCTCAAGATGAAATAATTTCACACGATATTCCCAGGCTGTATAATATGGTGAACGCAGGATTACAAGAGGAAATCAGTCAATTTTCCTACAACATTAACATTCAAGCACAGTAGTTTTCTTTAAATTGCAAGATGCACAATAATGTGCCATGTGTGCGCTGAATCCTTTAATTGTTGCCACATGGAAGTCAATCTACAGAAGGACAGAAAACGACAACATGAATAACACTTTCTATGATGGATGCTGCAGAAAGTTAGGTATTATTTAAAACGCAGCTAGGCTTCAAGTATTGACAGAAAATTTAATTTCTTCTTCTACATGGGCACGAGTTGGGCAATGAAATGGTTGACTGGACGTAGAACTACAGAACCTCTAACATGCAGTTTGAAGTTGTAAATATTTTTGTCATACACACCTTTTACCACCTTTTAGTTAGAATTCCTTTGCCTCACATTTTTGTCCTTGTGGTTTGCATTAGAATTGCTCTTCCTGAAACAACAAGCAGACAAGCTCTTTAAGACAACCAAAAAAAGGGGGGGAATCTTGGGCAACAATTAAAAACAGGTTGTACTTACAGTGGAGCAGATCCTGAATCATCATCTTGATGACGGTAAGCAGCAAGATAAGAAATAAGTGTTAGCTGATTAAATAGGCAATGTGTCTGCGTTGGTTTGTCAAGATTTAGTGTAAAACAAAAATACATGCCTCCACCCCAACACGTTATAACATCCTCTACAACATGACAGCAATGAGGTCATACAAAATGAATTGAAGCATGACTGCCCGCTGTATTCCAACAAGTACGTCGAGCATAAAGTTTAAAAAGTATTAAAGAAACCTTTTGTAATGGGACTAAATAAAGGCTATGTTCCCCTATTAAAGCTGTGCAACTCCTGAATGGTTTAAACATTATTGCATAATGTCCAAAATAATCTATTACCACAAGGGCTCATGCAAACCAAGCACCCAAGGCGCAAG
Organism: Thalassophryne amazonica; assembly: GCF_902500255.1. Lineage (NCBI taxonomy): Eukaryota > Metazoa > Chordata > Actinopteri > Batrachoidiformes > Batrachoididae > Thalassophryne > Thalassophryne amazonica. Next base: position 73,546,209 of record NC_047112.1, read on the forward strand.
AGAGGAGAGAAACACTGCGATGGCCTGTCGAATAAAAAAAACGTGACAAAACTAATATACAACTCCAATTCCAATGAAGTTGGGACGTTATGTGAAATGTAAATAAAAACATAATACAATGATTTGCAAATCCTCTTCAACCTATATTCAATTAAATACACCACAAAGACGTAAATCCCTTCGGCTGCTCCCTTGTTTGCACTCGGGGTCACCACAGCAAATCCAAGGTGGATCTGTGTTGTGTGCTGGGGTGTTTGGCTGGCTTGGTTTCTGTTTTTCCCACCAGGTGGTATGCATTCAGGACTGAGTGGCTGAGTATTAGGACCTCACCCTGAACACCTGAGGCTTGTTTTCACGTGCAGGTCATCAGGACTCACGGCTGTGGTGTATTCTGTCTTGATCAGAGATTGCTGCATTTAAACCTTGAATGCACAGTGTGTGATTGCCAGAGACTCGACCTTGTGAGCAGACGTGTGAGATCGACGTCAGGAGAACAATCTCACCATTGCGGACGCAGAGACCGCTCCAGGTTTGACGCCACAGTCTGTGAAGGAGGATTGGGTGAGGTCTCACGCTCTTCAGCACACTTCCTGAGGTAATTTGGTTTTGGTGACTTTTATGAAGTAATGACAGTGGATTTGGTGTCCCTCACACCTTGTGTTAGTGAGCTGTCACATTATGCTAATTGTCTAATCAGCTTCTGCTGCAGTGGAGATTTGAACTGAGTTGTTCCATGCCTGCAGGGTGAGAAGCTGATATATATACAACCGCTGGCAAAAATTATGGAATCACTGGCCTCAGAGGATGTTCATTCAGTTGTTTAATTTTGTAGAAAAAAAGCAGATCACAGACATGACACAAAACTAAAGTCATTTCAAATGGCAACTTTCTGGCTTTAAGAAACACTATAAGAAATCAAGAAAAAAAGATTGTGGCAGTCAGTAACGGTTACTTTTTTAGACCAAGCAGAGAAAAAAATTATGGAATCACCCTGTAAATTTTCATCCCCCAAATTAACACCTGCAACAAATCAGATCTGCTCATTGACATTGACCCTATGCCATGACATTGACCCTGTCTTTTTGCAAGGAATGTTTTTGCTCTACCTCACCTTGCCAAATGCAGATTCATCACTGAATATGACTTTCATCCAGTCATCCACAGTCCACGATTGCTTTTCCTTAGCCCATTGTAACCTTGTTTTTTTTCTGTTTAGGTGTTAATGATGGCTTTCGTTTAGCTTTTCTGTATGTAAATCCCATTTCCATTAGGCGGTTTCTTACAGTTCGGTCACAGACGTTGACTCCAGTTTCCTCCCATTCGTTCCTCATTTGTTTTGTTGTGCATTTTTCGATTTTTGAGACATATTGCTTTAAGTTTTCTGTCTTGACGCTTTGATGTCTTCCTTGGTCTACCAGTATGTTGACTGTGAACAACCAACATCTTTTGCAACATTGCGTGATGATTTACTCTCTTTTAAGAGTTTGATAATCCTCTCCTTTGTTTCAATTGACATCTCTCGTGTTGGAGCCATGATTCATGTCAGTCCACTTGGTGCAACAGCTCTCCAAGGTGTGTTCACTCCTTTTTAGATGCAGACTAACGAGCAGATCTGATATGATGCAGGTGTTAGTTTTGTGGATGAAAATTTACGGGGTGATTCCATAATTTTTTCCTCAGAATTGAGTGATTCCATATTTTTTTCCTCTGCTTGGTCTAAAAAAGTAACCGTTACTGACTGCCACAATCTTTTTTTCTTGATTTCTACAAAATTAAACAACTGAATGAACATCCTCCGAGGCCGGTGATTGCATAATTTTTGCCAGGGGTTGTATTTAAGCCAGGAAGTGTTTGCTGATTGTGTGCACCCTTTTGAGCTGTGTCTCTCTGGGTGGAGAGTGTTGGACTCACCTCATGTTTTCTTTCTTCACAGACTCGGTTTGTCGCGGCCACCTGGGGGGTGTCGGCGGGGTCCCTGGGTCCAAACTGCTGTGGCTCCGGACCGTTTGCACTGCTGAGAGCGCGCCGTGTTTTCACCTCACCAGACCGGACATTTTTGGTTGTTTATCACTGCACTTATGATTATTAAATTCTGTTATCTTTTGAACCGTGCTCTGCTTATTTCGTGCTGGGTCCTGTCAAACGCTGGGTCGGTGCTCCGACCGCATCCGACACATAACAGATCTGCATGTTGAACTGGCACAAGTTTTACACCGGATGCCCTTCCTGACGCAACTCCACATTACATGGAGAAATGTGGCAGGGGTGGGATTTGAACCCAGAACCTTCTGTAATGAAACCAAGCGCATTAGCCACCACCCCTGCCCAAATACACCACAAAGACGATATTTAATGTTTAAACTGAAACTTTGTTTTTGTGCAAATATTTGCTCTTGTTGAAATGGATGCCTGCTACTCGTTTCAAAAAAGCTGGGACAGTGGCAACAAAAGACAGAAAGTTGATGAATGCTCAAAGAACACCTGTTAGGAACATTCCACAGGTGAACAGGTTCACTGGAAACAGGCAAGTGTCATGATTGGATATAAAAGGAGGATCCTCAAAAGGCTCAGCCATTCAAAAGCAAAGATGGGCCAAGGATCACCACTTTGTGAACAACTGCGTGAAAAAAAAGTCCCAACAGTTTAAGAACAACGTTTCTCAATGTTCAATTGCAAGGAATTTAGGGTTTCCATCATTTACCGTCCATAATACGTATAATCAGAAGATTCAAAGAATCTGGAAAACATTCTACACGTAAGGGCAATGCCGAAAACCAACAATGAATGCCCGTCACCTTCGATCCCTCAGCAGAACTGCCATTAAAAAAAAGACATTCTGTAAAGGGTCTTACTGCGTGGGCTCAGGAACACTTCAGAAAACCATTGTCAGTAAACCCAGTTTGTCGCTACATCTATGAGTACAAGTTAAAACATTACCATGCAAAGCGAAAGCCATACATCAACAACATCCAGAAACACCGCCGCCTTCTCTGGGCATGAGCTCATTTAAAATGGACAGACACAAATAGAAAAGTGTGCTGTGGTCTGATGAACATTTTAAATTGTTTTTGGAAATCATGGACGTCATGTCCTCCGGACAAAAGAGGAAAAACACCATCCACATTGTTAACAGCACAAAGTTCAAAAGCCAGCATCTGTGATGGTATGGCATGGGTTAAAGCAATAAATTTTCATCTGACTGAAATTTTTTCCTGGCAAAAATCAATGCCAGCAATTCCCTAAAATGTGGCGTAGTGGAGGCATGCACACTTTTTTCCTCAATAAATACAATAAACATTATACAGTATACAAATCTATTTTAAATAGCCTCTAAGGAGAGAGAGACAAAGCATAAAAAGAATGCAAAACTTGAACATAAAGGTACATAAAAGGGTAGTGGGGGTGGGGTGTAGTCTTGATTCTGGGGGTGCCCCCCAGAACATTTTTTTAAAGACCAAGTCAAACTTTATGTATTCTGGTGAATCTTAACAGGTATGAAGCCCTCTGAAACAAATAAAACTCACTTCAATCTGTTAAGTAAAAACACAGTATTGATTATGGGGGGTCTGGGGGATCTCCTCCAGAATTCTTTTTAAAAGAGCAAGTCAAATTTTGTATATTCTGGTGAATTTGAATGGGTATGAAGCCCTCTGAAACAAATAAATCACTTCAAAGTGTGAAGAAAACACACTATTCATTATGGGGGGTCTGGGGGTGTTCCCCAGAATTTTTTTTAAAAGTGCAAGTCAAATTTTGTCTATGCTAGTGAATTTTAATGGGTATGAACATATTACAGCAAGAGTCCACAAAAGTATTTTAAAGGCCTGACTAAAGTGTAATATGTTATATTTAATAAGATATTTTCATGAAAAAAAGACAAATGTGCAATTTACTGCATTTAATTTTTTCTTGTGTAAAAACACAGCTTAGATGTGGTTTGACCGAAACAAATTGTCATTAAACTTAAATAAAACGGATGAAGGGGAGGTGTAAGATTCACTAGGAGTTCACAGGACAGTTATTTATTTCTATATTTATTCATTTATGTTCATTATTAGTTGGTTTTACCTTTTCTGTTGTGTCTGTTTCTCAAAAATTGTATTGTAATATTATTATTATTTCTGTTGTTGCTATTATTATTAATATACAAATAAAAAAATTACAATTCGTAATACATTTGACTCTTACGACAACGCTAAGCCATTAATTATTTATTATACAGAAAGAAAATGCACACAGACTGTGCTGAAATGCAAACAGCTTAATGCTAACTTTAACAATAAAAACGCCATAGACATGCTAACGCGTTAGCATGGGTCCTGTTTAAGTTATAAAATACACCTATCAACCGTTTTAGAAGACCATAACAGGTCGGTTTAATATAAAAATAAAAAAAAGACATATGCTCTTTAGGGTTTTTTGGCGGAGGAAATTAAGATAAAGCGAAACCATCGAAACAGTGAGTCGGATCAATGTTTCATTGGTTCAAAGCAAAGCCACACCCCGCTCTACTTGGGGAAGGTCTGCCAATGTTCCCACATAGACAAGGAGGAGAAGGACCGTGGCTCATGGCAAGCAGTAAACAGAGCAGAGAGGAGTGAAAATTCACACAGTCCCTTCCTCCACAGTCCACGCTGACATTGCTGCTGCTTTGATCAGCGCAGAGGGGGATGTTGCTTTGACAGTGAGACTATCACATTTCGGCCCCAAAACACGCATGACACCACGTGCGCACGCATATGTGTGGTTACATTTTCCAAATGACAGAAATCCATCGTGGTGACGGAGAACTTTAACCCATGTGGCATGGGGGTGTGTTAGTGCCCATGGCATGGACAACTTGCACATCTGTGATGGTGTTAAGGATTTTGTATATATGTTATCACTGTTAAACATTTGTACATTTGTCTTCTTTCTCATGAGAACGGTGTTGTGCTGTTTTGCACTTCACCCTGAGAATGTACGTGTTATTCAACCTTGTTTTAGCTTTGTCTTCTTTCTCATGAGAACGGTGTTGTGCTGTTTTGCACCTGTCTTAATGCAATCCTGAGAATTCAATTTTGTTTTAGCACTCTGGGGTCAATCTGAGCTGGGAATGAAGGGCTGGATGTACTTATTATTATAATATAACTTTGTTTTCGCAGCCTCTAACGACTGGGAGTAAGAGAACGTTTTGACTATTGTGATGTGGTGTTTAGTGTGAAGGAGTGTGAAAGACAGGACACTTCAGGCAGATGCAGAACAGCTGATACCTGCAACAGACGAACGAGATGTGCTGACCTGAAAGTGTTCTTCCTTACAGCTGCACTTATTGACGTATGCGTTTATGTTATTGGAAGAAACTTGTCTTGCGTCATCACCCCCACCCTTAGGACAAGTTTTTTGTTTATGTGATGAGGGCGTCTCTTAATAAAAAGAGCGGAAAAGCAGGCCAGACTTGAGTGTAGCCTTGGTGTACAGCCTGGCCGCACTCCGCGCGTAATATTTGACTTTCTGTCTCACTGGTGTTTCTTGACTCTGTCTTGTTAAAGGTTTTAAAAATGTTTGGAGGAGAAAATACCCAACAGATGGCACCATCAATGCTGAAAGGTACATCCAGGTTTTGGAGCAACACATGCTGCCATCCAAGCAACGTCTTTTTCAAGGACGTCCCTGCGTATTTCGGCAAGACAATGCCAAGCCACATTCTGCATGTGTTACAACAACGTGGTTTCATAGTAAAAGAGTGCGGGTACTAGACTGGCCTGCCTGCAGTCCAGACCTCTTGCCCATTGAAAATGTGTGGCGCATTATGAAACGCAAAATACGACAACGGAGAACCCGGACTGTTGAACAACTGAAGTCGTACATCATGCAAGAATGGGAAAGAATTCCACCTACAAAGCTTCAACAATTAGTGTCCTCAGTTCTCAAACACCTGTTGAGTGTTGTTAGAAGGAAAGGTGATGTAACACAGTGGTAAACATACCACTGTCCCAGCTTTTTTGAAACGTGTTGCAGGCATCCATTTCAAAATGAGCAAATATTTGCACAAAAGCAATAAAGTTCATCAGTTTGAACATTAAATATCTTGTCTTTGTGGTGTATTCAATTGAATATAGGTTGAAGAGGATTTGCAAATCGTATTCTGTGTTTATTAACATTTTATACAACATCCCAACTTCATTGGAATTGGGGTTGTAAATCCTGCCAGATATAGTGGTAGTACTCACACCAGAGCATGTACAATGGACTATAAAACATACTCAACCCCCTGGGCTTCTATTGTGTACATTTAAAAAAAACAAAAATAAAGAAAAATAAAAATCAAAGTGCCCTCCAAGGGTTTGCAAGAAAACAGCAGGTGGCAGAACGATTTTCTAATCTTATGGAAGTCTACTGGTTGAAATTAAAATGCGCATCACTAGTAAATAAAATCTCAAATAAGCTGACTATTCTAAATAAAATGTTAAAATACTGATATATTGTGTCTTATTTTTGGTGCCATGTACCCAGAGAAATTAAGTGCAGAAGGTTCCAGATTCCAACCCTACCCCTGCCACCTTTCTCCGTGTAATATGGAGTTGCATTAGGAAGGGCAGCCGGTGTAAAATATGTGCCAAATCAACACACAGAATGAAAACAAGGGAGCAGCTGAAGATGCTCTCAGAAATTCATAAACTTGTGAAATTTATCCTGATTTCACCTGCAGCTATTAAACACTCAAACATGAAGCGGTGAGGAATGTGGACTTTGATGACATCATGTAGGGTATTGCCCCTGAAGGCCCTCTACTGAAATTAATGGGAAAAAAGTTTTTTTACAGTGTGAAATCAGTGTTTTTTTGTGGACTTTGATAGTAAATACATCAAAAAGTTTAAAATGTGTGTTTTAGGAGGATGTAGTCACATGACTAGTGATGTTTCTTAGGTGGAGACTTTCCAAAGATAATATTTTGAGGAATAAAGTGGGAGGCTTTTTGTTTTTATTTGAGTGCCTCTGGGACAGCCTGCAGACGTGAAGCACAGTACAGCATGAAAAGGGTCTTCAAAACATGGCTCTAACCACAGATTCAATTCTTTCCATTGGTGGACAGGTGGAGTGACTTTCAGATTCAGTAATATAGTCAGTGCCTGACATCACATCATGATTATGGATCAAAATGGCTATCAATCTGTTGTGCATTTTTCAGACGGACTGGCTTTTTTTTTTTTTTTTAAACCTTTTATCAAGTTCATCAGCACTCGCACAAGTTAAAGAGTTGGAAGTAATGATTTATAATCTAGTACATTTTTTTTCCCTCAAAAGAAAGTGTTGACTGGAGTGAGATATGCCCTTTAAAGTTGTTGAGTACAGTTGAGGCAATTAAGCCGTTTGGCTGCCTACACCTACTAAGGGTTAATTTGGCTCAGTCATCACAGCAGACTTGCTCCAATGACACATTTGGCAAAAATCGTTACGATGGAAACCCTCCTTAAAGCAACTCCAGGGGTACAGTTGGCCTTGAACTAGGGACTTTTTTTTGGGGGGGAGGACTGTTGTCACAGATCGAACGGTCCCCCCTAAAAATCATTATCACATAAATTCACTGCATCTGTTCACTGCATCTCCATCATTTCAAAGGGTCACATTATCACCTTGTTTCTGCTTAAAATGGCCTCATTTTTGCTTAAAACAGACTTCAGAATGATTTAAGAGGTTTTAACTTGTGATGGTTAATAATCCCATTAATCCCTTTGATCGATTTGGTTGAAGAGAATCCATCTCAGACCACCTGCTGTGGTCCCAAATGATACATGCGCAGTGAAGGCAGTGTGGACCAATTTATAGGGGGGACTGTTTGATCTATGACATGGGCTATGCCACTGTTCTGCCTGCAATGTTATAGCTCAGTCTTTAGGTATTTTATTTGTTTATATAACTACTGTGTTTTAATGTTTATGTATTGTTTTTCCTCAAAGTTCTGTTGTGAAGTATATACAACATAACACATCGTAAATAACATAGCTGTAAGTACTATTAAAAGTGCTGTAAAAAATATTACTGCTAAAAGGAAGTGGTGTACAGCGTGTTCTCAAATAGGCTGTAAGCGATAATACCCAACTGGTTTAAAAAAAGTTTGTTGTAATGTTGTGCATGTAGCACCCTGTGTGTCCGACTGCACTATCATGAAAAATTGTACACTTGTGCTGCAGCTGGCATTATGGTGACAAAATAAAAGCCCGCGTGGTTGTGAGTGCATTTTATAGGCACTGCACTCAAGATAAGGCAAAGAGTCAGCCAGCTTTGTGGCAATGAATGAGACACATGGTTGATGACACTGGCTGTGACAAAAAGGTTTACATGTCATTACCATGCACAAGTACAAGATGCACACAGCATGCATTCAGAATAGACGCTTAACAAAATGTTAAACTACCCAATTCAACTCCAGTTAGAGTGCGTCATTTTACTCTTTCATTGGCTCAAGCAAACACATGACCAATAAATTAAGTAAAACATTCAAAGATTGGATTACAATATGATTTGTGGGGGCCAGTGAAAGAGTGACCAACATTTTTGAGTACATTCCTTTTTAAAGTGGTGACTATGAAATTAGTTCATTCAGGCTGCTGCTTGCGGTAATATCAGCGCAACCACTTCAGTCTGACATGCAGTTTTTGTTCCACTTACCAAAATGCAAAATCAGCAGCAAACAGAGAAATAAAAATATAAATAATAAAAATAATAGTTTATCAAAAACTGCACAGCGGTGGAAGCATATACCACAAATAAGTCCTGATGTTTATAAAAAAAAAGTCATAATAAAATAAATAGGGAGGGATAAATAAATCAAAGACAGGAAGGGTACACATTTAAAAAATGCATGCAACTACACACTTGGAATCTCCATAGGCTTTGCCTTAGTTTACAGCTTATTATTTGGGGATGCTAACATTTCACAGCTATGCTGGATGTGTGATGGGACAGTGCACCGCTCTAACCGCAGATTGGGAAATGGCCATTTCAGAGACGTTTGCATACATTTATGCCTCTGTCAAATCTATTCAGTTTACAATTACAGTGACAAAGTTTGGGCTCCTCTGAGCTTTTACACAGATAACTATTACATCAAATTTAGAATGAAAGGAGAAAAGTAGTAAGGCTTCCTTATATTAAAATTTGTAAAACTCTTCCCTTTAAAGTCACTTAATTGTACAGAGACTCAGTTTCTATGAAGAGCCTACTCATTTATTACATCATTCATTAATAAATTTTGTAAAGTAACGCAAGACACTCAATTATACATAAATACTGATGCATCGAGCCACTGATTTGCCTCAAACAAAACAACTTTAAAACACGGAAGCCAATTTCTTTTTATAGTTATTGAAACAAACCAATTATGTCATAAAAAACTATATGTGTACAAGTCCCAGAGTGATCAAACTTTTTTTCTTGTTCATAAAACTAAAGTGTATGGAGAAAAGTGGACAGATTTCACCAACTGCCAGACAGTTCTGCCCAGGCTAGAGCCAACACAGAGGGTAAACATGGCACACATACCGTCATTGATCTCATCTGGCTTTCTCCTCTTCTCATAAATGAAGATGATAGTAACCAGGATGATCACTTCAGCCACAATGCCAAGAAATGGCCAGAGAGCAGCCAAGCGACTACGGACGCGCAGCTGGATCTCAGCAGATTCGGTGCCAATGTCACTGGTGCCAGAGCAGATGTACAGTCCTATGTCTTTTTCAATGCTCAGCTCCGTAATGGTCAGAGTGGATTTCTCAGGGGTGTTCTTTATCTCATATCGATCAGTTCCATTGGCTATAGCCTGTAGATTTTCATATGAAAACCCATTAAAAAAAAAAAAAACTCCAAGACTAAATTAAGTGAAGAATCATGTCATTTTGCAAGTCTGTCAGAATGTGAAGTCAGTGAAATATTTGATGGAAATGATACAAATTAAGAGCATTAATGTAACAACGCTGAGCGATACATACTACTTTGTTGTCCTCTCCCTCCTGTCTGAACCAGTTCCAGTCGGTGGGCAGTGGGTATCCATGGCTCACACAAATCAGCACAGCTTTGTCATTTTCATTGCCATGTTCAGAGTGCTTGTAGGCAGCAACATGGGGAGTTACTACACCAACAAAGAGAACATATTAGCTTTTTGAAGTGTTCAGACTGCACTCACAAAATGAGCGACTGCGCACACAGGCGACTCATGAATAGGGATGGGTATTGATAAAATTTTTTCGATAGATGCCATTATCGATTCTGCTTATCGATCCGATTCCTTATTGTTTCCCTTATCGATACCTTGTAAATTTTGTACTAAAAGTAAGCTTTACAGGTTTTCTATGCATTTCATTGAGTCTTAAAGTAAATAAATATGAAATTGGTCACTGTATCCTTGATCTCTGGACATACACAACAAAAATATAAACGCAACACTTTTGGTTTTGCTCCCATTTTGTATGAGATGAACTCAAAGATCTAAAACTTTTTCCACATACACAATATCACCATTTCCCTCAAATATTGTTCACAAACCAGTCTAAATCTGTGATAGTGAGCACTTCTTTGCTGAGATAATCCATCCCACCTCACAGGTGTGCCATACCAAGATGCTGATTAGACACCATGATTAGTGCACAGGTGTGCCTTAGACTGTCCACAATAAAGGCCACTCTGAAAGGTGCAGTTTTGTTTTATTGGGGGGGGGATACCAGTCAGTATCTGGTGTGACCACCATTTGCCTCATGCAGTGCAACACATCTCCTTTGCATAGAGTTGATCAGGTTGTCAATTGTGGCCTGTGGAATGTTGGTCCACTCTTCAATGGCTGTGCGAAGTTGCTGGATATTGGCAGGAACTGGTACACGCTGTCGTATACGCCGGTCCAGAGCGTCCCAAACATGCTCAATGGGTGACATGTCCGGTGAGTATGCCGGCCATGCAAGAACTGGGACATTTTCAGCTTCCAAGAATTGTGTACAGATCCTTGCAACATGGGGCCGTGCATTATCCTGCTGCAACATGAGGTGATGTTCTTGGATGTATGGCACAACAATGGGCCTCAGGATCTCGTCACGGTATCTCTGTGCATTCAAAATGCCATCAATAAAATGCACCTGTGTTCTTCGCCCATAACAGACGCCTGCCCATACCATAACCCCACCGCCACCATGGGCCACTTGATCCACAACATTGACAGAAAACTGCTCACCCACACAACGCCACACACGCTGTCTGCCATCTGCCCTGGACAGTGTGAACCGGGATTCATCCGTGAAGAGAACACCTCTCCAACGTGCCGAACGCCAGCAAATGTGAGCATTTGCCCACTCAAGTCGGTTACGACGACGAACTAGAGTCAGGTCGAGACCCCGATGAGGACGACGAGCATGCAGATGAGCTTCCCTGAGACGGTTTCTGACAGTTTGTGCAAAAATTCTTTGGTTATGCAAACCGACTGTTTCAGCAGCTGTCCGAGTGGCTGGTCTCAGATGATCTTGGAGGTGAACATGCTGGATGTGGAGGTCCTGGGCTGGTGTGGTTACACGTGGTCTGCGGTTGTGAGGCTGGTTGGATGTACTGCCGAATTCTCTGAAACGCCTTTGGAGACGGCTTATGGTAGAGAAATGAACATTCAATACACGAGCAACAGCTCTGGTTGACAGTCCTGTCAGCATGCCAACTGCACGCTCCCTCAAATCTTGCGACATCTGTGGCATTGTGCTGTGTGATAAAACTGCACCTTTCAGAGTGGCCTTTTATTGTGGGCAGTCTAAGGCACACCTGTGCACTAATCATGGTGTCTAATCAGCATCTTGATATGGCACACCTGTGAGGTGGGATGGATTACCTCAGCAAAGGAGAAGTACTCACTAACACAGATTTAGACTGGTTTGTGAATAATATTTGAGGGAAATGGTGATATTGTGTATGCGGAAAGTTTTAGATCTTTGAGTTCATCTCATACAAAATGGAAGCAAAACCAAAAGTGTTGTGTTTTGTTGAGTGTAAATAAAAATAAACAAAAAACGGTGTTTCGCTTTGAAGTTATTAATTCTGACTGCACTCTATCGTTCTAACTTGACTCGGCAGAGAGCCGCGCAGCGTTTGGAGCTGTGTAATCAGAACGGAGGCCGATTCTCGTTTCCTTCTCGCAACAAGACAGGAGTCCCAGTTAGTAACTTTAATCCGCACAAAAGTGACTCACGATTGACATATTCAGGGATGAAAGTGAAGGAAAAAAAAAAAAAAAAAAAAGCTGAAACCCAAAGTTACCCCCCAACACCACGTGCACGAAAATGTTTGAATTCTAGAAGCTCTGAAATGCAATCTGGGACTATTCCAGACGATAAACTGGAGTGAGTGCAGCATCCACTTAGGTGAGAATATTCTGCTCTTACTAGGATGCAGCAGTTTTCTAGTTTGGCAGATAGTTCTGGAGGAAATCACTTAAATTAACACATTGAAAATATGGTTTGACCGAAACAAACTGCCATTAAACTTAAATAAGACAGGAATGAAATGGAGGTGTAAGAGTCACTAGGTGTTCACAAGAAACACTTGTTTATTTCTGTATATATGTATGTATTTTTTTATGTATGTTCATTGTTAGTTGGTTTTATATTTTCTGTTGTGTTTCTATTCAGGTTCTTTGTCTCTTTCTCTAAAATTGTATATAATAAGTATATATTGTATATAATTAGATTATTAATATATAAACAAAAATAAATTTAAAAAATATTACAATTTGAAAACAAATGTACTCGAACGTGATGAAAGCTGCAACTGCTTGATGCTAACTTTTAACATTGAAAATGCCATAGACATGCTAATGCATTAGCATCGCTCCCATTTTTAAGTTATAAAATACATCTATCAACTGTTTCAGAAGACCATAACAGGTCGGTTTAACATAAAAAAAGGTAAATAATACTCAAAGACGTATGCTCTTTAGGGTTTTAGCGGGGGAAAATTAAGCGAAAGAAAGAATAAACGAAGCAATAGATCGAAGCACTGCTTCAATCTACGAACCACTGCTTCGATTGGTTCAAGGTTCAAAGCAAAGCCACGCTGCAGAAAAGTTGATTACGGACCCGCTGCAGGGTCTGTAATCAATGTAGCGAAATTATAATTTTCCTGACAAACACCCCCCAAAATAAGGGCCACTCTGAAGGACCGATAACAGAATCGTTATGCAAAAAGCTTATTGATGTCGGTGGATCGAATAATTTCTTAACGATACTCGAAAGGAACCGGTTCTCAATACCCATCCCTACTCATGAAGCAAGTAAACGAGCACCATTGAACGTTCTGGCACACAGACAGATCAGGTCAAGTCATAAGCAAAGCAACAGCATTGTTCAACCCAGAAATTTTGGAAGAATAGATGGAATTTGTTAACTTATCCTTTTCTTCCACAATATAAGAATAAGAAAGAACTTTATTAATCCCAAAAGGAAATTATTTTTGCCACAGTGCCGAAACAGTGACGATTGGTTTAAAAAAAAGAAAAAAAAAGAAAGAAAACTGAGTACAACATGTTTATGCAAGATGACTGAAAGACACGTGCACAAGGTGTTTGACAGCACTGCACATAGTGCTCAGTAACTGAAAACTTATGTATTCATCCTGCAGAAGGGGGAGGAGTCAAACAGTCTGATTGCCACAGGTAGGAAGGACCTCGTGTGGCGTTCTGTGGTGAACCTCGTAACCAATATTAACCTAAAAGCCAAAGTGTACCAATCTAGAGTTGTGTTGTATCACTGTCTCTGTATGAGTTCAGTCATACAACTCATGCGAGTTCAGGAAAGTAACAGAACTACAGAAGTTGACGTTTTATGAACGTATACAATTTCAAAGATGTGACAGTCGCTGAATAGAGATGCTATCAAGAATTTTAAGTCTGTACAGAGTGAGATTCTGTGATTTGTGCAAAAATCAAATAAACTTAAAATTGCTACTGCTATATGTAAGGTTTAAACACAGGAACAAATGCTATGTTTATGAATGTTTTTAACCTTTTAAACATTATTTATGACCATTGCATAACATCAAGTGACATGAAATGTTAAAGATAATTTCCTTAACTTAAACTGACAAGTTGTGGCTCTTAATAGATTAAAAAGCATGATAAAGTTTGAATTCTTTATTTTATTCCACTTTGCATGGACCCACTGATTAGCTCAGGCAATGAGGGGCCATTAGCTGGAAATATTAATCACAAATTTCTATTTTTTTTCCTACATTTCAATTCCAATGTTGCAATGAGTCATTGCTCTTTGAAAGAATGTACTCTCATATTTAAGCAATATTATATCAATGATGGTTAAAAAAAAGTCTTTAAAAAATGACATTTTGATCTCATTTATCACAATATTTTCTGGCAATATAGTGACCAGCAGAATTTGTTATTGTGAAAGAAAAGTCTTTGCTAAGCCTAACAATGACATCAAAATGAACTTACTTTTGACTTCGATTGTGTGTTGCACTTGCGGCTCAGTCAGGAAGACACATTCATATTTTCCACTAGAATGGTAGTTGATATTATCCAATCTATGGAAAGAAAAACAATTGCACAAACAATTGCGAAAAACAATTGCACAAAGTATTTTAGAATTCTCTGTGACAAGCATTATACTGTTTGTACACACAAGAAAACCAAGACATCACATTCATTACAATAATGTAATGTGATGAAGTCACATTATGTGCAGAGATGTGATGTGATCTGAACCAAACTGAAAATCAACAGCATCTTGTTACTGTTCAATGTTTTGGGAAAAAAATAAAGCTACTCATCTATGCGGAAAATATTATAAAGTTTTCCCTGCTAACAATTGTACTTCTCACTGGGCCCACTTGCCACACAGTACTGCCTGCTTGCTCTCTAAAGGGAAATTAAGGTCAGAACAAATGTGGGGGTTGCTCACGACTGTTTATCCTGCCAATGCTCCAGGCATGATTGCATGTTGGCAGAGCTAGTCCCTCTGCTAATCAAAAGCAGCAAATGCCTGAAAGATACCCCTAGCTTTGCTGCTAATGGTTTGCGAGGACAGGAATAACAAAGGCACGCAAGGGGCAACGTGGAAGGTACAGAACAAATGCCACTTACAGACTGCAATATGTACATCAATGCCCAGTATGTTGCCATCTTTACGTGGTCAACACGCACAGTGCTGCTCAAAACATTTCAGCACATGAAGCTATGTCCAGCTTTTAGAAATAGTGGGTCTACCATATATTGTTACCATACAATAAACATCCAACAAACTGACCAGCTCAGACAGTACTCATATACTGACCAGTGGGTATTTACACCATCTACAACATATATTGCTATTGGATTATTGTGTGCACAATGTGTCCACACAGACACACATACAAACATGCAGTGCAATCTATGTTCATACAGCCAAGAAACAAAATCAAGTCAAAGTGAAGGACAAGACTTGTGAGAAAGTGAATAATGCTCTGCACGTAAAACAGACTAAAGCTAAACAGTTGATGAAGCTACTCACTTGAGGACAGTGACATGACTGTCAGCTGTGGACTTTGAACTCTCAAGGATTTTACCATTATGGAGCCACTGGGAGCCTTTGACTGGAAGGCTGGTATCTGTCAGGTTGCAGCTGAGCACAGCAGAGGTCTGGTTGATGACCTCAGCAGGTTCTGCAATGATGTTTGGCACTTAAGGTAAACACAGGGGGGGTAGAAAAAATTACAAATGATTCCTAAAAGCTTCTACATGAAAACATTTCTACTTTTGTAAATATCTTTGAAATCCATAACACCCTCAATCTATCAGTGAGATTCTATTACCATATGAACCTATCTAAAATGAGAATTGCTTTACAGTGAACAATAAGTGATCCACGAGTAGACAACACTTTTGGAGGGGGATATTTGGCCCCTTCAGGCCACTAAATGCCATATTTCACCAGCAGAGAAAGTGATTGGTGAGGTTTTCCAATAAAACCACCAACTGGAAAACCTTCATGTTTTGAGGTTAACATTTTCACTGGATCTCTTAGTCAGGGAGAGAGAAATTATTTTGTTGAAACAGTTTACACTTTTTTCCTTTTATTCCAACTGAAGTGAGCGACTTTCAGAAAATGCAAGGTCTTAGTCGAGCAAAGTTTCTTTGAAGCCAGTTTTAAATTCAACTGGCATACCTTTGCATGAAATCCACACTAAGAAGGTTAGTAATTTGGACAGTTCGCGTTTCCCCATCCCTGCTGACACAAGCCAGTAAATCCCCCAAAAAATACAAACCCCCTTGACCAATGGCCAAAAGTACTTTGTCTACTCCTCCATTTGTAATCTTTTACTGCTGAAGCTTGATTTTTATTATTTATTTTTAGTGGAAAAAAAAAAACTCAACAGCTGTCTCAAATGAAATTAAATTTGATGCAAAAAAGCAGAAACATTGCTTTCATGTTTAAATTGAACAAACAACACTATAGTATCGTAATGCAGTGTTTTTACATTGGCAATATTTACTACATCCACTAAAACTCAGAAGTGCAAAGCTTGAAATGTAAAAATGTTTTATAATTTACACAACCCATGACTATAGTAATATAATTCGATAGTGTTAGAACAGTTAGATTTTAAGCTTAATCTTGTTCCAGTCACAAATATGGGCTGGGATACAGTTTTTATGCCAAGACAACTGTTGAGCATGTTCAATTACGACGCAATTCAATCTCCATCTTAAATAGAAATTAAATAGCCTCCACCCATTTTTAAGCCAAAACCAGTCCATCCAAAGTGTGCATATTCAAATAACCTTCAAGGAAAGGTAGAAAGACCTCATCCAAATGGGGAGATCTGTCCCACCAGAGGAAAAAAAGGGGACTGGAGTCAAAGTGGAAAACAAGTGGACTTGTAGTCTAAATAAGGTAGAGGGAAAAGACATTTCAAACATGCAGAAGAAGCAACAAGAGAATTTAAAAGATAAATACGTACCAGCTAATCAAAAAGATAATGATGAAATGTGAACTTTGTTTTTGCCTTTAGGTGCAGAAATTATTCAGTGAGATTATAATAAAAATACTTAACTACATGGCAAAAAGATGCCTCATGCCTGAGAATCCATCTTTAAAAATAAGTTGCCATCTTCCGCACCTACAAGCTAGTAGACTATTAGCAAAAGGAGTGATTTAAAGACACGCGGAAAAGGGTATGCTTGATGTTAGTATTGATTAAGGGAAATGTCACCAAACATTGAGTGAGAAATATCAGTTTACCTGACCCGATTTTTTCAAATAAAATAATTCAATCTATTATTCACAAGTTTTGCCATACATGTGAGAACTACTGGGGTAGTTCTCACAATAAATAAAAGTTATCTTACAAATGACATGATTAGACATGGGGGAACTGTCAGGTACTACAAGTTTAGGAAGCAGCCCAAGGAGGATTGTGGTCTGATGCACAAGATTTTAAAAAGGACAGAGGGTCAGCATAGAATGGGTGAAGCAAGCTGGAGAAGGCATTGGACCAGGAACTGAGTCTAAAAGGAGCTGAATGGCCAAGAACTAACGCAGAGGTAGCCCTCATCCTTCCTCTGCCACTCACTTTCAATCACAATAACATTTGCCTGTGAGCGTATCCACTTGATTTTGGGCATCTTCTTCAGCTCATTGCGGTCAGGGTCGTTGGAAGCACGGCACTCATATGTGCCCGAGTCGCTGAAGTCGAGGTCACTGAGGTGAATGGTGCTAGTGGCGTGTATGGTATATGTGGCATTTATTTCTACACGGTCATCCCGTGCCCCATCAAAGAGTTGGGTGAAGGTCTCATTGGGTTCCTCACCCTCTACAACCACCACTGCACCTCAGGGATGGGGTTCCCTATCACTTCACAATGCAGCTCTGCGCGGTCATTGATGAGCTTCATCTGAGATAAGGGAGACTTGATGAAGCCCGC
Organism: Thalassophryne amazonica; assembly: GCF_902500255.1. Lineage (NCBI taxonomy): Eukaryota > Metazoa > Chordata > Actinopteri > Batrachoidiformes > Batrachoididae > Thalassophryne > Thalassophryne amazonica. Next base: position 73,564,125 of record NC_047112.1, read on the forward strand.
TGAGCATCATTTACAGTCAACACAGCAAGTAGAGAGTAAGAGGTTTTTGACCATGGTAATGTAGAGCAAGCCGGATGATGTCATGGGATTGGTGGTAAAATGCAGTGATGGAAGAGAGAGATAAGCAAGTAGGAAAAAGAAAGAATAAAAACAGTTAATAAAACAGATGAAAGCAATCACATGGGTCAGAGCAACATTTTGACAAAACTATATTGAATGGCATGCCAACCCATGAAGACCGAAATGAAACTACGACAATAATGAATGTCCCAGAATGATATGACCGCAATGTCACAGGTGAATATCACATACATAACTAATCAGTCTGGGCTACATTTGTTGAATTGCTGACCTATAAGCATCGTTAGCACACACATCTGCAAAAACAACATTCTATACGCCACTGAAGAGTGCGATTAAAAAAAAAAATAAAAAAGATAGTCTGCAAAATCATTTTACACATTAAAATTAAAGCAGCAGCTCTCGAGTCGCACATCATCTCCAATAACAATGCTTTTGTTGGCTCAAACGTCTGCATTATAAAAACCGGTGCCTCATGTGATCATGGAAGACACAGCATTCATGCCAGCTTTTGTGTATGAATGCTCTCATTTCACAGCAGCCAGAGTTGCTTTGTGACCGTTTTAGTCAGGGCTCTTCTGTCACATAAAACAGTGATGTGAATACAGCCTGGGCCAGGAGAAGAATAACATTCTCTCAAAACGAGCCAAAGCACAGCACACTTACTCCCTGTAGATTCATTCAATCCCCTTTCAGAAACAATGTTAAACTAACAGAACACACACAACCTGAGCTGGACCCAAAGTATCAAGTAAATGTGAAAGAACCTTAGCATCGAAGTAGAACAGTCTACTGAGTATACAATTATGTGACAGAACAACACAAAAACTCACAACTTGGGGGGGGGGGGGGGGCGCTCAAATTTTGTGAGCACAGTTTCTGTTAGCAATTTTATTCATCAGCATTGAGAATTGAGATCAGAAATATGGAGACTAGCTCAAGATATCCCAAAGTCACTTTTGACACAGCAACAAAGTACACAGAAATTTACATATTAAACAGGAACATTGCAATTCAAGTGTCTTTCCAACAGAAGAGGGAGTAGTCTGATGCTAAAGCCACCTTGACACTTGCACAAATTTGATGCCCATACTGACACGCAAGATTGCCTGTCAATCAGTAAACTCACTGTAAACTGTGCGAGGCTTTATGCCAATGCACAAATAAAATTTTGAAATGTTCACAATTTCTGGCATGCATAAATTTCATGCCACTTGCACAAATATTCACAAACACTGCATGTCAATACGTGTCTGTGCACAGAGCCTCGCAGAGTTTACAACCAGTTCACTCACTCCCACAAAGAATTGCGTGCCAGTGCAGGGATCAAATTTGTTCCAAGTGTCAAGGTGACTCAACATAGTATAACTACAGAACCACATGTAAATGAGACTATTTAGCATTTTTTTTTTTTTTTTTGGTTCCTTTACTACAGTCATTTTGGAGGGGCCATAGACCCATCATGGCTTAAAATATCTGATAATTAAGCCATTTTAAATAGTCTGATTTTGAAAATATCTTTGCCTTATTTTATGTAAACAAACACCTATGCAGTGTATAGACCAATGTACCTTTTCATCTCTAGTGCACAATAATTTATTTTTTACTACAGCCAAGATGAGCATTCAGCGTCATTTAGTGCTGGATAAATGTGCTTACTCTGGGTTTTTAATCACAAAACGGTCCTAATTTCAGTGAGAGCAGGTTAAGCTGCTGGGGTCCTAAAACTGTTGTGAATAAATGAGTGCACATCAGAACCATTTACCAAATTACTGAGACCAAGTATCAAATAGAGCTAAAATGATTGGTCCAAATTAAGAATCACTGAATCAGTTATCAAGTGAAAATTGCTACAAACAAGCCCTGTACCAATTGTCATCATTAAACATGAAATTCATCATTTGTTATGCACATTCATAAACCTTCTTCTTTTAATATGGACATTCTCATACAGTTGGGTTCAAAATAAGTGAAGCTAAAAATCCTTAGATTTTATTTGTGCATTGGGATGCATTTGTGTGCAATGTTCCCAATGCACACAACTGCACTGGGAACACTGCACATTCTATTCCAAATCAAAGCATAAAAAAAAAACATCAAAATGTTATTACTTTACAGAAAGTTACGGAAAAAGGAATATTAGGCTGTTGGAGAAAGAAAAGAAAAGGTGGGCTGCCATGTGCCTTTTACCAAGGAGTGGCTTCCATCTGGCCACTCTACCATACAGGCCTGAATGGTGAATTGCTGCAGAGATGGTTGTCCTTCTGGAAGGTTCTCCTCTCTCCAGAGGAATGCTGGAGCTCTGATAGAGTGACCATCGGTTTTTGGTCACATCCCGACTAAGGCCCTTCTCCCCCGATCACTTAGACGGTCGGCCACCTCTAGGAAGGTCCTCCAGGTGGATCTGAAATGCGTCCATTTAAAGCCCCATCTGACCTTGACGATTAAAACGCTGGCATAAGTCCAATAAGTTATGGGTACGTATTGAAACACGTCCTAATAAGCTGAGCTCCTCAAAAAATTTGGGCATGCTGAAAATTTCAATGCATGCCAGCGTGTGACTCATACATCCCACACATGTGGGACATAAGTTGCAGGTAAGTTATGTGATTGTTGCCACACATTTTGAAATTTATTCATAAGTGCTGGCCACTGATTGGCTGAAAGCTGCAGTCTTCATCCGGGCACACTGTTTCAATCACCACGGAGTAAATCTGACCTGTTCATTTCAGTCCAATTCACATCACAGATGGACATGAATCCACAAAGCTCCAGATTTTTGAAAATGACTTCTGAAAATACAATTTGTGGCTGGAAACGCAGCATTTAAAGCAAGTCCCTCTTGTGGTTTTTCTGCAGCAGGTGCATTTCTCATGCCAGTGTTGCACACTCTGAACACAAAGAAGCACTGTGACGATTTAAACTTTTAAAGCGTCGCCGCTGTGGTGTGATCATCAGACGACCTGATCGATCAGGTGTAATCACGCTTGATTAGCGCCGTTTACACATTTAAAGCACTGTCACTGTCACCACACGACCTGATCATGTTCAACTGCTGCTTTAAAAGTTTAAATCATCACAGCGTTTCATTATTCAGGTCTGTAATGACCTGATCAGCAGACCTGAAAACAGCTGCTCAACGCTTTAACAAGTTTAAAAGAGTCACGGCACTCCAATCATTCATGGCAGCGTTTAGCACAGCCAGTCCACTCATCAGCATTCTGTACACAATAAAAATGGTCCACCAAGATAAAAAATTTAAATTAAAAAATAAATAATGTTAAATTACTCTGTTTCTGAGCAGCATCACACCATGCAGTACCGACCCAAACCACTGGGTGGAAATTCGGCTGTCAGCATACACTGGTTAATCATCAAGGTGTGACAGCTGCCTTAATTATTAGACGTATGACAGCGTTTTAATGCGGTCGACATACGCAGGCTAAATCATCAAGATGTGACAGGGCCTTTACAGATGGAGGCCACTGTGCTCTTTGTGATTTTCAACGCAGCAGAAAAGTTTCTTAACCTTCCCAGATTTGTACCTCAAGACAATCCTGTCTCAGAGATCTATAAACAATTCATTTGACTTCATGCTTGGTTTGTGCTCTGACATGCACAGTCAACTGTGGGACCTTATATGTAGACAGGTGTGTGCCTTTCCAAATCATGTCCAATCATCTAATTACTCCAGGTGGACTCCAATTAAGCTGTAGAAACATCTCAAAAGATGATCAGCGGAAACAGGAGGCACCTGAGCTCAATTCTGAGATTCATGGCAAAGGATGTGAATACTTATGTATGGGATGGGTACTGATAAGGTTTTATCGATATCGATGCCATTATCGATTCTGCTTATTGATCCGATTCCTTATCGATTCCCTTATTGATACCTCGTGACTTTGTACTAAAAGTAGGCTTTACAGGTTTTCTATGTATTTCACTGAGTCTTAAAGTAAATAAATATAAAATTGGTCACTGTATCCTTGATCTCTGGACATAAATAAAAACAAACAACTGTGTTTCGCTTTGAAGTTATTAATTCAGACTGGATTCTATCGTTCTATCTTGACTTGTCAGAGAGCCGCGCAACGTTTGGAGCTGTGTGAACAGAACGGAGGATGATTCTCGTTTCTTTCTCGCACAAGACAGGAGTCCCAGTTGCTAACTTTAATCCGCACAAAAGTGAATCACAACTCATATTCAGGGATGAAAGTGGTGAAAAACAAAAAAAGCTGAAACCCAAAATTACCCCAACACCACCTTGCACCAAAATGTTTGAATTCTAGAAGCTGTGAAATGCAATCTGGGACTATTCCAGACAAATTGGAGTGAGTGCTGAATCCATTTAGGTGAGAAAAAAAAAATACAACTTTCCTTATTCAATTCATTCCAGTAGTATTCTGCTCTTACTAGGATGCAGCAGTTTTCTAGTTTGGCGATAGTTCTGGAGGAAATCACTGAAGAAATTAAACTGAAAATATGGTTTGACCGAAACAAACTGTCATTAAACTTAAATAAGACAGGGATGAAATGGAGGTGTGAGAGTCACTAGGTGTTCACAGGAACACTTATTTCTATATGTCTGCATTTATTTATTTAGTTATGTTAGTTGCTATTATATATTTTCTGTTGTGTTCTAGTCAGGTTCTTTTGTCTCTTTCTCTAAATTGTATATAATAATCATTAGATTATTAATATATAAGCAAATTTAAATTTAAGGAAGCTAGTGTCATATTGCACAGTCAAAACAACAATCACTATATTATTGTCGACAAGGTTTTTTTTCCTTTAGATCATGTAAACATTAGATGTAATACTGGCCTCAAACCATGTTTCATAAAAGACCAACAAGCTGCAGGTGTTCATTGAACCAATTTCCCCAATAAGCATCATTTTACATAGAGTGAGGAGTTGAAGGCAACCAGCTGGTGCACCTTCATATTTTATATTATACAACCCCTGGCAAAAATTATGGAATCACCGGTCTCGGAGGATGTTCATTCAGTTGTTTAATTTTGTAGAAAAAAAAAAAGCAGATCACAGACATGACACAAAACTAAAGTAATTTCAAATGGCAACTTTCTGGCTTTAAGAACACTATAAGAAATCAAGAAAAAAAATTGTGGCAGTCAGTAACGGTTACTTTTTTAGACCAAGCAGAGGAAAAAAATATGGACTCACTCAATTCTAAGGAATAAATTATGGAATCACCCTGTAATTTTCATCCCCAAACTAACACCTGCATCAAATCACATCTGCTTGTTAGTCTGCATCTAAAAAGGAGTGATCACACCTTGGAGAGCTGTTGCACCAAGTGGACTGACATGCCTTGGGGCAACTGTTTGTTGTGATTTGGCGCTATATAAGAAAAACGTTGATTGATTGATTGAATCATGGCTCCAACACAAGAGATGTCAATTGAAACAATGGAGAGGATTATCAAACTCTTAAAAGAGGGTAAATCATCACACAATGTTGCAAAAGATGTTGGTTGTTCACAGTCAGCTGTGTCTAAACTCTGGACCAAATACAAACAACATGAGAAGGTTGTTAAGGCAAACATACTGGTAGACAAGGAAGACATCAAAGCGTCAAGACAGAAAACTTAAAGCAATATGTCTCAAAAATCGAAAATGCACAACAAACAAATGAGGAACGAATGGGAGGAAACTGGAGTCAACGTCTGTGACCGAACTGTAAGAAACCGCCTAAAGGAAATGGGATTTACATACAGAAAAGCTAAACGAAAGCCATCATTAACACCTAAACAGAAAAAAAACAAGGTTACAATGGGCTAAAGAAAAGCAATCGTGGACTGTGGATGACTGGATGAAAGTCATATTCAGTGATGAATCTCAAATCTGCATTGGGCAAGGTGATGATGCTGGAACTTTGTTTGGTGCCGTTCCAATGAGATTTATAAAGATAACTGCCTGAAGAGAACATGTAAATTTCCACAGTCATTGATGATATGGGGCTGCATGTCAGGTAAAGGCACTGGGGAGATGGCTGTCATTACATCATCAATAAATGCACAAGTTTACGTTGATATTTTGGACACTTTTCTGATGTTTGAGGATGATGAAATCATTTTTCAAGAAGATAATGCATCTTGCCATAGAGCAAAAACTGTGAAACATTCCTTGCAAAAAGACACATAGGGTCAATTCATGACATAGGGTCAATGTCAACGCAGCGATGTGATTGATGCAGGTGTTAGTTTTGGGGATGGAAATTTACAGGGTGATTCCATAATTTATTCCTCAGAACTGAGTGAGTCCACATTTTTTTTCCTCTGCTTGGTCTAAAAAGTAACCGTTACTGGACTGCCACAATCTTTTTTTCTTGATTTCTTATAGTGTTTCTTAAAGCCAGAAAGTTGCCATTTGAAATGACTTTAGTTTGTCATGTCTGTGATCTGCTTTTTTTCTACAAAATTAAACAACTGAATGAACATCCTCCGAGGCCGGTGATTCCATAATTTTTGCCAGGGGTTGTGTGTGTGTGTATATATATATATATATTATATATATATAAATAAATAAAATAACAGTTCTTCCCTTCAACAATTTAATTAACTAAAGGATTAATATGCATACGATTTACTAATGTATAAATACCAAGTTGGGCCTTCATAATTTGTTACTCAAAGCAGCAAGTTTCCTTCCAGTAGGCCGAGTTTACAGCAACCCAATTAAGAGCTTGAGAAGAAGTTTAAACTCCAGGGAAACCTAATTTTACTCATGACCTCCTCCACAGCTAACATAATTTAAGTACTAAAGGCAAAGCAGCATGTCAGCACAAACTAACTGCCAAATCTTACCTGTATGGTCACTGATTGACCTCTATTTGAATGTTCTTTAAGGCCAAACAGCCAGAGATCAATGTCAGAAAAAGTAAGCAGTCCTGATGTAACAGAGTTGCTACTTCAAAAATAAATAAATAAAATCGCATTTGTCACATGCAGACAAAAAAAAGAAAAAAACAATTTAAAATGTGAGAAGTAGTGAGTCACAAGGCAGCCTTGTGGATAATTTCCTACAGGCTATTCACATGGCAATGCACCACAGTTGTAAACAACCAAACAGTCAATGATCTGTACACACTAGGGATGTGAATCTCACTGACAACGATTGATATGCATCTCGATACACTACCACTGACAGGATACATCTTGCGATACATGACTATACGTGATGATACGACGCGATACGATTCACCCTGTTCCCGAATCGATGCGATTTGATGGGGATTCAATTCCTCACAATGCGATTCAACATGATGCAAAGAAATTATACCAAAAATTAAATAGAAATTAAGAAGCTGGAATTCAGTATGGTACTATGGTACTCATTGGAGGACCCAGGGGGCTATTCAAATGGGCCAACTAGTAACATATCATTCCTGAAATGATCTTTGGCTTTTCACCTGAGTTGAATCTGCCCTACGACTGGATTTTGGAAACCATGCGACAGTGAACCAATTCGATTGGACACTCACAATGGCACGTCATCACACAGCTTCTATGAGTACAAAGACGGCGATGGCTGGCTTCAAAGTCCACGGAGATAACTTTTCAGCAAAAAAAAAAGAGTACGTTTCTATCTCATATCATTAAAAAGTATTTATAATTAGTAAAGCTTGGTCTTAGCCGTCGCATATGATGGCGTCTGGTCCCAGAGGGTTAACTTTATTTTTATTTTTTTAATCACGCAGCTAACTGTAGTTCTCAATTTTGCCACAGGGCGTTGCCGATAGGACGTTAGCAGAAGTGGTAACAGCCAATTCGCCCTATTGACGTTTCAAATCCTGCAAAACTTCAAAGAGTTCGCCGCGCTGCGAGATCTCAGTAACACTGAGAACTGCCTGAGACGCTCTGATCGGGCTGCACTTAACTGCTGCACACAGACAACACCATTAACATGGCAACATAAAACTATTTTTACATTGTGCCTAAACACTCTCACGAATATATTCTCTGGGTTTATAGACGTCGTTATTGCGTTTATTTTATGTAAACATGCGGGAATCACAGGCTGTCAATCTCAGTGGGAGTTGCTGTGAGTTACACTCGCTTCCTGATCACGTCGTTCTGGGGGAAAGTGAAGTTTGCCCTTTAACGTCGATTTATTGTCTTTACAACACTGTTTGTCCTCTTTGTTCCAGACTAATGTATATGTTTGAAATCAGTTAGTACAGCGGCTAAGATCAAACTTTCACCAGAATCATGCATTTTTGGAAGAAAGCATGAAATGAGTATGGAGGTTATTTTGGGTCTATAGATCAAGAAAAAAAAAAGATACAAGCGTTACCGCCCCCTGGAGGCCGCCATATTGGCATCCAAGATGGCCGCAATTTGTAATCATGTTTTTGCTCATAACTGCTTAATTAAGGCAACCTAGAAGAACCATTCTTAGACCTATCCCTATGTTTTCAGGTTAGGGAAACCAATGGAATCATTTCCAATCACGCACCATGTCTGCCATATTGGATTCAAGATGGCGGCCATTCCGTTTCCCCATGGAGACTGAAATTTCAAGGAATGGTCAACTGCATGTCCTAAGCAATTTAGTTCTGTCAGTGACCCAAGCACTGCATGGGCTTTTCTTTTGTTGGGATGCCCAGAGCATCATAGTTTAATAGCTAGAAAATAGGGGGCAGTAGATTAGATCTTTCTTACTCATTTATGTAATACTAGAAGCACATGGATCCTTAGGGAGAAGAAACTGGCTTTATCTGCAATTTAATGACAAAATTCAGGAGCTCGGACAGCATAAGAGTCACGTAAGTGCCAATTTCTATCTACAAAACATCTGGAGAATCTTTAGAAGGGTCCCACATTTTGTTTTAACTGGTCTTCAGACATGCTAGATATAGTGTCCTTCAGTCCTGTGCTTACATTGTGGGTATAATGTATGTGCATGTACATACAGGTAAATGTATGCCATTGGTAGCCCATGCCCTACTATTACTTATGGTTGGAGCTCACACTGCTTCTGGCTAAGGATAATCTTACTTGCAGGACCTGCTCTCTTATCAATTTCTGACACTATGTCCCTAATCTTTTCAGGTTTCCCTACCAATCAACAATGTGAAGAAGATGACTGATGGCTAAGCAGTTCCAATTCATCAAAACCTGATGAAGTGGTCAACACAACACGATCACCAATAGACTGGGCCCTGTGTGTTATTTGTCAAAAGGACAGTTCCAAGTCTCTTTCAGAGCCATGCATGGACGAGGAAAAACAATCTACTGGTGAAAGTTAATCTTTCCTTCCAAAGGAATTTACTACAGTTCAAGGAACTCAGTGACGTCCCTTTCAATGTATGTCCAGACGAGCTTGATGATGGTTCTGGTATTGCTAGCATGCTGCAAAAAAATCATGCAGTTTGGCACCAAACATGCAGGAACAGATTCAGTGACTTGCAAGTGGAACGGGAGAGGAAATGTTTTTGGCATCATTGTCTAGTGAGTCTCCAATCAGTCTGAAAAAAAAAATTTAGGCGCTCAGGTGTTCCCAAGGTTCAAGATGAAGCCATTTGCTTCTTTTGTGATGAAGAGGCAGGCCATGAAGGCTTGCATTCTGTTGCATTTTGGTCTATGGACAAAACTGTTAGAATGTATGCAACTAAACTTCGAGACACAGAATTAATAGCCAACTGTCCCCCTGCTGATGCCTATTGCCTTGGAAATGGAAACCTAGGAAGGACAGTGTCCGACACAACAAGATCATGACGTTCCTATTCCAGTCTATGTGGGACTAAAAATTCACGCTAAGACGCAAAGCGAGGGCTCATCGATCGCCTCTTTAGTCTTGGGTTGTCTATTTCGTATGACAGAATCCTACAAATATCATCTTCAGTTGCTCGGAGTATAATAGACCGTTCGAAAGTGACGGTGTTGTTTGTCCCACCTCAACTGAAGACTGGCCTCTTCACAACCCTAGTTCCATAACTTTAATCGACTCGTTCCATGGTACAGCGCATTCTCTCTGTCAACACCCACTGGTAACAACAGAGGACCGGAACATGATCCTATTGTGATAGATGACAAGAACTCAGAAAAGCAAGTTACCTCCCTCCCAGTGGCATACTAGAATGTGTTGCCATCACAACGAATGCCAAATGAAATAAAGGCACCCGTGTTGCAGGCCCAATGAAACCAGAATTCCTTCGGAGAGCAGATGACTGGAAGGATGAGTACAAGTGGCTGAAGAAGGTTAGGGATGTGGTTGAAGAAGGAAAGTTAGAAGATGGTGCCATGCTGTCTTGGGCTGCATACCATGCCTCTGTGTCAACACTTGGAAAACCACAGACACCAAGAGCCTAGATGCCTCTCTTCAGAGATACAGTCTCATTCATTTGCAATGATCCTCCAGTGCTTCAAACCCAACAAGCAAGCCACGAGTTTCTCAACGGAGGAGAAACGCTGGTGTTGACTATGGATCAACCACTTTATGCTATTGGGAAACAGATCCATGTCTCTACCAAACTTATATGGAGAGAACAAGTATGTGATAATGCTTGGACCTCTTCATATTGAAATGGCAGCCCTGAAAACAATAGGGGATCTGCTTGAGGGAAGCGGCTGGTGCAATGCAATCACACGGGCTGATGTTGCAACTGAAGTAACAGCCGATAGTTTCCTCAAAGCATCACATCGCCAAGACGAGGAGAGCTCAGATCACCGCAGCGTCGCTCTACATACTTCAGAGTCGGGCATTTATCCAGGATATGGAATCTGCCAATGATGGTTCAACAGATGGAGCTTTGTTCACCGATTGGTCTGCGAAAATGTGTCAATCACATCCAATGTTCAACTACTGGAGCATGGTTCTTGACTTTGAACTATCTTTGCTGTCGTTTGTACGAGCACTTCTTTCTTCTGATTTCCAACTGTATGTGGAATCCCTCACTGCCCTTATTCCATGGTTTTTCACGATGGATCATGTACACTATGCTAGGTGGCTATCAGTTCACATCAGAGACATGACCAATCTAAGTCAGATGTGTCCAGATGTTTGAGCATTTCAAGCGAGGGTATTTCACATTCAACACAACAGGCAATCCCTTCTCTTCTATGGACTTGACCAAGCTCATGAGGCATCTAAACGCCCGTGTAAAGTGATGGAGCCACTGGTCTTACAGAAAATCCATGCGCACTTTGACGGTGGGATGGTAGGCAGGCCCACGATTTCTGCAATCATTGCTGAATTTGAAGAGTTGTTGGACCCATATGATGATATGGAGAAATGACACTGATGGGCAAGCACCACAAGCAGACTGCTAGTTGGCAGAAGAGTTTCTTGAAGGACGTGGGCAATCTTGTCAGCAAAATGGAAGACACTCAGAAACCCCATTCTTGAGCGTAGCGAAGGCTTTACTAACTCTAGATACTCAGGAGATTATGCCTGAAAATGTCATGGAGAGCATTTCTCAACTCCTTACAAAAGGTCTAGAACAGTACAGGACATTTATTGAAAATCGACTTGAGAAAGATGACATTACCATAAGTGCAACAATACCGCAAAATTCTTTTCCACTGTTCAGTAAAACAAAGATGGAGGGACAATCCAAAGACAAACAGAAAATCTCAGAACTCAAGAGCAATTGTTCATTGTTCAAGGTTGTACATTGCGAGCCAGTCTAGGGAGGGGAACCTAGAAGAGTTCTTCAAACATGAGAACTTGAGTTACCCACCTTCATCATCAATAGCAGGGAAACTGCGCCAGGCAAAAAAGTCTGATCTTTTGAGTTGCTTTGAATCTGGTTCAGCAAGGCCAGCTACAACAGGTGCCCCACCCACTGACATCAAAGTCATTGATGGTGCCGCAGCTGTGCACTTCCTTTCGGTAGAGAAGCTAGAACTTTTGGGGAGTACTCAAAAGAAATATTCATTCCCTACATCAGAACTGAGCTTGAGAAATCCAAAAGAATCGATATTGTGTGGGATGTATATCTCAAGGATAGTCTCAAAATCACAGCCCGTGAAAAGCGGGACAGGAGCACGTAGAAGAGTGTCTTCAAGTGTCAAAGTCCCAGGCAGCTAGAAAAACTTGAGAAATGACGCTAATAAGGATGAACTCTTCCAGTTCTTGGCTGCAGAAACTGGTTTCAGAGGACACTGGGGATAAGGTAATCATATCAACTGTACTTGACACCGTAGTAACATCAATGTGAACCAGAAAATTGATGGACTACAGCCATGCTCACAGGAAGAGGCCGATACAAGATCTTAGTGGCATCTAATGGATGCTGTGAGATCTGGACACAAGCAACTCATGGTCAGAACTGTTGATACGGACATAGTTGTACTTAGTGTGCAAACTTTCATAACGTCACAGATATTCGAACACCTTTGGATTGCCTTCGGAACTGGAAAAGACTTTCGATACATTCCAATTCACGAGCTTGTAGAGGCTATAGGTCCTCATATGGCAAAAGGTCTACCATTTTTTCACTCATTCACTATTGGCTGTGACACCACTTCATACTTCGCCAAGTATGGGAAAAAACAACTTGGAAAACATGGTTAGCTTGGCCCAAGATCACGGACACATTTGTTCAATTGTCACCTCCAGTTCCCTGCGGTCCTCCTGAAAGTACCATTAAAAAAACTCGAACGATTTGTAGTGATTATGTACTGCCGCACAAGTGACAATGAGGACGTGAACTCGGCAAGGATGACACTTTTCACAAGAAATTCACGCAGCATTGACAACATTCCCCCAACGAAAGCTGCTCTTGAAGAAATATCAAGAGAGCAACATATCAAGCAGGACACATCTGGGACCAGTCGCTTCAAACTGCAGCCCCAGTTACCATGTCCAACTGAGTGGGGCTGGGAAAAAATCCGGGAAAGATTTCAGACCAACGTGGACAACTCTGCCGATTGCTTGAAAGGCCTGTCTCGAACTGATTTCTTGCAATTGTGCAAAGGCTTGCAAAGGAAATTGCAAATGTTTGAAGAGGAACCCAACCGCGAAGCCAATTTGCACTCATCTATGTAAATGTGGGGTACCTGTTATGAAACCTAATGTACATGTACTATTGCAAAGTACTTCTACTAATCGCTAAGACTTTTAAAAGTTCCAAGTATATTCATGCAATCTACTGACTCGGGAATTTAAAAGATTTTAAGGTCCTTTAAGGTAAAGTACATTTGTACTTTACAGGTCCTTTTTGGCTTGTGACAGGGAAGGTTATAGTAAGTTAAGTCTTCTTTGACAAAGTTTATGATGTTAAAGGTGGTGTGGTGTCAGTGTTATGACTTTCAAATCAAACAGACATCGGTTATTAGTATCTTTTCACATGACATTCCCCCAGTATTCCATTTACCAAAAGCCTCATGGAAACATTTAACACTAACACAAACACCATCTTTAATGTTACATGTCTTAATACTAGCAAAAAATGGTGTCCATCTTGGATTCCAATATGACCGATATGTAAATTGAAAGTAACTGAAAGTGATGGGGCATTAGATTCCCTTCTTCTGTGTGGTTTACTGAAGGAATTCTCAGATAAAACCGATTTCAAATGGTGGCCATCTAGGATTCCAATATGGCTGATATCTCAGATAATTGGAAATGATTCCATTAGGTTCCCTGGCCCTGAAAACACAGGGAATGGTAAAAAAAAAAACAAAAAAAACAAAAAGGTTCTTCTAGGTGCTTTAGTTAAGGAGTTATGAGCAGAAAATTACAAATGGCAGCCATCTTGGATTCCAATATGACAGCCTCCAGGTGGGCGATATGTGTATATTTTTTTTCATGATCTACAGACCCATTTTCGTGCTTTCTTCCAAAAATGCATGATTTTGGTGCTTTGCTGCTGTACTAAGTGTGCGTTTATTAAATTCCACACAGATTAAACGTAGCAGACACGGATTGTTTTAATTGTTTTAGCAAGTTTTCAGGGTATCATGCATGCAGTCTCTTATTAACGTGATGAAAAGCATAAAAAAAAATACATTTTTGTAGTATAATACACATTTACAATCATGTGGATTCTCTATGTTGTTTGACTGCAGCAACTCTCTGGCACGCAAGGGATTATGGATACGTCAATAGGGCGAATAAGAAAAAAAATCGAGCTGGCTGATTAAACTAACCGAATAAAGATAAACTTGGAAGAACATTAAATGGCAAGCCGTTTACACCGGTTTGTGTAGTACAACAACAGAGATGGCTGACAACGATTTAACCTTAACAAGGTGTATTTTCGGACTAGAGATGATCCGTGTCTACAACACCCCTCCTCCCCAAAGCCACAACAATGACTTTAACCTTGTTGACATTTTGAGAGAACGTGGTCTTTCTTCCTCCTCTGGCCCACAGTCATTCTTATGCAACTTGTGTGTTTGCGTCACAATGGCCGAAAAGCTGGAAAAAATGCTAATGAGAAAATGGTTTAAAAGGAGAGCCTTACATTTCCTACAAGGCTAAAGAGCAGCATTTGTAACACCAAATCAGTCGAGAAAACTCGACAAGTCTGCCTTTTGTAGCTGGTAAACGATTTACACGCTCTGAAAACGCAGTCCAAGTTAGCCTGCGCGAACCTACAGCTAACGCTAACGAAGCGAAGGTCGTCGTTTTTGCACTCAGTTAACAAAACATAATTTACATTCGGACGCGCTGTCTGCTGTAAAGAAAGAAAGAAAAAGAAAACATCCTGATATCAACAGACTGTGTGGTTACCAGACGAACCGAAATTTTTATTATTAGCAGCCAACATGGCTAACTGAATTCTTACCTGTCGAGGCGCTGGCTCCCCAAAAACACAACAGAAGAGCACCGAAACCCCACAAAAGCTCATCACGGACGGTTTTTTTCCCCACCAGGAGTTCACACTTAGAATTATCCCTCTACCTGTTAGTCGAATAACATCTAAGTTATATTCGACAAACCGCAGCTCTCACCACTGAAGCCGGCGCGATCCAACTTGCTCCTCCTGTAGCTGCACCACACGCACGCACACGCCCAATTCAGCACGTACGCGTGACGTCATTCTTAAAGGCGTGGCTTAGCCGACTTCTTTTTGCATAAAGTCCAAGCAATACATCAAGAACTGGAAAAGGCTACATATAGCTATATACAGTCAAATGGCAGTACAGTGGATTAGTGGTTAGCACTGTTTTCTCACAGCAAGAAGGTCATGGGTTCGATTGCCAACCTGTGGCTTTTCTGTGTGGAGTTTGCGTGAGTTTCCTCCGGGTGCTCTGTTTCCTTCCACATTTAAAGACATGCAGGTTAAGTGAATTGGAAACGTTAAAATGGTCCAGGTCTCCCTTGCAAAAGAGGTCTTGATCTCAATGGGACTAACCTGATTAAATAAAGGTTTGCAGTCACACAGATGTTTCTGGAATTTGTATGGAAAGGGACAGGTCCAAAACAACAACTGCAGCAGAGCCATCACAGCATAAACAGTAATGAATTGGCTTTTACTGAAAACTAAAAGGGCTTTGGTATGGACCCAGATCAAGTGAGAAAGGATGTTCCAGGTCCCCTCCCTCCCCCAAAACCCGCATGAGTCTTCTTAAGTTTGGGCCCAAACGTTGCCATGAAGTGGATGACCACTCATGTGGTGTGCTTCTCTGGAGCTGATTCAGTACCTGGGTGCTGAGGGCCACACGAACTAGAAAAAGCCAAAGCCACACCCTCTGTTCCATCTGGCTGTGACAGATAAATGGCTGCTTCAGGAAATGGGGATGGATCAGTTGTCTGCCTGTGTGGTTGACACCCAGGCCAGTTTTATAGTGCGTGGATTCAGAGACACACAACACCAGTGTATGCTTCCAGTCCTGACCAGATCAACAAGTATATCTTGTTTTTAATTGTGATTGCGCCATTGCTCTTTGCTCTCTGGTCACAATTTATTTGATCTTGCAATGCTTGGAAATGCTGCTTAGTTCAGCGATCAGGATCCAAGTCAGGACCTGCCCCCTTGATCCTAATTCCAGGAACAAAACATGAAAGCAAACATCAGCTCCTTGGCAAGGTTCAAAGATGAAAAATACCAATCAGGATCAAAGATGATTTTGAAGATCACCATTAAAGAAGAGTGATAAGGGTCAAAGGTCACCACTCAGGATCAAAAAAATGCTCAGAAGAAATTAAAGGTAAATGTAAACAGAGACGTAAACACCTTGGTGAGGGTGTGTGATCTGCATGCCCTTCCACGATAAAGGGCCATTATGCCTTAAACCTGTTGTGATGTACTGTAGGTGTAAATTAGACTGTCAATCTGAGCATGACTGTTTAATCAACAGGAAAATGCAACATATTTATGTGAATCATTCCTGTGAAAGTAACCTGGTTACAGAATGGATATATTACAGACAATGATATATTACATCCCTTAATTAAACTTTTGAAAGGGCCACCAAACATTAGGGTGCCAGCTGAAGCTGATTGGAGATGGAGGCATCAAATAGAAATGTGACATTGTCCACCTTAACAGAGCATTCCCACCATGATCTGAAAGGCTGTCAACCAATCGGAGCCCATTAATATAAAACTGACACAAAAAAGATATAAGTTATAGTTGATCACCATTTGTAGGTCAAATTTTGGGTCGTTGTACTTTTTATTTTTGGGGGGGATGAACATATAGTGGAATGTGTCACTGTAAAGCAGAGTGGAAAATACAGGAGTTTCAAATTTTCGAATACAAACATGAAAAACATGTCACGAATATCATTTCCAAACTCAGGGTCCACATTTCAACGATGGACAGACATTTGAATGTACAACCCCAATTCCAATGAAGTTGGGACGCTGTGTTAAATGTAACTCAAAACAGAATACAATGATTTGCAAATCCTTCTCAACCTATATTCAACTGAATACACCACAAAGACAGATGATAAACTTTATTGTTTTTGTGCAATATTTGCTCATTTTGAAATGGATGCCTGCAACACATTTAAAAAAAGCTGGGACACTGGTATGTTTATCACTGTGTTACATCAACTTCCTACACCAACACTCAATAAGTGTTTGGGAACTGAGGACACTAACTGTTGAAGCTTTGTAGGTGGAATTCTTTCCCATTCTTGATTGATGTACAACTTCAGTTTCTCAACAGTCCAGGGTCTCCATTGTCGTATTTTGCACTTCATAATATGCCACAACATTTTCAATGGATGACAGGTCTGGACTGCAGTCAGGCCAGTCCTAGTACCTGCACTCTTTTACTACGAAGCCACACTTGTAACACGTGCAGAATGTGGCTTGGCATTGTCTTGCTGAAATAAGCAGGGGACGTCCCTGAAAAGACGTTGCTTGGATGGCAGCATGTGTTGCTCCAAAACCTGGATGTACCTTGCAGAATTGTTGGTGCCATCACAGATGTGTAAGTTGTCCATGCCATGGGCACTAATACACCCCCATACCATCACAGATGCTGGCTTGTTGAACTTTGCACTGGTAACAATCTGGGTGGTGTTTTTCCTTTTTTGTCCGGAGGACACGATGTCCATGATTTCCAAAAGCAATTTTGAAATGTGTGACTCATCAGACCACAGCACACTCGCTTTGCATGTTAGTTTAACTTGCACTTGTAGATGTAGCAACGAACTGTGATACTGACAATGATTTTCTGAAGTGTTTCTGAGCCCACGCGGTAAGATCCTTTACACAATGATGTCAGTTTTTAATGTAGTGCCGCCTGAGGGATCGAAGGTCACGGGCAATCAATGTTGGTTTTCAGCCTTGCCACTTACATGTAGAAAGTTCTCCAGATTCTCTCAATCTTCTGATTATATTATGGACTGTAGATGATGGAATCCCTAAATTCTTTGCAATTGAACGTTGAGAAACACTGTTCTTAAACTGTTGGACTATTTTTTTCATGCAGTTGTTCACAAAAGTGGTGATCCTCGCCCCATCTTTGCTTGTGAATGGCTGAGACTTTTGGGGATGCTCCTTTTATACCCAGTCATGAGTGGTCCTCAGTTCCCAAACACTTATTGAGTGTTGTTAGAAGGAAAGGTGATGTAACACAGTGGTAACATACCACTGTCCCAGCTTTTTGTGTTGCAGGCATCCATTTCAAAATGAGCAAATATTTGCACAAAAACAACAAAGTTTATCAGTTTGAACATTAAATATCTTGTCTTTGTGGTGTATTGAATTGAATATAGGTTGAAGAGGATTGCAGATTGTTGTATTCTTACACAATGTCCCAACCTCATTGAAATTGGGGTTGCACAACGCTAATACAACCCCTGGCAAAAATTATGGAATCACCGGCCTTGGAGGATGTTCATTCAGTTGTTTAATTTGTAGAAAAAAGCAGATCACAGACATGACACAAAACTAAAGTAATTTCAAATGGCAACTTTCTGGCTTTAAGAAACACTATAAGAAATCAAGAAAAAAAGATTGTGGCAGTCAGTAACGGTTAATTTTTTAGACCAAGCAGAGGAAAAAAAATATGGAGTCACTCAATTCTGAGGAATAAATTATGGAATCACTCTGTAAATTTTCATCCCCAAAACTAACACCTGCATAAAATCACATCTGCTTGTTAGTCTACATCTAAAAAGGAGTGATCACACCTTGGAGAGCTGTTGCACCAAGTGGACTGACATGAATCATGGCTCCAACACGAGAGATGTCAATTGAAACAAAGGAGAGGATTATCAAACTCTTAAAAGAGGGTAAATCATCACGCAATGTTGCAAAAGATGTTGGTTGTTCACAGTCAGCTGTGTCTAAACTCTGGACCAAATACAAACACATGGGAAGGTTGTTAAAGGCAAACATACTGGTAGACCAAGGAAGACATCAAAGCGTCAAGACAGAAAACTTAAAGCAATATGTCTCAAAAATCGAAAATGCACTACAAAACAAATGAGGAACGAATGGGAGGAAACTGGAGTCAACGTCTGTGACCGAACTGTAAGAACCGCCTAATGGAAATGGGATTTACATACAGAAAAGCTAACGAAAGCCATCATTAACACCTAAACAGAAAAAAACAAGGTTACAATGGGCTAAAGAAAGCAATCCTGGACTGTGGATGACTGGATGAAAGTCATATTCAGTGATGAATCTCAAATCTGCATTGGGCAAGGTGATGATGCTGGAACTTTTGTTTGGTGCCGTTCCAATGAGATTTATAAAGATGGCTGCCTGAAGAGAACATGTAAATTTCCACAGTCATTGATGATATGGGGCTGCATGTCAGGTAAAGGCACTGGGGAGATGGCTGTCATTACATCATCAATAAATGCACAAGTTTACGTTGATATTTTGGACACTTTTCTGATGTTTGAGGATGATGAAATCATTTTTCAAGAAGATAATGCATCTTGCCATAGAGCAAAAACTGTGAAAACATTCCTTGCAAAAAGACACATAGGGTCAATTTCATGACATAGGGTCAATGTCAACGAGCAGATGTGATTTGATGCAGGTGTTAGTTTTGGGGATGGAAATTTACAGGGTGATTCCATAATTTATTCCTCAGAATTGAGTGAGTCCATATTTTTTTCCTCTGCTTGGTCTAAAAAAGTAACCGTTACTGACTGCCACAATCTTTTTTTCTTGATTTCTTATAGTGTTTCTTAAAGCCAGAAAGTTGCCATTTGAAATGACTTTAGTTTTGTGTCATGTCTGTGATCTGCTTTTTTTCTACAAAATTAAATAACTGAATGAACATCCTCCGAGGCCGGTGATTCCATAATTTTTGCCAGGGGTTGTATTATGAAAGGATTATCACACTTTGCAGGTTGGAGCCTTGTCATGGACCATTTTCTTCAACTTCCACCAAAGATTTTCAATTGGATTAAGATCTGGACTATTTGCAGGCCATGACATTGACCCTATGTGTCTTTTTGCAAGGAATGTTTTCACAGTTTTTGCTCTATGGCAAGATGCATTCCCTTACCAAAAGTAGTATATGCAAGTATGTTTGAAGTATACTTCTAGTTTACTTTTTATATACTTATCAGTACTATTTTTTGGTAAGGGTTATCATCTTGAAAAATGATTTCATCATCCCCAAACATCCTTTCAATTGATGGGATAAGAAAAGTGTCCAAAATATCAACGTAAACTTGTGCATTTATTGATGATGTAATGACAGCCATCTCCCCAGTGCCTTTACCTGACATGCAGCCCCATATCATCAATGACTGTGGAAATTTACATGTTCTCTTCAGGCAGTCATCTTTATAAATCTCATTGGAACGGCACCAAACAAAAGTTCCAGCATCATCACCTTGCCCAATGCAGATTCGAGATTCATCACTGAATATGACTTTCATCCAGTCATCCAGTCCACGATTGCTTTTCCTTAGCCCATTGTAACCTTGTTTTTTTTCTGTTTAGGTGTTAATGATGGCTTTCATTTAGCTTTTCTGTATGTAAATCCCATTTCCTTTAGGCAGTTTCTTACAGTTCGGTCACAGATGTTGACTCCAGTTTCCTCCCATTCGTTCCTCATTTGTTTTGTTGTGCATTTTCGATTTTTGAGACATATTACTTTAAGTTTTCTGTCTTGACGCTTTGATGTCTCCCTTGGTCTACCAGTATGTTTGCCTTTAACAACCTTCCCATGTTGTTTGTATTTGGTCCAGAGTTTAGACACAGCTGACTGTGAACAACCAACATCTTTTGCAACATTGCGTGATGATTTACCCTCTTTGTTTCAATTGACATCTCTCATGTTGGAGCCATGATTCATGTCAATCCACTTGGTGCAACAGCTCTCCAAGGTGTGATCACTCCTGTTTAGATGCAGACTAACAAGCAGATCTGATATGATGCAGGTGTTAGTTTTGGGGATGAAAATTTACAGGGTGATTCCATAATTTATTCCTCAGAATTGAATGAGTCCATATTTTTTTTCCCTCTGCTTGGTCTAAAAAAGTAACCATTACTGACTGCCACAATTTTTTTTTCTTGATTTCTTATAGTGTTTCTTAAAGCCAGAAAGTTGCCATTTGAAATGACTTTAGTTTTGTGTCATGTCTGTGATCTGCTTTTTTTCTACAAAATTAAACAACTGAATGAACATCCTCCGAGGCCGGTGATTCCATAATTTTTGCCAGGGGTTGTACAACCCACTGCAAAACACCTAGATGAGAGCGTCGATACAGACAGTTTATTTTATGTTAGTATTCTATTGAGAGGTATATTTATTCTATTCATTTATTAATGATTATTATGACCGCGGAAACCTGGGTACACAACTTTAATTTTGTTCAGGGTTTTTCCTTGGGTGTAATGACAAAGAAATTTTAATCCATTCCAGGCAAAAATATTTTATTGTTGATGGTTTCAAGTGTTCAGCAGAGACAGGCACACTGGACATTTAAACTAGACCAAAACTGCTGCACCAACTCAGAAAGTAAATCAAAGGTTGAAAACAATTCAGACCAGGTGTATTTGGCAAGTACTCACACAAAGTGACAGCGGACTGGATTTAAACTCATGTGTCAAAGGCTTTGTGTAACATATGTTAATAACAGTATTTTTCAGGATAAAGATGCAAAGTACTGACTCGGCGATATGGTTGAAGTGTCCATGCCTTCAACTTGTACGTGTGGGGTCTTGCTGCTTTTGAAAAACTCATCAAGCTAAGGTGGATTATATCTCCCAGTTCGAAACTTTTATCTAAATAGTTTTCCTGACTAAAGCAAACTACATCTTTTCATAAATTTCATTCCACGTGTATTGAAGTCCTAGCTAGGTCATCATCTAACATACATTAAGGACCCCATCTTCCATGAGTTACAGAAACACAAATTGTAACTATCCAATGCATCAGACATCTGACAGATGTAATGTGATGACATAAAGCAAAGTCAAAAAATTAGGTTGTGGCAGTAAGGCACTGCAGTAGTTGTCCCCAGTTATACAGCTTCATGATGAAGTGGTATAGATGATTTTCTTTCACCAAAACATCAAATCTAGGCTTGCATCTCAGATGTACCTTCTGGAAAATTGTAGCTGAACTTTCAGGTCTTTAAATAAAAAAAAAAAAATCCTCCTCTATATCACTTCATCATGAAGCTGTATAACTGGTGATAGAAAATGCAAAACATGCAGTATGCACAATTTCTTCAATCACAGCCAGAGAAGCCTAGAATTTCTGGGTGTTTTTCCTCACTCTTCTTGCACAATCGTTTTTGAGAACTGTCTACTTCATACAGATTTACCATAGAGTGCCACACTGTTTGCATTTCTTCATAACTGATGTGAATAAAGTCCAAGACACATTCAGTGACTTAGAAATGTTTATGTATCCATCCCCGACATGTTTGAAGAAAACTGGCAATAAAACTTATTTACAGGTATTATGCCAAAGCATTTCATTACTTGTGCAACCCATCTTTTTGGCTTTTATATTTTTAAATAATTTATATCAAGCTGTAGAGATTTGCTTTGAGTTTGAGTTCAAGGAAGACAATTTTAGAAATTATTATATTTAGAGGCCTTATTTACTTTTTGTATTTGAAAAGGCATAAATTAAAATGTGTGAAATACCAAGGGGCCAAATACGTTTGGAGGGCACTGTATCAAAGCAGTTAAAAGCTGAACTATTGGTAGACTATTAAATCTACAAACTTGTTTTCAGTCTACTGTAGGCCAGTTTGTTGTCCACAAGAACAATCCCATTGAAATGAAAGGATTTGAAGCAAAAGCCTGGGGGGGAAAAATCTGTACAATGTGAAGGAAGCATTCCCACATTGCTAAACAATAAAAGGAAATACAGTTTATTGGTTTATTAACAATATTCAGAAGGATTTATTATGTACTGTGGTTCAACATTAGAATGCCTTTGAACAAGCTTTTATGAAATACACAAAACACTCTTAAAACCTCATTATGTATTGAAATTAGCTGCAGTACTGTTTCAGAGGCATGTTATTGTTCCCTAGTTGATTTGTTATTTTCTTTTTCCCCTACAAGTCTGCATGACGTCCATGTGTAGAGTTGAAAAAACAGAAAGTGCTTATGACGTTCTTTTGCACTGGAATGCTTCCATAGTATTTTTGAAGTTGTAAAATGAGAAGACACGCGCTAACTATTAATCAGCGTATTTGTTGTAATAATTATGAAATGTGCCAGATTTTTGCATTTGCTTTGTGCAGTCTAACTGTGGCGACATTCCGTATTTGGGGGGGGGGATCAAATCAAAAACTCTTAACTCAATGAGTAGTACCATCTCACTAGAATAACTAACATTAAGGTGGTGGTGAGGGACAAACTTTACAACATTAAGATAACATTTAGGCCCTGAAAAGGAATGCATGTGTATTAATGAGGCATCAGTAGCAGAGCTTTAAATTAATAAAAGCACTTTTCTGAACCTTAAATTACTTGTGAAGGTGTGTCGTTCCAATAAGAAGGCCCCAGGTTCAAGTCCACCCGTGCCCATTCTTCATCTGTATATCTGCAGTTGTATCCTGTGTAAACTGTTATCCAGCTCTGGAAATGTGGGCACCTTCTTGGCTTTTTCCAGTTACTGGGTGTCTTCAACACTGAGGCAGGTGAGCATTCGATCAAGCCTAGAAAAACAGTGTGCTAAATGCTGTAGTGCATTCCTTGACAATGCACACGGTCAACCTCATCTGTCTCCTTAACCCATTTTGCACCATTGGTAACACTGTTGCCGAAGTGTATCACCGTCATTTCTACTCACAAAAAACAAAACAAAACAAAAAAAAAACTCAAAGGTACTAAAGCAACTTTTTCCACTTATTTAAAAAAAAAAAAATCTGGCATGAACTGGTTAAGGAAGTTTGTGTTTGACAGTCATCTCTTATGGTATCTGACACTCTTTCAAGAGAGCTAGTAACAAACCTATCCAGTCATCTCAAAGCAACAGTTAGTGTCCCAAGTCTCACAATCACACCAGTAAACGAGAAGGAAGCAAAAAAGACACTCAAGACTTGGTCCTTCATTCTCCTGCAGAACAGGATAGATATTAAAATCACACTGACAGGCAGTCCTTTCAGGAGCAAGCACTGAATCAACCAAAGAATATTTTTATATTAATTTCTTAATCACTGTTAAGATCTGACCTTAAAATATACACACACAATGAGAAATTGAGTGGTAGCACCCAAACATTTTTATTTTAATATCAGTTCATTTTTGCATGAGCATACTGCAGATCAGTAGTTTTCAAACTGGCAACTTGGAAAATATTTTCTCTTCAGTTAAAATCCACTAAATGTAAAGTGTATAATAATAATAATAATAATAATGTGAAGCACTGATGGTAATTCCAGGATTGCACATAGAACAAAATCTTTTGTGTAAAATTTAGTATGGCTACATGACCAACAGCACAAAAAAAAAAAAAAAAAAAACTCATTTGTTATATTTCAGGTGCAAACTCTACTTGTGTCATGTAAGGTAATCTGAAAAATGGCGAGGGACCTTCACAATAAATACTGGATTATGTTAAAAAAAAAAACTGTCACTTGTGGCACAAAATAAAATAAACCATATATTAAGGTGGATCCAAACCATGGAGGAAAGTTATGTACACTTAAACTGTGCACAGGAGTGCACTGGGCAATTTTATTCTGTGAGAAATTAAAGTACCTATAAAAACAATAAACTGTACACATCTTTCTGCTTTCTTTGCCAAAGTGTCACAACATACAAGTCAGGAGATTAAAAAAGAGAAGCGTTCCAAATCCTCTACCTTTGGATTCCTTTTTCTGGTGTGAAGAGGTGAATCAGGCAGACCAAGCTTATCAATGGTTCCGTGCTTTTCCACTTCCTCCCTCGAAGCAGCAGCACTCCATTTCCTTGCCCTTCCACTGCTGAGATTCCTGATCAAGGTGGGAGCAACAGGACGAGCAGAAACACATAGATCTTAACTCCTGAATGTGAATTGAGCGCTTGTGGTCAGACGCACTCGGCACTCTACCCGGTGGCAGGGAGTGCTCACCACTTTTGATATACAGCAGCCTAGGAGCTATTAAAAACAAAAGTACATAGTGTGAGATGGACGTCATTTTCCTAGGAGTTATCTGTGAAGTTCTCATTGCTGGCTGAACTTGAAGATTGGGGGGTGGAAGATGATGAAGAGGTTGAGGAGGAAGAAGGGGAGGCAAAGTTCATCCCTGATAGTTCTGGAGGGTTTGTTGCTGTGTTCTGTCCACTCAAGCTTTTCCTGCACACAGGGCACGTGTCATGCTAGGGTTTAAAAACAAAAAAAAGTGAGATTGTATTATTGTAAACACTGACATTCTCCTAACTTTGCCATGAGTGAACATGCAAGAGGGAGAAAGTGTTGTGGCTGATGTTCAATACCTGTTCCAGCCACGGAACTATGCAATCATTGTGGAACATGTGATTGCATGGAAGCTGCCTCACACTTTCTCCAACACTGTAATCTTCTTTACACACTGGGCATTCCAGTCCTGAGGCTGAAAGACAGAACAGGGGGAAAAGATATTTATTAACATTGCCCAGTCATGTTATTTTCAAAATCCCCAACCCTATTTTTTGGCATTTTACATGAATACAACTTTCAGTTCAGTATGCGTCTACCTGTACTGTGAACACAAAACTCTACAGATGGACAGTAAGTGTCTTACTGGAGAAAAAGTTGTGTTTTATATATTAACCCATTTCAAATTTAATATTCGCAAATGATTTAATGGCACCAATACAAATAAGGGAAAAGGTCTTTAAAAAAAAAAAAAAACATGTCTTCATTAATATCATTAAACTATATCTAAAGTTCTCAGGCAGCACAGCATTGCCACACATACTTTTCAAAGCAGAAGGCATATAGACAAAATGTTTTAACAGCTTTAACAGTCACTTTCATAAAATTAGCCATTTATAATGTACTAGTATTGGGCTGGAAATGTGACCTGGATCTTTGACTGATCCTAAAAAATAATAATAATAATAATAATAATAAAAAATCATGTGATGCCTTCTTCCACAGGACCAATGTACCTGCCACAATTGATCAAATTGTTTGGATTTTTTTCAGTTATTTTGCAAAAATACATGGTAACAGTTGGTAGGCCATCACAAGAGAATATGCCTCTGGCTTACTGCTTAGGACAGAATTACTTTGTAACTCCTAGACCATCAACCATATCCTGTCCAAGATCAATGGTGATCTCAAGCATTAACAGGAGAAGCCAAAAGAAACTAAGTTAAACAAGAGCAATCGGAGATTGCTGCCATCCGCCAACGGCTGACGAGAACTCAAAATAAAAGATATGTGATTCACCTGGATCCGGATTCCACAACACAATACAATAATTGTATACTGATCCAAAATGGTCCGACTGATCAAGATGTTGCAATCTGATATTTAATTCACAAAATGAAACAAAACAGTGTCTTCCTGATCTTGATTTTACACTGTGATGTCGTATCCGTAAAGTAGTTTTGATGTAATCCTTGAACGTCCACAAAGTGAAATCCGGATCCAAATCACTTCCAAAAGTTAATGGAGTCTTCCATGGCCTAATATCTATCTGTGGTGAAAATGCCGTCAAAATCCATGCAGTAGTTTTGACGTAATCCTGCTAACAGACAGACAAATAAATATGCTGATGATTTTATCATGTCCTTGGCAGATGTAACAAGTTTGTGGCCTAAAGACAGAGGCTTTGGAAATGAAAGAAACCAACAAGCTCATTTGATGCTGTTGTCTAGAGCTGCAATATGGTTAAAATTGAACCAAGTATCAGTTCAGTATCACAACATTATGCCTGTTTATATGTTGAAAAATGATCCTGGTCAGTAATCTTCAGCCACATCATAATTAACAGTTGCATAGAAACACAAATAAAATTGTTTGTTTTTTTTGTTGTTTTTTAGTAAACTGTGGGTCTGGATCAGTATCAGAAGACAAAAATTTGGGTGACTGCATCTCTTCAAAATAAATAAATACTCTAAGCACGGAACCCACCTGACTGACAAACAGCTACAAATCTAATTTGGAGCATTAACATGATATACTGCAAACAGTCACACTGACTGTGGGCTTACTCATGATTTAAATAAAACAGTTTTCTTCTGTTCCTGTTGAATATTCTTCCAGTGAAAGATCTACGGCGCAGTTCAGTTTTTGTGTGAGACATCTGTTTCATATTTGCATGTCAGTTTCCAAGGATGAGTTTTGTTTTCTTCAGTTTGCCCCAATGATGACAAGCTGATAGGATTTAAGATGTCAAAGATTTATGCCACCACCTAAATATATTGAAGTAAATAAAGTTGTATCTGTGATACACAACACTTCCAGAAACTTCACAGCTCTTAGCTACACTAGTTAATTCCGCAAACATCTTTTAACCAAAACAGCTTTCTACCAAAGTAGTCATCCCTGCCTGTAGTCATTATTTAAGTAATTTAAGAGGCTTAGAATTAGACATTGATTTAGTTTCCATGCTGTTAAATACTGATTAAGTGGTCGTACAAATGTACAAACTGCATGAAGTCCAGATCCTCCCCCATTATTTCAGACAGTTCCCCATTGACCAGCTTTCAAGTTAACTTCATGACCAGTGATGTCATGCTACTGGTCTGAAGTCATGTAGGTCCATGGGAGGGGCGCCTCCAGTCAGCGGGAAACAATGGACTTCTTCAAACATCATTGGAACCCTTTGCTGCTCTAAGGACATCCAAAATATCTCACACAACACCCCACAGAGCTATTCTGCACAATACCTACGCAGTCTTCCTGAGATATGATCTGGTCCTGGACTGTTATTTGTCTTAATTTCTGAAGTACTGCCTTGACATCCTGAACATCAAGCATTTACTTTTACATTAAAGAGCTCCATTTGTGTTTTGATGCTAAAATGATTTGGGAAACAACAGTTATCAGCAGTCGCAGTATGTGCACAGTATGGTGGCACAGAGTTTAACACACTTGCCTCCAATTAAAAGGGTTGCAGTCCAAAATGCACATACACACTAATATATATATATTTTCTGCTGGACTTGCATCCAGAAGGTCATCTGGTGTAAAAATTGAGGTGAATCAACATGCAGACCATAATAAATTTGCTGTGGCAGCCCCAAAGTAACAGGAGAAGCCAAAATAAATTAGTTTTGCAGTAACATTATACATTCTGCTAAAAGCTTGTGCATCCCTGTCGTCATTTTTCCTGTTGAAAGTGTACCTTCTAAAAATTTTCAAGTCTGGTACTACCTTAATTTGGCTTTATCTTACACTTAGTGTGTTCTAACAGATGAATGACTTAAAAATGGGCATTAACAGTGTGGCCAGTGGGTCACTCCGCTGCTTGCAGAACTATGTAAAGGAGAAAGCAAACAAGTGGTTTACATGACTGCTGGATGTAAAAGACATTTGGGTGAATTCAACACATCAACGTGTGCGGGGATTTGGCCCAAGAGCATGTACAGAGGCATTCTGTGGTAAGAAAAACATGGTAAAATTCAATGACAACCCTCTACAGCGGAGCTCTTCAACTCATTCCAGAAAGGGCCGAAAGGGTGATGGTTCTCTTTGCAACCACCCTCTCCACCAGGTGATTTCAATGATTAACATCACTTTGAACAGATGGAATTAGTCAATCAGCAAAATCACCTGCTGGAGCGGGTAGTTGCAAAGAGAACCTGCACCCCTCGGCCCTTTCTGGAATGAGTTGAAGAGCTCTGCTCGACAGATTAGGTGACACTGACTTGCGTCAACAACAATACAAAAAAACCCCCATATTCTTATTTTGCTACTTACCAACATGTTCATCGATAATTTGTACTGTAGGAAGACTTTTTATTTTATCCCTGTCAGCAGGTGGGGGTCCTGTGTTCTCAAACTGGTTTAGTAACTGTAATTGAAGTGAGCAAATGTTACTTTTAAGGAAAGAAAGCTATCTACAAGTGTATACATGCTTATTCAGACAATATACAAAATACATAAATTCAAAAGTTAAAACTAGGGAAAGAAAAAACAAAAAAAACAATTAAGGGTTACCTGTGTTATAATTGCATCTAGTCCATTAGCACCCCAGGCGTAATCCATAGGATTTGAGTGAAGAACACCCCTTAAAAAAATAAATATATCAGAACAAACTGAAAAACAAACAGATTGCTGTATTTTGTGGTCTGGTTGATTAAAGTTCTGTTCCACAGACTCACCAGTGTCCAACACCAATGTTTGGCATCGCGGTAGGTGCAATTATTCCATTCACAAGTTGTTGAATAATTCTAACGCGAAACACACACACAAAAAAAAAAAAACAAACAAAAAGAAACCACAGCTTTGACCCAAGCATACTGTGAACAACAAATTAAAGTTAATGTGTCATCACCAAAGAAATTTCTGACAGAAGTCAACAACTGAAGAACTTCTTACCCTTCTAAAGTGGGAACTCCATCATGTCTGCCTGGTTGTCGTCTCGAGCCGTGACGACTTCTAGGTTGCCTGGAACCATATCTTTGCTGTGATGCAGTTTCCCTTTCCCGGCGATTTTCAGCATCGCGATTGTCCTCTGTTCCCAGACCAGCCCCAAATTCAAAGCCGTCATCAAAGACACCCAGGGCAAACTGACCATAGCCCGAAGGGAAGGTAAATAAGTGCTGGTCTGCATTCTGCAAAGAGGAAAGAAGTGTCACAAACGAGGACAAGTGTTGTAATCGTGACAAAGCTATTAACCCTCTGGGGTCCGAGGGCTTTTTTTGGACAGTTCACTCGCCTGGCATAAATATTTTATTATTGCTGTTAACAGCTCTCCCTGCATCCCACAATCAAGTTTTATGTCTCTTTTTTTCAGGACAACCTGTACTTTCAAAATATATATGCTATAGTTGTGTTTTATAAGTATAATAAAGGTTTACAATCAGAAATAAGAAAGGAAAAAGTAAAGTGGAAAATAAATTTCCACACACATTTATTCAAAACATACAGCAAACTATAATAAACAACTGTTTTGACACTTTATAAAGGTAATTTGGGCTCTTGTGTGAAAGACTGTACAACAAAAAGGTTCGAACAATAAACACAAATGCACATTTTGAACAATATACAAAATGGTCTATGCATTTTGTTTGTCTTCATCTCAAAGCAATTTCTGTCTGCTATTACACATAGGCCCCATCAAATGTCTACTATAAAGCTGAATGTGTGTTTGTTCTCTCCTGCTCTGAAAGCAACATTCACACTTCGAGGCTCATTCAGTTTGAGGAGTGGCCCCTCCCCCCTCGCTCCATTGATATGGTAAACAGTGCTTTACGCCGGAGCGAGAGAGCTTGCCACAGGCTTATCCAGTAACATTCACAGGAA
Source organism: Thalassophryne amazonica (assembly GCF_902500255.1). Lineage (NCBI taxonomy): Eukaryota > Metazoa > Chordata > Actinopteri > Batrachoidiformes > Batrachoididae > Thalassophryne > Thalassophryne amazonica. The sequence continues at coordinate 73,594,461 of NC_047112.1, forward strand.
AACTAGTCGAGCAATCCTGATACACACTGTTTGAGCACATGAGATTGTATGAGAGGCTCTCCGTCTGCTCACTTTCACTGTGCGTAATGGCGCATTGGAGCAGCCAGGGGGCTATTCAAACAGGCCAACTAGTAACACATCACTCCTAAAAACAATCTTTGGTGTGTCACATGAGGTGAATCTGCCCTACGATTGGATTTTGGAAAACCATGTGACAGTGAACCAATTCCGATTGGACTCACATTGCTCATGTCATCCCACAGCTTCTATGAGGAGTACAAAGATGGTGGATGGTGGCTCGAATGTCCGGAGTTAACTTTTCAGCCAAAAAAAAAAAAGTTTCTATTTCATATCATTAAAAAGGTATTTATAATTTAGTAAAGCTTGGTCTCAGCATCGTATATGACAGCGTTGGCCCCACAGGGTTAAAGTCAGTCTCAAGTATATGTAGTCTATAAAACAACATTGTTTCGTTTACGAGTCAAATTTCACTGCACTTTAAATATGAATGCATATAGACTTATTTCTTTCTTAACTCAGAAAGCAAAAGTGGAAAACTCCAGATGATTTCCAGGATATTACATTTATCCAGCTTAACCTTAGTGTCACTGGCAAACAATTTTAGGAAACTCTGGCAATATTGTGCAACAGTACAGGAGTACAGACAGAAGTGTGTGGTGGAGACAGCTGAATAAAGATGAAGTTAGTAACCTCAAGTTGTTGCTGGTTCTGGTGTCCAATGGAGATGGTAGACATGGAGCCATTATCTGCACTGAACAGGGGACAAATATTTTACAAGTTATATCTAAACATACTGTTTTCATGAAGTCATTCATTTTAATATAATTAAATGTACTACTTGTAGAAAGAGAGGACAGAACTGTTCACAGCATCTCAACTGACTCATTTATGTCCTTGATCCTCGGGCCTATTTTTAGGTTCATCTGTTCACTCTGAACAAAAACAATTTTAATCAGTGTGGTATTTATTTTGAACATTAAAACCGTTACAGGCTAAACAGCTATACAATGTGGGCACACAGGGCAAGCTAAAACATCACAATAAAACACTTCTTCGCGCCACTCAGGCTAAAATGTCAGGAAGCATGGAGCACATCTACAGAGGGACACATGCACTTATTTATTATATATAACTGTTATATACCTCAGCATTCTTAAGTCCTTACAAGTCTAACGTTGATGAGCAGCACATTCTTGTTGGTTACAAAGTGAGCGGTGAAGTGTTCTTACAAATTCATGGGTGAATAGTTACATCATCTTGATTGTACAGATGAGACATATGTAATGATGTCTGTCCATATTTATTTGAACTGTAAATTACTGACCCACTTCCCCTCAAGGCGCATTTTTTTGACAGGTGCAACTTAAATACTCCTGAAAATACAGTATATATGGAATCCTTCCCCCTGGATGTTATAAAACCTAAATATTAAGATGCACATTATGCAATAGAATTAAATGCTACACCCATGCAAAGGAAAGTGACAATTATTCAGAAAAAATGTAATATATTTTTCCACATTTCATTGCCCATATTTAGGGGCAGTCGGTCTGTTCTGTGTCAGCCTGATCCCATCAGATCTCAGAAGCTAAGCAGTGTAGGATCTGGTTAGTACTTGGATGGGAGTCCTCTTCAGAACACCAGCCACTGTGTGTGTTTCTCCAGGTAAACCTGGAATTACGCCAGGAAGGGCATCCGGTGTAAAACTTGTGCCAAATACCAATGCGGATCTGGCTGTATCCGTTGTGGTGACCCCGATCAAAAACAGGAGCGATCAAAAACAGGAGCAGCCAAAAGGTCAACGACAACAACATTGCCCGTACTTAGGGGTGCACATTACATTCCACTGCATATTGTATACCAGCAAATACATGAACCATCACAGGATTTATAATCGTCATCAACATTCAACTTGTATGGAACTTAGAGGAAAGCCACGGTGGGAACAGGAAGGAACCCTGAAATAAGTAGCTGCCTTTCTACAGAGCCTGCCTAGGGACCTGGTGGTTAATTTTTTTTGGCCCAGATTATTGCGTTCCCCCACAATACATTTGCATTCCCACACAACAGTTTTACATTTTTTATTTTAAATTTTCTTTACATTTATGTTGCGTTTACATGTTGGTGGTAGGAAAAAGGAAAAAAAAAAAAAAAAGGGGGGGGGGGGGAAACTTAATACCGGTTGTGTCAGCAGAATTTCTGTTGTCTGCAGCAACAGACTGCAGGTGACATCCAGGACAACTATTCAACAAAGTTTTACAGTTTTGCACAGAGTTCTATTAAAACAGGAGGCACTGGATCTGAAGGCAGTTTAAAAATTACCTTTGTGAGGTTACAGATTAATTCCTCTTGAAGTGTGGCAAATCCCAGTGCAGTGTACCGTTTCATACGGAGGGACCGTACAATGACCTCTCATAAAACGAAATAGCTGTACTTTGTACAAAATGCAATGGAAAAATGATATTTGTAAGAAAACAAAACTAAGATTGAGGCTTATCTGAAGTTAAATTTGTCTCGGAAACAGTGGTCCCTTTGTGCTCAGATTAGATCTGGTAGTCTTCCTCTGGCAGTGGAAGTGAGCAAGTAAGGGTCTCTCTGAACCGGAGAGAGTTTGTATTTTTTTGTGACCTTGATGTTGTGGAAGATGAGTATCATTTTGTTCTTTACTGTCCTTTGTATTCTGATTTAAGACTGTTTATTTCAGTGTGTGCAAAAAAATAATGTAGATGTGTTTTGGTTTTCTGAGGAGAAAATCTTGAGTTGGATTTTTGAAAAAGAAACATTTGCTTTTGCTGTTTTTGTTTGTATTGTAAAGCCTGGGAAATGAGGCAACAGGTGTTGTACCCAGTTGTATCTTGAAATTGTGCAACTTGTGACATGTATGTGGTTTTGTATATGGAGTGTCTTATAAGTCCATGCGGGCTGGGCACCAGTGGTGCATGACACTTTAAAAAAAATAAAAAATTAAACAAAAATCAATCACTCAATGTACTCATTAACAAATACTTTACCAATGGGATATACCACAGAAATAAAAAAGGTACTTTATAAGATGTAGATTTCAACATGATGTCACATTTTGTAGAAAATCAGATGAGTATGCACACCTTCTTTCTTCTAATAGTTCCTCAATAAACCCAGATTCACATCTTGGACATGTATAGTCCTGTAAAAAACAGAAGAGAAGAGAAAAATCAAAAAGACATGTTGAACTACTTTTGAAACGTCAACTTTGAAAGGAAAAAGACAACTTGATTATACACAGATTACATTTTAATCTTAAGTATTTGAAGTGCAAAGCATGTTAGACATTAGTGACTGCACACATCTTGTGTGATACAGACGCACAGGCCTAAGTCAACACAATTGTATTTTATGTTTATTTGTACAGACAGAAAAAGGCACAAGGACAGAGACAACCCATAAAGAATGTCAACCCTGATAAAGTGCCTTTGATCTGCATAAACACAGGCTTGCACACCTGCAACATCCAGAAATGAAGTCACCGGAAGTGTCGCTACAGCCATCCAAGAACATCCTGTATCCTAATTGTGTGGACGAAACCCAAGCAAACACTGAGAACAGGCAAAACCCCACACACAACTGGATTTTGGTGGGGAAAAGAAAAGAAAAAAAACCACTTCCTTTCTGTGATAGTTTGCAAATTCTAAATCAGCAGGGGGGAACATCTTGAATGTCCTTCTTCTCACATTTGTTGGAAGTTGAATTTTGTTCATAGTAAGATATAAAGAAGAAATCACTCCTTACAGTTCCTTCTGTCAGTGAATTAAAACAAAAACATGTGCGCCAAGATAGTTCCCCAGCCAGTAATGTGCACCTTGCCATTCAAGTGTGGGTTGATCACTCTGGGAAATAAATTACAAGATATTCAGTGAAGCATGTATTTTTACACCAGACTGTAGTGGTTCTTAACCCAGTCCTCAAGTAGCACCTAACCTACACATTTTCCATCTCTCCCTGCTCTGCCACAAGCCAATTACATTTAAATTGATTACCTTTAACCCCTTCTAAGCCTGTATATCCCATCGATGGGAAATGTCACTTATTTGTGAGATACTGACAAGCCAAAATGAGGTGGGTGGTAGGGGGGTTAAATTGATTGTAGGTGAGTGGGTGTGTGAATGTGTTCAAAAATATAAAAGCCAAGATGATGGGTTGCGTAAGTAATGGGCCCCTTTGGTATACCTGTAAATAATCAGTTTTATTGCCAGTTTACTTCACACAAGTCAGGGGTTGGATACATGAACATTACCCAGTCACGGAATGTGTCTTGGACTTTATTTACAGTAGTTATGAAGAAATACAAACAGTAAGGCAATCTGTGGTAAATCTGTATGGAGTAGACAGTTCTCAAAAACGAGTGACTGTGAAAGAAGGAGAAGAGTGAGGAAAGCCACCAAGACAACCCAGAAGAAGTTTTTTATGTGGCGGTGATTGGAGAAGTTGTGCACAGTGCAAGCTTTGCATTTTTATCCCCAGTTATACAGCTTCATGATGAAGTGGTGTAGAGGATTTTCATTAAAAAAGAGCTGGCAGTTTAGCTACAAACTGCCAGAAAGTACATCTGAGATGCAAGCCTAGATTTGATCCATTTTGGTGAAAGACAATCGTTCTTCGCTCTACTCCATTATGAAGCTAAGAGTGGTGATTCTAATCAATTTTCAGGTTGTTTCCAATACAAAAAAAAAAAAAACTACTTCCATGGTGTGTGGGAACCCTACACCCTACACACGTATAATAACCCTGGGTTATTATACGTTATTGGTGTTTTAACTAACAGCTTGCGAGACTAATCAGCCTCAATGACACAGTACAGACTGTTAGAACTGATTTTTTTTCCCCCCAATTAAACAGCTGTATTGTCTTTGTTATAGAAACACGGTTAACGCTTTGAGTGTTAACGGGTGACACAGGGTAGCTAAAACTGTTAGCAAGCTAACTGGTGGACGCACTATTAAAACAGCGACACTGCTGTTGTTCTTCATTTTCCCGTCTAACAATCGTTCCATTGTTCTTTCCTGGCACTTACGGGTAACTGCGGGCGAATCTCAGCCGAACATCTGTGGCAGAAGAACCGGCTGGTCCATGGAGGAGCTTCCGCCATGTTTAACTATTAAACAGGCAGAACAGAGGCGCAGGAGTTACGAGTCGTCCAGAGGGACAAAATTCATCCCCAGAAGCACTCGACGACCACGCGCTTAAATAGACACAACATAACAAAATGCAAAATTACTTTATATCATATATATAGAGTGGGGCACATATTGTAAAATAAGAGGTGTAACATGTAACTGTTTGTAGAACAATATTCTAACATTCAATATAAATGTAAATGTAAAAGTAAATATTAAGCATTAATGATAAACAATCAATCAATCAATTTATTTATATAGCGCCAAATCACAACAACAGTTGCCCCAAGGCGTTTTATATTGCAAGGCAAAAGCCATACAATAATTACAGAAAAACCCCAACGGTCAAAAGACCCCCTGTGAGCAAGCACTTGGCAACAGTGAGAAGGAAAAACTCCCTTTTAACAGGAAGAAACCTCCAGCAGAACCAGGCTTAGGGAGGGGCAGTCTTCTGCTGGGACTGGTTGGGGCTGAGGGAGAGAACCAGGAAAAAGACATGCTGTGGAAGACAGCAGAGATCAATCACTAATGATTAAATGCAGAGTGGTGCATACAGAGCAAAAAGAGAAAGAAACACTCAGTGCATCATGGGAACCCCCCAGCAGTCTAAGTCTATAGCAGCATAACTAAGGGATGGTTCAGGGTCACCTGATCCAGACCTAACTATAAGCTTTAGCAAAAAGGAAAGTTTTAAGCCTAATCTTAAAAGCAGAGAGGGTGTCTGTCTCCCTGATCTGAATTGGGAGCTGGTTCCACAGGAGAGGAGCCTGAAAGCTGAAGGCTCTGCCTCCCATTCTACTCTTACAAACCCTAGGAACTACAAGTAAGCCTGCAGTCTGAGAGCGAAGCGCTCTATTGGGGTGATATGGTACTAAGAGGTCCCTAAGATAAGATGGGACCTGATTATTCAAAACCTTATAAGTAAGAAGAAGAATTTTGAATTCTGTTCTAGAATTAACAGGAAGCCAATAAAGAGAAGCCAATATGGGTGAGATATGCTCTCTCCTTCTAGTCCCCGTCAGTACTCTAGCTGCAGCATTTTGAATTAACTGAAGGCTTTTCAGGGAACTTTTAGGACAACCTGATAATAATGAATTACAATAGTCCAGCCTAGAGGAAATAAATGCATGAATTAGTTTTTCAGCATCACTCTGAGACAAGACCTTTCTAATTTTAGAGATATTGCGGAAATGTAAAAAAGCAGTCCTACATATTTGCTTAATATGCGCATTGAAGGCCATATCCTGATCAAAAATGACTCCAAGATTTCTCACAGTATTACTAGAGGTCAGGGTAATGCCATCCAGAGTAAGGATCTGGTTAGACACCATGTTTCTAAGATTTGTGGGGCCAAGTACAATAACTTCAGTTTAATCTGAATTTAAAAGCAGGAAATTAGAAGTCATCCATGTCTTTATGTCTGTAAGACATTCCTGCAGTTTAACTAATTGGTGTGTGTCCTCTGGCTTCATGGATAGATAAAGCTGGGTATCATCTGCATAACAATGAAAATTTAAGCAATGCTGTCTAATAATACTGCCTAAGGGAAGCATGTATAAAGTGAATAAAATTGGTCCTAGCACAGAACCTTGTGGAACTCCATAATTAACCTTAGTCTGTGAAGAAGATTCCCCATTTACATGAACAAATTGTAATCTATTAGATAAATATGATTCAAACCACTGCAGCGCAGTGCCTTTAATACCTATGGCATGCTCTAATCTCTGTAATAAAATTTTATGGTCAACAGTATCAAAAGCAGCACTGAGGTCTAACAGAACAAGCACAGAGATGAGTCCACTGTCTGAGGCCATAAGAAGATCATTTGTAACCTTCACTAATGCTGTTTCTGTACTATGATGAATTCTAAAACCTGACTGAAACTCTTCAAATAGACCATTCCTCTGCAGATGATCAGTTAGCTGTTTTACAACTACCCTTTCAAGAATTTTTGAGAGAAAAGGAAGGTTGGAGACACAATATAAAATATTTATTAAATATAAATGTTAGGTATAGTTATTTTAAATTAACACTAGTCTCAAATTTATGTCTACTTATGTCTGTCTATATATATTTTTTATTTTTAAACCAATCATTTTAAAATTACTCAAGTGAACAGATGTGTGAGCTGCATCACACAGAAAAGAAGATTCATCTCAATTTCAATTCAGTTTCAATTTATTTAGTTTATAGCGCCAAATCACAAGAAAGCTGCCTCAAGGTGCTTCACACAAGTAAGATCTAACCTTACCAACCCTTAGAGCAAGCACACAAGGGACAGTGGTAAGGAAAAACTCCCTCTGATGATGTTGAGGAAGAAACCTCAAGCAGGCCAGACTCAAATGGGTGACCCACTGCTTAGGCCATTCTACAAAAAGGTTTACAATACATAACACAACAACTGGCGAGAGTCCATGCAGACGTCCAGTCCACTGTCAGGGTGGAATGGACTACAAAGCCATACAGACGTCTTTTAGGCAGAGGAGTGTCACTCTGTAAATATGTGTATGTGTCAATACAAGTCGTGACACTCCAGTAGGAGATGTGTCAGGATAGGAAACAGAATTGAATAGTCTACTTGTATATGATGCCACAAGCTTAGTACACCTATCTTTGGGCAGTTTGGCCAATTCCTCTTTGCAGCACCTCTCAAGCTCTATCAGGTTGGATGGGGAGCATTGGCGACAGCAGTTTTCAGATCTCTTCAGAGGTGTTCAATCAGATTCAGGTCTGGGCTCTGGCTGGGCCACTCAAGGACATTCACAGAGTTGTCCTGAAGCCACTCCTTTGATATCTTAGTCCACTGGCCAAGCAGGTTTTCAGTTTTCAATCAAGTTTTACTGAAATTGGAGCAACTTTAACTTTTGACCCCTGTACAAACTGAAAGTGACCTTTGTCACCATTTTTGCTGTTTTTACCCCATATCTCCAAAACATTCCATCGTAGATGGTCCAAACTATACCTTTTTGGAATTGTTATGATCAGATAAATAATGTGATGTAGTTTTCAACATGATTGGAGCATTTTTACATTTTGACCTCTGTGTAATTCTTCATTGACCCCTAGCTGGCTACATCGACCACCCTGTGATGGTTATCATACATTTTTGTGTAGGTCATGGTACACTGAGTCTGGATTCTAAGTGTCATTTGGTCATCTTCAGTGGTACCAATCAGCTCAAAATTGATGACTGGCTCCTGGACTATCTTGGCTGTGTGTTTAGGGTTATTTCCCTGCTGAAAGATGAAACGTCACCCCAGTCTAAGTTCAAGAGCACTGCTGGGCAGTTGTACAGGTGTAGGAAAAGTCTTGGTGGATCTGAACTTCTTTATGGTTGATGGAAGCCACTGTGCTCATTGGGACCTTCAAAGCAGCAGAAATGTTTCTGTATCCTTCCCCAGATTTGTGCCTCCAGACAATCTTGCCTCAGAGGTCTACAGACAATTCCTATGACCTCATGCTTGGTTTGTGCTCTGACATGCAGTGTCAGCTGTGGGACCTTATATGTAGACAGGTGTGTGTCATGTCAAATCAACTGAATTTACCACAGATGGACTCCAATTAAGCTGCAGAAACATCTCAAGGATTAGGGGAAGGAGTAGGGTTAGGTTATGGTTAAGGTTAGGATTGGGAGTAGTAGGGTTAGTAATTTTGAGTTTAAAAAAAGTCACAAAATGATTCAAATTTTCGTAACGGGAGCACGAAAAAAAAAAGCATCAGACTGGGCTGCTTATGTATATATAATTTCTTTTTTTTTTTTTATTTGCAAAAATCTAAACAAAACAAAACAAAACAAAAAACTATACACAAAACTCCACATTGTCATTGTGGGGTATTGTGTATAGAATTTTGAGGAAAAAAAAAAAATAATCAGTGGTGGGCACAGCTAACCAAAAAAAAATTAGCTTTGATAACAGATAATCAGCTAACTGAAAAGTTATCTTTTATAAAGCTAAACCGACAAAAATTTATCAGAAGCTACAGATAACCAATAACTTCAAGTATTGTCTCCGGTACACTTGCAACTACTAACAAGATGATTTTGAGTTTAAACACCACGATAGGTTGCATCAAACGCGACTACAGACCCAATCAATGATTCAGCACTTCTGTCTTTGTGCACCCTGCTGGAAGCTTCTATTTATTACATAGCTTCTAGCAGAGAAGCAGTTGAGAGGAGCAGCAAAGCTCAACTCTCTACTCAATAACGGCATTGCCATGAGGTGGAAGTCTTGGAAAATAAACTAGTGCTAGAATGGTTTGGTTTATGAATAAAATTAATACTGATAGAATTGTTGGGAAAGTGTAGGAGCACGGACCCACAACAGGGGGCGCAAATGAACGGACAATGGATAAAGCCAAATACAACACTTTACTGTTGTGAAAATGCACAACAACAACAGATTACAATAGTGACTGAAGTCAAATACAAGATGTCATGTGGGCAGGCCCGAAGATAGGAGACATCAGTCCGAAGTCGAACCGGAACCACACGATTTCCTCCGCCACCGAACCCCGGGAATACTGGAGCCGCCAAGTCCCGAACTCCCAGGTGGCCACTGCCTTCGCGTGTCGGATCTGGTACTGCTGGCGAGGAGCAAACACAGTTAGAAGTGGGTGCGTGTGCACCCAGCAACACGTATGGTGGGAAACCACCTCCACCTCTCGTCGAAAAAAGGAACAGAATGAATACTGTCCAACTCACACAAGTAACAGATATTCCTGTCAACAAACACAGTCAGCTGAGAATATTACCTCCTTAGTAGAGCGATATCTCGGCAATCAGGTGGAGATGCCGTCTTGCTGATATACCTCTGTAGATCTGGTGATTGATGACAGCTGTCGTCGGTGATAAGTGACAGCTGTCATCCCGGCTGCTCCTGTGAGGCGGCAGCGCCCTCTGGTGTCTGGAGCCCGCACTCCAGGCAGGGCGCCCTCTGGTGGTGGTGGGCCAGCAGTACCTCCTCTTCAGCGGCCCACACAACAGGACCCCCCCCTCAACGGGCGCCTCCTGGCGCCCGACCGGGCTTGTCCGGGTGGCGGCGGTAGAAGTCAGCCAGGAGGGCCGGGTCCAGGATGAAGCTCCTCTTCACCCAGGAGCGTTCTTCGGGGCCGTACCCCTCCCAGTCCACCAAATACTGGAAGCCCCGGCCCATCCGTCGGACATCCAAAAGCCGGCGCACTGTCCAAGCCGGCTCGCCATCGATGATCCGGGCAGGAGGTGGTGTCGGACCCGGAGTGCAGAGGGGTGAGGTGTGATGCGGTTTAATCCTTGACACGTGGAACACGGGATGGATCCGCAGTGAGGCCGGAAGCTGAAGCCTCACTGCAGCGGGACTGATGACCTTGAGAATCTTAAATGGTCCTATGTACTGTTCCTGTAATTTCGGGGAGGCCACTTGCAGTGGAATGTCCTTGGTTGACAACCACACTTCCTGCCCAGGATGATACGTAGGAGCCGGGGTCCGCCGCCGGTCTGCATGGGCCTTTGTCCTCATCCGGGCCCTCAGCAAAGCAGAACGGGCGGCACGCCACACCCGACGGCACTTCCGCAGGTGGGCCTGGACCGAGGGCACACCGACCTCTCCCTTAACCACCGGGAACAACGGGGGCTGATACCCCAGACACACCTCAAAAAGGGAGAGGCCGGTGGCGGACGACACTTGGCTGTTGTGGGCATACTCGATCCAGGCCAGATGGGTACTCCAGGCCGCCGGGTGCGCGGCTGTCACGCAACGCAGGGTCTGCTCCATCTCTTGATTGGCCTGTTCTGCTTGCCCGTTGGTTTGGGGATGATACCCGGATGAGAGACTGACCGTGGCCCCCAGTTCCCGGCAGAAGCTCCTCCAGACGTGCGAGGAGAACTGGGGACCGCGATCGGAGACAATGTCTGTTGGAATCCCATGCAGCCGGACGACGTGGTGGACCAGGAGGTCCGCTGTCTCCTGGGCTGTTGGGAGCTTCGGGAGGGCCACGAAGTGGGCCACCTTGGAGAATCGGTCCACTATCGTGAGAATGGTGGTGTTGCCCTGGGACGGCGGGAGGCCCGTGACAAAATCCAGGCTGATGTGGGACCAGGGGCGATGAGGCACGGGCAGCGGCTGTAACAATCCCGAAGCCTTGCGATGGTCGGCCTTGCCCCTGCCGCAGGTGGTACAGGCCTGGATATACTCCCGGACGTCGGCCTCTAGGGACGCCCACCAGAAGCGCTGCCGGACAACTGCCACGGTTCTGCGCACCCCTGGATGACAGGAGAGCTTAGAGCCGTGACAGAAGTCCAGGACTGCAGCCCTAGCTTCTGGTGGGACGTAAAGTCTATTCTTCGGTCCAGTTCTGGGGTCCGGGCTTCGCGCCAGGGCCTCCCGGACGGTTCTCTCTACGTCCCAGGTGAGGGTGGCCACGATAGTGGACTCCGGGATGATGGGTTCCGGTGGATCCGACAACTCCGTTTTGACTTCGTCTTCATGTACCCGGGACAAAGCATCCGATCTCTGGTTTTTGGTCCCGGGATGGTAGGTGATCCGGAAGTCAAAACGGCCGAAGAACAGTGACCAGCGGGCTTGCCTGGGATTCAGCCGCTTGGCGGTCCTGATATACTCCAGGTTCCGGTGGTCAGTGAAAACCGTGAATGGCACGGACGTTCCCTCCAACAGATGTCTCCACTCTTCTAGAGCCTCTTTCACCGCAAGGAGTTCTCGATTGCCGACGTCATAGTTCCGTTCGGCCGGGGTCAACCTGCGGGAAAAATAGGCACACGGGTGAAGGACCTTATCGGTCTTCCCGCTCTGGGACAGCACAGCTCCTATCCCTGAGTCCGAGGCATCCACTTCAACCACTAACTGGCGGCTAGGATTGGGCTGCACCAGAACAGGTGCAGACGACAAGCGCCGTTTCAACTCCTTGAACGCGGCATCGCAACGATCCGACCAGGTGAAGGGGACTTTTGGTGAGGTCAGGGCTGTCAGGGGGCTAACTACCTGACTGTAGCCCTTAATGAACCTCCTGTAGAAATTAGCAAAGCCGAGGAACTGTTGCAGCTTCCTACGGCTTGTGGGTTGGGGCCAGTCTCTCACCGCCGCAACCTTGGCCGGATCAGGAGCGACGGAGTTGGAGGAGATGATAAACCCCAGGAAGGACAAAGATGTGCGGTGGAACTCACACTTCTCGCCCTTCACAAACAGCCGGTTCTCCAACAACCGCTGCAGGACTTGACGTACATGTCGGACATGGGTCTCAGGATCCGGAGAAAAGATGAGTATATCGTCTAGATACACGAAGACGAATCAGTGCAGGAAATCCCGCAAGACATCATTAACCAAAGCTTGGAACGTCGCGGGGGCGTTAGTAAGACCGAACGGCATGACCAGGTACTCAAAGTGACCTAAGGGGGTGTTAAATGCCGTCTTACACTCGTCTCCCTTCCGGATCCGAACCAGGTGATACGCATTTCTGAGATCTAGTTTGGTGAATATTCGGGCTCCATGCAGGGGCGTGAACACCGAATCCAACAGGGGCAACGGGTATCGATTGCGAACCGTGATTTCGTTCAGTCCCCTGTAATCAATGCATGGACGAAGTCCGCCATCTTTTTTACCCACAAAAAAGAAACCTGCACCCATCGGGGAGGTGGAATTCCGGATCAACCCGGCGGCTAAAGAGTCCCGGATGTAGGTCTCCATTGATTCGCGCTCAGGCCGTGAGAGGTTGTACAGCCTGCTGGACGGGAACTCAGCGCCTGGAACCAAGTCAATGGCACAATCGTACGGACGGTGGGGGGGAAGGGTGAGCGCCAGATCCTTGCTGAACACATCCACAAGATCGTGGTACTCCACCGGCACCGTCCCTAGATTGGGTGGGACTCTGACCTCCTCCTTAGCCTGGGAACCGGGAGGTACCGAGGAACCTAAACATACCCGTTGGCAGGTTTCGCTCCACTGAACCACTACCCCGGACGGCCAATCGATCCGGGGATTGTGTTTTAACATCCAAGGGAACCCTAAAATCACACGGGAGGTAGTTGGAGTTACAAAAAACTAAATCTCCTCCCGGTGATTTCCTGACACCACCAGAGTTACTGGTGGTGTCCTGTGTGTGATTGGAGGGAGGAGGGAGCCATCTAGTGCCCGTACCTGCACAGGTGAGGTATGAGCCACCAGAGGGAGCCCTATCTCCCTGGCCCATCTGCTGTCTAACAGATTCCCTTCAGAGCCCGTGTCCACCAGTGCTGGGGCCTTCAGGGTTAAATCCTCATAAAGGATTGTAACTGGGAGTCGTGTGGCAATGTGGGTGTGTCCCACGTGAATGTCTCGGCCCACCCCTAGCCCAGTTTCTAGGGGCGGGCGTTGGCGTTTAATCGCTTGGGGCAGTCTCTTACCTGATGCTCTATCGAGCCACAAACAAAACACGCTCCGCGGGCCAGCCTCCTCTGTCTATCTGGTGCCCTAAATGTGGCCCTGCTCATGTCCATAGCTTCGTCAGCAGGGGGAGCTGTCACCACACGGAGCGCAGGGGCCGTGGAGCGTGGGGAGGGCGGAACGTGGTCGGAACCGGAAGGGAGAGGGACGACGCGTGCCCGGTCACGCCCTTCGTCTCGTTCCTGACGGCGTTCTTCTAACCGATTGTCTAAACGTATGACGAGATCGATAAGCCCATCTAAATCCCGCGGTTCGTCCTTAGCCACCAAGTGCTCCTTTAGAACCAGTGACAGTCCGTTTACAAAGGCGGCGCGGAGGGCAGTGCTATTCCAGCCGGACCTTGCAGCCGCGATACGGAAGTCGACTGCATAGGCAGCTGCACTCCGGCGCCCCTGTCTTATTGACAGCAGCACGGCTGAAGCGGTCTCACCTCTATTTGGGTGATCGAACACTGTTCTGAACTCCCTCACAAACCCATCATACACCTGAAGGAGCCGTGAATTCTGCTCCCAGAGCGCTGTAGCCCAAGCGCGTGCCTCACCATGAAGCAAATTTATGACATAAGCTACTTTACTGGCATCAGTCGCGTACATAACGGGACGTTGTGCGAAGATGAGCGAACACTGCATAAGGAAATCAGCGCACGTCTCCACACAACCGTCGTACGGCTCTGGCGGGCTTATGTATGCTTCCGGGGATGGTGGGAGGGGTCGTTGAACGACCTGTGGAATGTCATTGTTTCGCACAGGGTCGGCAGGAGGGAGAGCCGCAGCATCGCCCTGAGGGCGATCTTCCACCTGCGCGGCGAGAGCCTCCACCCTGCGGTTAAGGAGGACGTTCTGCTCGGTCATTAAATCCATCCGAGCCGTGAAAGCGGTGAGGATTCGCTGCAACTCACCGATCATTCCTCCTGCGGACGCCTGTGCACCCTGTTCTTCCATTGGCCTTGGTGACCTTTGTCACCATTTTTGCTGTTTTTACCCCATATCTCCAAAACATTCCATCGTAGATGGTCCAAACTATACCTTTTGGAATTGTTATGATCAGATAAATAATGTGATGTAGTTTTCAACATGATTGGAGCATTTTTACATTTTGACCTCTGTGTAATTCTTCATTGACCCCTAGCTGGCTACATCGACCACCCTGTGATGGTTATCATACATTTTTGTGTAGGTCATGGTACACTGAGTCTGGATTCTAAGTGTCATTTGGTCATCTTCAGTGGTACCAATCAGCTCAAAATTGATGACTGGCTCCTGGACTATCTTGGCTGTGTGTTTAGGGTTATTTCCCTGCTGAAAGATGAAACGTCACCCCAGTCTAAGTTCAAGAGCACTGCTGGGCAGTTGTACAGGTGTAGGAAAAGTCTTGGTGGATCTGAACTTCTTTATGGTTGATGGAAGCCACTGTGCTCATTGGGACCTTCAAAGCAGCAGAAATGTTTCTGTATCCTTCCCCAGATTTGTGCCTCCAGACAATCTTGCCTCAGAGGTCTACAGACAATTCCTATGACCTCATGCTTGGTTTGTGCTCTGACATGCAGTGTCAGCTGTGGGACCTTATATGTAGACAGGTGTGTGTCATGTCAAATCAACTGAATTTACCACAGATGGACTCCAATTAAGCTGCAGAAACATCTCAAGGATTAGGGGAAGGAGTAGGGTTAGGTTATGGTTAAGGTTAGGATTGGGAGTAGTAGGGTTAGTAATTTTGAGTTTAAAAAAAGTCACAAAATGATTCAAATTTTCGTAACGGGAGCACGAAAAAAAAAAGCATCAGACTGGGCTGCTTATGTATATAATTTCTTTTTTTTTTTTTATTTGCAAAAATCTAAACAAAACAAAACAAAACAAAAAACTATACACAAAACTCCACATTGTCATTGTGGGGTATTGTGTATAGAATTTTGAGGAAAAAAAAAAAATAATCAGTGGTGGGCACAGCTAACCAAAAAAAATTAGCTTTGATAACAGATAATCAGCTAACTGAAAAGTTATCTTTTATAAAGCTAAACCGACAAAAATTTATCAGAAGCTACAGATAACCAATAACTTCAAGTATTGTCTCCGGTACACTTGCAACTACTAACAAGATGATTTGAGTTTAAACACCACGATAGGTTGCATCAAACGCGACTACAGACCCAATCAATGATTCAGCACTTCTGTCTTTGTGCACCCTGCTGGAAGCTTCTATTTATTACATAGCTTCTAGCAGAGAAGCAGTTGAGAGGAGCAGCAAAGCTCAACTCTCTACTCAATAACGGCATTGCCATGAGGTGGAAGTCTTGGAAAATAAACTAGTGCTAGAATGGTTTGGTTTATGAATAAAATTAATACTGATAGAATTGTTGGGAAAGTGTAGGAGCACGGACCCACAACAGGGGGCGCAAATGAACGGACAATGGATAAAGCCAAATACAACACTTTACTGTTGTGAAAATGCACAACAACAACAGATTACAATAGTGACTGAAGTCAAATACAAGATGTCATGTGGGCAGGCCCGAAGATAGGAGACATCAGTCCGAAGTCGAACCGGAACCACACGATTTCCTCCGCCACCGAACCCCGGGAATACTGGAGCCGCCAAGTCCCGAACTCCCAGGTGGCCACTGCCTTCGCGTGTCGGATCTGGTACTGCTGGCGAGGAGCAAACACAGTTAGAAGTGGGTGCGTGTGCACCCAGCAACACGTATGGTGGGAAACCACCTCCACCTCTCGTCGAAAAAAGGAACAGAATGAATACTGTCCAACTCACACAAGTAACAGATATTCCTGTCAACAAACACAGTCAGCTGAGAATATTACCTCCTTAGTAGAGCGATATCTCGGCAATCAGGTGGAGATGCCGTCTTGCTGATATACCTCTGTAGATCTGGTGATTGATGACAGCTGTCGTCGGTGATAAGTGACAGCTGTCATCCCGGCTGCTCCTGTGAGGCGGCAGCGCCCTCTGGTGTCTGGAGCCCGCACTCCAGGCAGGGCGCCCTCTGGTGGTGGTGGGCCAGCAGTACCTCCTCTTCAGCGGCCCACACAACAGGACCCCCCCCTCAACGGGCGCCTCCTGGCGCCCGACCGGGCTTGTCCGGGTGGCGGCGGTAGAAGTCAGCCAGGAGGGCCGGGTCCAGGATGAAGCTCCTCTTCACCCAGGAGCGTTCTTCGGGGCCGTACCCCTCCCAGTCCACCAAATACTGGAAGCCCCGGCCCATCCGTCGGACATCCAAAAGCCGGCGCACTGTCCAAGCCGGCTCGCCATCGATGATCCGGGCAGGAGGTGGTGTCGGACCCGGAGTGCAGAGGGGTGAGGTGTGATGCGGTTTAATCCTTGACACGTGGAACACGGGATGGATCCGCAGTGAGGCCGGAAGCTGAAGCCTCACTGCAGCGGGACTGATGACCTTGAGAATCTTAAATGGTCCTATGTACTGTTCCTGTAATTTCGGGGAGGCCACTTGCAGTGGAATGTCCTTGGTTGACAACCACACTTCCTGCCCAGGATGATACGTAGGAGCCGGGGTCCGCCGCCGGTCTGCATGGGCCTTTGTCCTCATCCGGGCCCTCAGCAAAGCAGAACGGGCGGCACGCCACACCCGACGGCACTTCCGCAGGTGGGCCTGGACCGAGGGCACACCGACCTCTCCCTTAACCACCGGGAACAACGGGGGCTGATACCCCAGACACACCTCAAAAAGGGAGAGGCCGGTGGCGGACGACACTTGGCTGTTGTGGGCATACTCGATCCAGGCCAGATGGGTACTCCAGGCCGCCGGGTGCGCGGCTGTCACGCAACGCAGGGTCTGCTCCATCTCTTGATTGGCCTGTTCTGCTTGCCCGTTGGTTTGGGGATGATACCCGGATGAGAGACTGACCGTGGCCCCCAGTTCCCGGCAGAAGCTCCTCCAGACGTGCGAGGAGAACTGGGGACCGCGATCGGAGACAATGTCTGTTGGAATCCCATGCAGCCGGACGACGTGGTGGACCAGGAGGTCCGCTGTCTCCTGGGCTGTTGGGAGCTTCGGGAGGGCCACGAAGTGGGCCACCTTGGAGAATCGGTCCACTATCGTGAGAATGGTGGTGTTGCCCTGGGACGGCGGGAGGCCCGTGACAAAATCCAGGCTGATGTGGGACCAGGGGCGATGAGGCACGGGCAGCGGCTGTAACAATCCCGAAGCCTTGCGATGGTCGGCCTTGCCCCTGCCGCAGGTGGTACAGGCCTGGATATACTCCCGGACGTCGGCCTCTAGGGACGCCCACCAGAAGCGCTGCCGGACAACTGCCACGGTTCTGCGCACCCCTGGATGACAGGAGAGCTTAGAGCCGTGACAGAAGTCCAGGACTGCAGCCCTAGCTTCTGGTGGGACGTAAAGTCTATTCTTCGGTCCAGTTCTGGGGTCCGGGCTTCGCGCCAGGGCCTCCCGGACGGTTCTCTCTACGTCCCAGGTGAGGGTGGCCACGATAGTGGACTCCGGGATGATGGGTTCCGGTGGATCCGACAACTCCGTTTTGACTTCGTCTTCATGTACCCGGGACAAAGCATCCGATCTCTGGTTTTTGGTCCCGGGATGGTAGGTGATCCGGAAGTCAAAACGGCCGAAGAACAGTGACCAGCGGGCTTGCCTGGGATTCAGCCGCTTGGCGGTCCTGATATACTCCAGGTTCCGGTGGTCAGTGAAAACCGTGAATGGCACGGACGTTCCCTCCAACAGATGTCTCCACTCTTCTAGAGCCTCTTTCACCGCAAGGAGTTCTCGATTGCCGACGTCATAGTTCCGTTCGGCCGGGGTCAACCTGCGGGAAAAATAGGCACACGGGTGAAGGACCTTATCGGTCTTCCCGCTCTGGGACAGCACAGCTCCTATCCCTGAGTCCGAGGCATCCACTTCAACCACTAACTGGCGGCTAGGATTGGGCTGCACCAGAACAGGTGCAGACGACAAGCGCCGTTTCAACTCCTTGAACGCGGCATCGCAACGATCCGACCAGGTGAAGGGGACTTTTGGTGAGGTCAGGGCTGTCAGGGGGCTAACTACCTGACTGTAGCCCTTAATGAACCTCCTGTAGAAATTAGCAAAGCCGAGGAACTGTTGCAGCTTCCTACGGCTTGTGGGTTGGGGCCAGTCTCTCACCGCCGCAACCTTGGCCGGATCAGGAGCGACGGAGTTGGAGGAGATGATAAACCCCAGGAAGGACAAAGATGTGCGGTGGAACTCACACTTCTCGCCCTTCACAAACAGCCGGTTCTCCAACAACCGCTGCAGGACTTGACGTACATGTCGGACATGGGTCTCAGGATCCGGAGAAAAGATGAGTATATCGTCTAGATACACGAAGACGAATCAGTGCAGGAAATCCCGCAAGACATCATTAACCAAAGCTTGGAACGTCGCGGGGGCGTTAGTAAGACCGAACGGCATGACCAGGTACTCAAAGTGACCTAAGGGGGTGTTAAATGCCGTCTTACACTCGTCTCCCTTCCGGATCCGAACCAGGTGATACGCATTTCTGAGATCTAGTTTGGTGAATATTCGGGCTCCATGCAGGGGCGTGAACACCGAATCCAACAGGGGCAACGGGTATCGATTGCGAACCGTGATTTCGTTCAGTCCCCTGTAATCAATGCATGGACGAAGTCCGCCATCTTTTTTACCCACAAAAAAGAAACCTGCACCCATCGGGGAGGTGGAATTCCGGATCAACCCGGCGGCTAAAGAGTCCCGGATGTAGGTCTCCATTGATTCGCGCTCAGGCCGTGAGAGGTTGTACAGCCTGCTGGACGGGAACTCAGCGCCTGGAACCAAGTCAATGGCACAATCGTACGGACGGTGGGGGGGAAGGGTGAGCGCCAGATCCTTGCTGAACACATCCACAAGATCGTGGTACTCCACCGGCACCGTCCCTAGATTGGGTGGGACTCTGACCTCCTCCTTAGCCTGGGAACCGGGAGGTACCGAGGAACCTAAACATACCCGTTGGCAGGTTTCGCTCCACTGAACCACTACCCCGGACGGCCAATCGATCCGGGGATTGTGTTTTAACATCCAAGGGAACCCTAAAATCACACGGGAGGTAGTTGGAGTTACAAAAAACTAAATCTCCTCCCGGTGATTTCCTGACACCACCAGAGTTACTGGTGGTGTCCTGTGTGTGATTGGAGGGAGGAGGGAGCCATCTAGTGCCCGTACCTGCACAGGTGAGGTATGAGCCACCAGAGGGAGCCCTATCTCCCTGGCCCATCTGCTGTCTAACAGATTCCCTTCAGAGCCCGTGTCCACCAGTGCTGGGGCCTTCAGGGTTAAATCCTCATAAAGGATTGTAACTGGGAGTCGTGTGGCAATGTGGGTGTGTCCCACGTGAATGTCTCGGCCCACCCCTAGCCCAGTTTCTAGGGGCGGGCGTTGGCGTTTAATCGCTTGGGGCAGTCTCTTACCTGATGCTCTATCGAGCCACAAACAAAACACGCTCCGCGGGCCAGCCTCCTCTGTCTATCTGGTGCCCTAAATGTGGCCCTGCTCATGTCCATAGCTTCGTCAGCAGGGGGAGCTGTCACCACACGGAGCGCAGGGGCCGTGGAGCGTGGGGAGGGCGGAACGTGGTCGGAACCGGAAGGGAGAGGGA
The DNA here is from genome assembly GCF_902500255.1 of Thalassophryne amazonica. Classification (NCBI taxonomy): domain Eukaryota; kingdom Metazoa; phylum Chordata; class Actinopteri; order Batrachoidiformes; family Batrachoididae; genus Thalassophryne; species Thalassophryne amazonica. The sequence goes on from NC_047112.1 coordinate 73,614,669, forward strand.
CGACGCGTGCCCGGTCACGCCCTTCGTCTCGTTCCTGACGGCGTTCTTCTAACCGATTGTCTAAACGTATGACGAGATCGATAAGCCCATCTAAATCCCGCGGTTCGTCCTTAGCCACCAAGTGCTCCTTTAGAACCAGTGACAGTCCGTTTACAAAGGCGGCGCGGAGGGCAGTGCTATTCCAGCCGGACCTTGCAGCCGCGATACGGAAGTCGACTGCATAGGCAGCTGCACTCCGGCGCCCCTGTCTTATTGACAGCAGCACGGCTGAAGCGGTCTCACCTCTATTTGGGTGATCGAACACTGTTCTGAACTCCCTCACAAACCCATCATACACCTGAAGGAGCCGTGAATTCTGCTCCCAGAGCGCTGTAGCCCAAGCGCGTGCCTCACCATGAAGCAAATTTATGACATAAGCTACTTTACTGGCATCAGTCGCGTACATAACGGGACGTTGTGCGAAGATGAGCGAACACTGCATAAGGAAATCAGCGCACGTCTCCACACAACCGTCGTACGGCTCTGGCGGGCTTATGTATGCTTCCGGGGATGGTGGGAGGGGTCGTTGAACGACCTGTGGAATGTCATTGTTTCGCACAGGGTCGGCAGGAGGGAGAGCCGCAGCATCGCCCTGAGGGCGATCTTCCACCTGCGCGGCGAGAGCCTCCACCCTGCGGTTAAGGAGGACGTTCTGCTCGGTCATTAAATCCATCCGAGCCGTGAAAGCGGTGAGGATTCGCTGCAACTCACCGATCATTCCTCCTGCGGACGCCTGTGCACCCTGTTCTTCCATTGGCCATTCAACAGCCGGTTGACGCCCCTCGGGATCCATGACGTTGGCCGAGATATCCTGTTGGGAAAGTGTAGGAGCACGGACCCACAACAGGGGGCGCAAATGAACGGACAATGGATAAAGCCAAATACAACACTTTACTGTTGTGAAAATGCACAACAACAACAGATTACAATAGTGAATGAAGTCAAATACAAGATGTCATGTGGGCAGGCCCGAAGATAGGAGACATCAGTCCGAAGTCAAACCGGAACCACACGATTTCCTCCGCCACCGAACCCCGGGAATACTGGAGCCGCCAAGTCCCGAACTCCCAGGTGGCCACTGCCTTCGCGTGTCAGATCTGGTACTGCTGGCGAGGAGCAAACACAGTTAGAAGTGGGTGCGTGTGCACCCAGCAACACGTATGGTGGGAAACCACCTCCACCTCTCGTCGAAAAAAGGAACAGAATGAATACTGTCCAACTCACACAAGTAACAGATATTCCTGTCAACAAACACAGTCAGCTGAGAATATTACCTCCTTAGTAGAGCGATATCTCGGCAATCAGGTGGAGATGCCATCTTGCTGATATACCTCTGTAGATCTGGTGATTGATGACAGCTGTCGTCGGTGATAAGTGACAGCTGTCATCCCGGCTGCTCCTGTGAGGCGGCAGCGCCCTCTGGTGCCTGGAGCCCGCACTCCAGGCAGGGCGCCCTCTGGTGGTGGTGGGCCAGCAGTACCTCCTCTTCAGCGGCCCACACAACAAGAATAACTCCATTAATGTCAATTCTGTCATTTGTACAAAGTTAAAACATAACATATATCTTTAAATGTTGAATAATGCACTAATTCTGAGGTTTTTTAACAAACACAGACAAATGCCAAAGGGATTATGGGTAAAATGTGCCTCCGCTAACACTAACTGGTTGACTCATTCAAACTATGTAAACCAACACGTTAATGTGAGGTGTGCTGTGTGTTGGTGTTTACAGATAAATGTGCATTTGTAAAATATGCCATTTTTTTATTTGTAAAAAAAGGCATTTAAAAAAAAAAGCCAAGTTGTAATTAGATAACCGTCTGATATAACCGGTGTCAAAATAAATAGAACACTGCCATGATCTACTGTTGCCCAGACGCTCAGTACTTAAGCTGGGCTTACACTGTGTGAGTTTTGGCCTTTTTTCAGCCAATTTTTCACTCGTGCGAGAATTTTTTGGATCGCGCCGAGTTTCAGCTTAATCGCGTGTCTTGCATCGTGTAGTACACATGGAGTAATGAGGTGCGTTTAACATCTCACGACCACCTCCTGATCGGCGATTGTATGGTTGGGTTAAAATCAAACCTGTTTGATATTCTGGTCGGCCGTCGTGAGGGTATCCTGCTGCTGAAGCGCTACAAGTGTCCAACCTCTCGCACTGTGCATGTGCAAACACCGATGTGGAATTGGAGAGAACATAAACAGTGATCATCTCTTTGGGAGAGCAGCTTCTGTTTCTTCCCCCCCTTTCTTCAACTCATGTAAAGTCTTGCATTGTTTTTTTTTTTTTTTAACTTTAATGTCTCCCATCAAGAGTTTTTGTAAAAATAAGAAATGTAAATAAAGTTTGAAAAAAAAGCTTCTGTTTACATTTTGCTTCTGGAAACACGAGTCCAACGTGTGATTTTTGAACGTACAATGTGAGCAGTCAGATTGCATCAGAGTATCTGGCCGTGTGAGAACATACATCGTGCGCTCTGAACTTTTACACTGTGCGGTTTTGTCGTACAGTTTAATTCATTTTGGAATAAGGCCTTAACATAGCAAAATCTGTAAAAAGTGAATCCCTGTGAATCATTTCCAGATGCATTGTGTATATATGTGACCGCAGGACCTTTGTGGTCGGGACGGCGGTGGGATCAAACCCGGACGGCTCGCACTAAAGACCATTCCTCTACCAGGTCAGCCAAAGGGGAATTCCTCCTTAGCCAAGCTAATGGGAATGTCTTTTCAATCATGACCCAGGACCTTCATCCCGCTACATATCTCCCCACCATTTTTGACTTCGTTCCGAAGTCACAGGTGCATTTAAGCATGTTCTGTGACTACCCACATCCTGTTCGTGACACCAGATTGTGACCGCAGGACCTTTGTGGTCGGGACGGCAGTGGGATCGAACCCGGATGGCTCAAACTAAAGACCATTCCTCTACGCCAAGCCAGCGGGAACGTCTTTTCAATCAGGACCCAGGACCTTCATCCTGCTACATATCTCCCCACCATTTTTGACTTTGTCCCGAAGTCACAGGTGCATTTAAGCATGTTCTGTGAATACCCACATCCTGTTCGTGATGCCAAATTGTGACCGCAGGACCTTTGTGGTTGGGACAGCGGTGGGATCGAACTCGGACGGCTCGCACTAAAGACCATTCCTCTACCAGGTTAGCCAAAGGGGAATTCCCCCTTAGCCAAGCTAGCGGGAAGTCTTTTCAATCAGGACCCGGGACCTTCATCCCGCTACACACACACACACACACACACACACACACACACACACACACACACACACACACACACACACACACACACACACACACACACACATATATATATATATATATATATATATATATACACACAGTGAGGAAAATAAGTATTTGAACACCCTGCGGTTTTGCAAGTTCTACCACTTAGAAATCATAGAGGGGTCTGAAATTTTGTGAGAGACATAATCTAAAAAAAAAAATAAAAAAATAAAAAAATCCAGAAATCACAAAGTATGATTTTTTTATAATTTATTTGTATGTTACTGCTGCAAATAAGTATTTGAACACCTGTGAAAATCAGTGTTACTATTTGGTACAGTAGCCTTTGTTTGCAATTACAGAGGTCAAATGTTTCCTGTAGTTCTTGACCAAGTTTTCACACACTACAGCAGGGATTTTGGTCCACTCCTCCATACAGATCTTCTCTAGATCTTTCAGGTTTGGAGTTTCAGCTCCCTCCAAAGATTTTCTATTGATTTCAGGTCTGGAGACTGGCCAGGCCACTCCAGGACCTTGAAATGCTTCTTACGGGGCCCCTCCTTAGTTGCCCTGGCTGTGTGTTTGGAGTCATTGTCATGCTGGAAGACCCAGCCATGACCCATCTTCAATGATCTTACTGAGGGAAGGAGGTTGTTTGGCAAAATCTTGCAATACATGACCCCATCCATCCTCCCTTCAATATGGCGCAGTCGTCCTGTCCCCTTTGCAGAAGAGCACACGCAGAGTATGATGTATCCACCCCCATGCTTCACGGTTGGGATGGTTTTCTTGGGGTTGTTCTCATCCTCTAAACATGGTAAGTGGAGCTGATTCCAAAAAGCTCTATTCTGGTATCATCTGACCACATGACCTTTTCCCATGCCTCCTCTGGATCATCCAGATGGTCACTGGTGAACTTCAAATGGGCCTGAACATGTGCTGGCTTGAGCAGGGGGACCTTGCTGCCCTGCAGGATTTTAAACCATGACAGCATCATGTATTACTAATGTAATCTTTGTGTCTGTGGTCCCAGCTCTCTTCAGGTCATTGACCAGGTCCTCCTGTGTAGTTCTGAGCTTTCTCAGAATCATCTTTACCCCACAAAGTGAGATCTTGCATGGAATCCCACACCGAGGGAGATTGACAGTCATCTTGTGTTTCTTCCACTTTCTAATAAATAATCATAACAGTTGTTGTCTTCTACCAAGCTGCTTGCCTGTTATCCTGTAGTTCATCCCAGCCTTGTGCAGATCTACAGTTTTGTCCCTGGTGTCCTTAGACAGCTTTTTGGTCTTGGCTATGGTGGACAGGTTGGAGTGTGATTGATTGAGTGTGTGAACAGGTGTCTTTTATACAGGTATCAAGTTCAAACAGGTGCAAAAAAGAAAAATTAACAGGTCTGTGTGAGCCAGAATTCTTGCTGGTTGCTAGGTGATCAAATACTTATTTGCGGCAGTAACATACAAATAAATTATTAAAAAAATCATACATTGTGATTTCCGTTTTTTTTTTTTTTTTTTTTTTTTTAGATTATGTTTCTCACAGTGGATGTGCACCTAAGATGTAAATTTCACACCCCTCCATGATTTCTAAGTGGGAGAACTTGCAAAACTGCAATAAAGTATAGGTCCTTTTTATTTTTTTCAAAAACTATATGGATTTCATTCATATGTTTTTACGTCAGACATGCTTGAACCCTCGTGCGCATGCGTGAGTTTTTCCACACCTGTCGATGACGTCATTCGCCTGTGAGCACTCCTTGTGGGAGGAGTCGTCCAGCCCCTCGTCGGAATTCCTTTGTCTGAGAAGTTGCTGAGAGACTGGCGCTTTGTTTGATTAAAATTTTTTCTAAACCTGTGAGACACATCGAAGTGGACACGGTTTGAAAAATTAAGCTGGTTTTCGGTGAAAATTTTAACAGCTGATGAGAGATTTTGAGGTGATACTGTCGCTTTAAGGACTTCCCACGGTGCGAGACGTCGCGCTCTTAGGCGCCGTCGTCAGCCTGTTTCAAGCTGAAAACCTCCACATTTCAGGCTCTATTGATCCAGGACGTCGTGAGACAACAGAGAAGTTTCAGAAGAAGTCGGTTTCAGCATTTTATCCGGATATTCCACTGTTAAAGGAGATTTTTTTAATGAAAGACGTGCGGACGGGTCCGCGCGTCGGGACGCAGCCGGCGCGGTGCGGCGGCACAGGAAAAACACCTCCGTGTTGATAACCATTTGTAAAATCCAGGCAGCTTTTGATGGCTTTCAGTGGAGTGAGTATATGAGAAATTGTTTAACAGCTGGACATGTTCCAACTTGTCCTTAAGGCTTTCAACAGAGGTGTTTTTCCTGTGGCGGAGCGTCGCGGCGGCTGCGAGCCAACGCTGCAATCCGCTCGCACGTCTTTCATTAAAAAAATCTCCTTTAACAGTGGAATATCCGGATAAAATGCTGAAACCGACTTCTTCTGAAACTTCTCTGTTCTCTCACGACGTCCTGGATCAATAGAGCCTGAAATGTGGAGGTTTTCAGCTTGAAACAGGCTGACGACGGCGCCTAAGAGTGCTGCGCGACGTCTCGCTCTGTGGGAAGTCCTTAAAGCGACAGTATCACCTCAAAATCTCTCATCAGCCGTTAAAATTTTCACCGAAAACCAGCTTAATTTTTCGAACCGTGTCCACTTCGATGTGCCTCACAGGTTTAGAAAAAATTTTGATCAAACAAAGCGCCAGTCTCTCAGCCACTTCTCAGACAAAGGAATTCCGACGAGGGGCTGGACGACTCCTCCCACAAGGAGTGCTCACAGGCGAATGACGTCACCGACAGGCGTGGAAAAACTCACGCATGCACACGAGGGTTCAAGCATGTCTGACGTAAAAACATATGAATGAAATCCATATAGTTTTTGAAAAAAATTAAAAGGACCTATACTTTATTGACAGACCTCGTATATATATATATATATATATATATATATATATATATATATATATATATATATATATATATATATATATATATATATATATATATATATATATACAGAATTTTACAGAATTATATACAGAGCCCTCTAATGGGAGAACGGGGTATATTAAATATAAATCAAACATTAAACATAAATCAAACATTTGCCCATTGCTGTGCCATACTTTCAGGTTTCAGTTTGTGACGTTAAAATGACAAAATGATCATCGATTGAATCTTTGTGACGATGAACACCAGTACTTAACACGTTTGTGCGCTTACTGCACTCTCACCTTGACCATCTCCCTCACAGACCCATGTAATCAAAGCCAATAGGTGATGACACACGTGGTTAAATGTACGTAGTCTTACATCCACCAGCAAAGCCCCACATATAACACCCTTTAGGTGGGAGGCACGCACGAACATGACCCCTGACCTGACCAACAATGAGCAACATGACCAGTGTGTTTGTATTGCACGTAGCTACTGATGTTAATTGTACTTTGCCAAATGTAGCAGTTCCTTAGGATTTCATCCCACAGACATTTCTGATGGATGAGTGCACGCTTTGGGCTACAGATCACGGAAACTTGTGTTATTATTTGTATTCAGTATCTTTAAAAATGCTTTTTCTATATAGGCATTGGTAAATGACAGCTCTACTCACAAAGTCCAAGGTGTACAACTAAGTCATTAAATCCTATTTGCATCTGCCTGTGTGTTAAAGTACCCTTTTGCAAGGCACTGCTTCAGCCTGGGAATGCCGTCTAATTTGCAGTTTGTGGTGGAACGATCATTGCAGCCAATATGTAAACATTCACCCGTCTTATGACAGTGACAACAGCTGTAGGCCTAAAGGCTCGTTTCACTACTCTGTGCTCCATGTTGATGTTCTCTTGAACAACATGCACATCTGCTCCCCTTCATAGTTACTATTGGAGGGCAGCATCCCATATAGTACAGGACAGCAGGTGCTTAGATGTATAACCTGCTGGTATTGTGGAGCATCTTATGCACGCTGAAACTAATCTGTTTTCATTATCTGAAGTAAAGATTAAACTTATCAATTTTCTCCATGAGCTTGTCTCTGTTCATGCCCATCATGCATCAGAGTCCACGAGCACTTATTTGTTGGAAATGACTGATGGCCAAAAAGCCTCTGTGCAACAGATGAGTGCAGCATGCACCGCATACAGTGCTACTCAAGCTGAGAAAACCTCAAAGCTGCCCAAAGACCTGCTCTGCTTTTGATAGTGCAGGTCATCTTCTACTGCTTAATCCAGTTATGGGTCGCGGGGGGCTGAAGCCTATCCCAGCAGTCATAGGGCGTGAGGTGGGGTACACCCAGGACAGGACGCCAGTCTGTCGGAGGGCCACAAACAGACAAACAAACACAGACCCACCCACACACACACACGAATGGACAATTTAAAGAGTCCAATCCACCTAACCCGCATGTCTTTGGATGTGGGAGGCAACCGGAGCACCCGGAGGAAACCCACACAAACACGGGGAGAACATGCAAACTCCACACAGAAAGGCCACGGGAACTGAACCCACAACCTTCTCACTGTGAGGCAACAGTGCTAACCACTAAGTCACCGTGCTGCCCATAGTGCAGGTCATGATAGCTAATACGAGGTCTCTTAGATAATAAACCGACCCTTTTTTTTTTTTTTTTAACTATATGGATTTGAATGACATGCGATTACACCAATCATGCTTGAACCCTCGTGCGCATGCATGAGTTTTTTCACGCGTGTCGGTGACGTCATTTCCCTGTGGGCAGGCCTTGAGTGAGATGTGGTCCCGCCCTCTCGGCTGAATTCCTTTGTTTCACACGCTGCTCGAGACGGCACGCGTTGCTTTATCAAAATTTTTTCTGGACCTGTGAGGAATATCCGAGTGGACACTATTCGAGAAATTAAGCTGGTTTTCTGTGAAAAGTTTAACGGCTGATGAGAGATTATGGGGTGTTTCTGTCGGTGTAAGGACTTCCCACGGAGCGGGACGTCCTGCAGCGCTTCCAGGCGCTGTCGTCGGCCTGTTTCGAGCTGAAAACATCCTAATTTAAGGCTTAATTCACCCAGGACATCGTGAGAGAACAGAGAAGATTCAGAAGAGGCCGGCATGAGGAATTTATGCGGACATTCCACTGTTTAAGGACATTTTTTTAATGAAAGACGTACGTGCAAATTCGCCGAGTCGTTTCCGTGACGACTCGGCAAATCTGTGTGCGCCGCGACAGGAAAAACACCTCCGTGTTGAAAACCATTTGTAGAATTCAGGCGGCTTTTAATGGCTTTCAACAAGTGAGTAACTGAGAAATTATTTAACAGCTTGGGCATGTTCCAACTTGCCCGTTAAGATTTCCAACGGAGGTGTTTTTCCTGCCGCGACCCCCCGCGGTCGGGTCCAGCCCGACATGCGACTCTGCCCGCACGTTCTTTCATTACAAAATGACCGTTAACAATGGAATGTCCGAATAAACTCCTCATGCCGACTTCTTCTGAAAGTTCTCTGTTCTCTGACGACTTACTGCATCAACAGAGCCTGAAATGTGGAAGTTTTCAACTTGAAACGGCGAGACGCTGCCGCCTCGAAGCGCAGATCGCCGTCAGGCGCTGTGGACCGTCCTTAAAGCGACACTACCAGACCAAAATCTCTCATCAGCCGTTAAAATTTTTACCGAAAACCAGCTGAATTTATTGAATGGTGTCCACTCAGTTGTGCCTTACAGTTTTGAAAAAAATTTTATCAAACAAAGCAACAGTCTCTGAGCCATTCCTAAACAATGAAAAAAATCGACGAGCGGGTGGACGACTCCTCACTCAAAGACTGCCCACAGGCGAATGACGTAACCGACAGGCGTGAAAAAACTCTCGCATGCCCACGAGGGTTCAAGCATGTCTGATGTAATCACACGTGATTCAAATCCATATGGTTTTTGAAAAAAATAATAAGGTCGGATACTTTTCTAATAGACCTCGTATCTGGGAAATGACATAGATGACAGATATATGTCACAGAAGTCTAAAAGAGCTCTTTCATTCATAAACACTGGTGATAGCAGACGTATTTCAGTATGTCCCGACAGAATTGTGAGACTTTGGTAAAGTTTAACATTAAATTCCAACCACATTTAACTGTAAAAAGAAAGACAAAAAAAAAAAAAAACAAATTTTGCACAATGTTATCCCTTTAAAAGTTGGCAAAATAAACTGTTCTTAAATGGAGCACAAATTCAAAAATGGGCATAAAAACATTTTTTTTAAAACATTATTAACCATGACCTGATTAATAATCAGTTGTTTCAGCAGTGCAGTAATTCACACACACACACACACACACACACACACACACACACACACACACACACACACACACACACACACACACACACACACACACACACACACACACACACACACACACACACACACACACACACTCCTATTGCTCCATCTGGTGGTGATGTTTGACACTTCATTACATATCTGTAGGTTTTTCATAACTGAGGATGATGTGTGGATGTGATGTCAGAAGAATATTAAAGAACACGATGATCTCAAAGAAAACTCAAGCGAAAAGGGATGTTAAAATAAGGCAGCTGATACTCACCAAAAAAAGATAGTTACTGGTGGGAAAATAAATTACAAACATCAATTAATACCCCCAACTCAGCAAATTCTTCAGCGTGATTCATCACTTGATTCAAACAAAATTTAAGAATGATTTTCCAAAAATAAACGCACGAAACTGACAAGAGATGTTCATTGTAGAAATGTTCTTGGGCAGTAAAGTCAGTAAAGTCCTTCAGTCCTATTTTTAAAAATCACAAATAAAGGAGTCAGTGAGTAAATAAAATTAAGTCCCTTCGGCTTTGTGGTACAATCCTGAATAAATATTGATTCCAAATATTAAATTCACCCCCCCCCCCCAAAAAAAACAAAAACCCACAGTGCATTGCAGTACCATATCAATGCCAGTCGAAAGGCAACAATTGGTAAAAGTAATTGCCCTTATTTGTGATTAAATTTGCTGTGTATAAAATATGACAATTTTATTAAGAAATTTCTAATTGGGAGAAATATGCAAAGTGATGTTAAAACGGGCATTAAAACCAATAATGTTTACAATCACTTTACAAGACAAAAACAAATAAGCAAAACCACACAGGCATAAAGTCAAAATTTCAAAAAAGAACTTATTTTTCTTTTTAAGATTGATGAATACAAGTAGGTTATTTTTCAGTCTCAGTATTACGTGTGTGAGACAGTTGACAGCCATGACAGCAGTGTCTTTGTTTCTTCTGGTAGAAAACCCCAGCTGTTCTGCTGCCCGGCTCACACCTCCACCTGATCCCTGGCCCTCACCTCTGCTGTCCTCCCAGGACCTGGGTTTATCACCTATGAGCGACACCAGTTCTCCAGATTCTGGGTCATTTCACAGTAACTGACTATGTTGTGTCCTGCCTGATGGAACCCCGAAAAGATAAGGTTATTTTTTTTTCTTCAGGTCTGTAATCAATGTAAACATGACATGGAAGGCATATTCTTAAGAATGAACCCAAATAAAGACCCCTCTCCATGATTAATAAATTGAACACGATGAAATGAAATCAAAGTTGAATGAAAAATAGTGGCGTCCTCAACCTTTGTCTGAAAATTAAATCGAATTCTATTCAGGGATTTCTTACATTTTGTAAACATACTACCATTTTTGAGTTGAATAATGATGTTAATTCACACTCCACCGAATTAAGTATGCAATTCTCCCTGTTAAGTATTATTTTTCCATTGTTACCTAAAGCTGCTTGCCGTGGATGAACAAGATATAAAATGTCTCATATGAGTGTATTTGTATTTGTAATCTTGATTCAGTGGCAGTAGCAGTTGTTGTTGACATTTTCACTAACTTCACTAACTAGAAAAATTCCAGCCAAATTATTTTGTCTTAGTTTGCAAGGAGTAATTTACGATTAAATGACATATCATGAATGCAGCATAATAACATACGGTAACAGCTGTCACCTCTCAGTGAATGAACACCCATTGATTTCAGGTTAAGAAAAAAGTGGTTCCTCACCACGTCACAATCAACAAGTAAGTGTAAGTGAATTCACCCTCTCTTTATAGGGAGCCAAGGCAAATAAATAAATAAATAAATTAATTAAAATAAAATAAAATAAGGAGGGGCTTGGTTAGTGGAACTCCAGGTGGCTCAAAGTTAAATAAATAAATAAATAAATAAATAAGCAGTTATAAAACAAATAATCATTCAAATAAATACACCAATAAAAGTATTCAATAATTCAACGTATGCATTTAATTAATTTTACCTGGTGGCCAAGTGGTTAATGCTCTTGGTTTCAGTGCAGAAGGTCTGGGTTCAAATCCCACCTCTGCCACATTTCTCCATGTACTGTGGAGTTGCCTCAGGAAGGGCATCTGGCATAAAACCTGTGCCAATTCAACATGCAGATCCACCTTGGATTTGCTGTGGCAGCCGAAGGGACTTACTTACTTACCGGCAACCTTAAGCAGAATAATAAAAATGAATAAATAAATGAATGAATAATTTAATAATGCATGGTGGATTATCTGAGTCCTTTCAGTGCTAATTTTGCCTTCATCTGAGTCTGAGTCTTATGAATTGTTGTGCTCCATTGCAATATTCTCACTCAAAAACAGTGAATTGTTGGCTGATTAAAAACAAAAGCTATGTCACTGTTCACCACACTGTGTCGCCACTGAGCCCATATTGTCTCCATGCATGTCCAAAGGTCCTGTGCTCATGGAAAACGGCTGTTTTTGCAGTCTGACTTTTAGCTGTATTTCTCTTATCACATGTTGCTTTTCATTGGAAAACCACCTCTCCAGCACAACAAACACCATTTTTCATTTTTATTTGCAAGAAATACATTGTTGCTTTAACATCTGTTTTGCGGGAACACTTGTAAAGTGTGAATTTGTGTTCTACCCTTCAACATTTTACAGTAGTAGTTTCAATCATAACTGCTCACAAGGGAAAGACATTATCTTGATTTATATGAACACATCTTGAGTTTTTCATTGGCAACAATCTCAAGATGAACTCAAGACTGGAAGAAATGTTTAGGGGAGAAACGATTTATTGTTGAGTTAAATGTTGTCTGTATTTTATTTTATTTTTTTTAAATAAAAAAATCACTTATTTTCAATATTATATAAAAATATGTGCAGCACGATCTCTGCTTAAGCAGTTTTCAGTACTTGGCACACTATGGGGGTGCAAAAGTATCATTGCTAGTTTACACCCATACAGCTGTAATTTTTACACATAGAATAGAATAGTCTTATATATATATATATATATATATATATATATGAATATGAATAATTATATATATGAATAAAGTGCAGTTTAATAAGTGGCAGGGGAAGGTATGTTCGGTTGTTTGTTGTCTGGAGGAGGGTGTTTATGGGAGTAGGTCTGTGGGTGAGTGTGTGTGTGTGTCCGTCCATGGGTGTTTACAGTATGTATGGCACAGGGGATGAAGCTGTTTGGCACCCTGCTGGTGTGGGACTTTGTTGACCTGTAGCGTCTCCCGGAGGGCAACAGGTCAAACAGGGGGTGGGCAGGGTGTGTGGGGTCTGCTGTGATGGCCTTAGTTTTCCTCAGGCAGCAGGATGTGGCAGTGGTTTCCAGGCTGTAATTATTCTTTGTTCTTTGTCATCCCACTATTGTAAACACACATAAACACCTTAATTTCTGTTTTGGAAAGGTTTCTTTTCCTGTTCTTCTTCTTAGTTGACATAGCAACTTTGTCCTCTAAAAATGAAGTGTGTTCGGACACAAAGCTGGTGAGTTGATATCATCTATGATCAGAAAGTCTTAGACCATCAGAAACCTACAGCCTCATTTATGAGACATTGTTCAGGATTCAAACTCAAAGTATACTTACCAGCAAAAAGGCAAAAATGGTAAAAAAAAAAAACAACCCCCCCCCCCCCAAAAAAAACCCCAAACTAAAACAAAACAAAACATCAGACTTATAAAACTGTTCTATGCACACCTGCATGCAAAGTTCTTTTTAGAAATCATACCTGGAATTGTATGCAGGTCGATCTTCCTCATATCCTGCCGTCTACACACCTCGACAACAGATGTTAAATGCAAAACACCTCATGATGATTCAAACATACACATGAAGCCTGAAATGTGTTCTTATCATGTCAAATTTGTTGCCACTAGCAACTAGGTGGCAATGATGAGTCCATAAGTAGTTTCTAAAGTAAATGAATTTTAAAAGTTTCTGTCAGCCAATGAAGAGATGTCAAAACTGGAATGATGTGAGCTCTTCTGTTTGTGCCAGTTAAAAGTCTCACAGCAGCATTCTGCAGCCGGAGGCCGTTCCAAAGCTAAAACAAGTAAAAAGCCCATTATAATAATCCAAAGGAGAAGAGACAAAAGCATGGATAATCATCTCCAGTTCAGCCTTTGACACTAAAAGTCTGAGTTTTGAAATATTCCTTAAATGATAAAAGCAGTTTCATACCAGCTGTTTTGAATGATGCTCAAGAGACAATGAACTGTCATAAACAACACCCAAATTTCTAACCGTAACCTTTTAAGATGATGGTGATATTCTTGACCTGATGGCTGCGACTTTGCTCACAAAAAAGTGCAGAAAGTCAAGGAACAACAATAACAGGTGAAACAATATTATTAGTTGTCTTAAACAAGGCTTTGTTTTTTTTTTTTTTGTATATTTGAAGCTATAACATTAGTGAAATAGGCAGTTCTGGCATTTTCTCTTTAAATCATGTCATTTAGTGACGTAATTAATTCTTTACAATGCAACCTATGAACTTCAAGCTTGGTAGCTTTCTATGTAAGTCCCTTCGGGTGGTCCCTTGTTTGCACTCAGGGTTGCCGAGATGAATCTGCATGTTGAATTGGCACAAGTTTTACGCTGGATGCCCTCCCCGATGCAACTTCACAACACATGGAGAAATGTGGCAGGGTTGGGGTTTGAACCGAGAACCTTCTGCATTGAAACCAAGTGCACTAACCACTTGGCCACCACCCCTTCTAGCCTTCTACAGCCTTCAATATTACAGCAATTTCATCTAAAATTGTAAATATTTTAATTTGTCTACGAACAAAAATTGATACAAGGGACAAAGCTGTCAGGATTGGGACTCAAGGAGGTGGACTCAAATGCTATGAGGCAGCATAGATGACAAAAATGTATAGTGATACGATGGTAGGTGGTGGATCACAGGATCAGGTGCAGAGGCAGAGAAGATTTGTCTTGAGGCATTGATTTTGAGCAGCAATAATGAGTCCTTCTGTTTCTGACTTTAGGCGAGCTGTTTTTAGCCATTTGTGGGTTTGGGTCTATGTCGTAATCATTTGTTCTTTTTGGGTATTGTCCAGGCAAAGGCTTTTCTTCCCGCTTGTTCTTGAGTTGTTCTAAACCTTAGTGTTTGGCCTTCATTTTTATTCTCTGAGCATATAGGTGGTGTTTGACTTGCTTTCCATGATTTCAATCTCTGATTGGTTGAGTTCTTTACAGAATGTTATGGCTTCATGGTGTACTGACAGCATTGTATTTTATTTTTTGCTTCGATTGTGGTCTCTGGCTATTTTGAGGAGATGAACATCTTTATTCTAGACCTATGTGTAGATTTTCATGATAATCCTTCTATGTGCTGCTCTTGGAAGATAGAGCCTGTCCATGTCATCTTTTGGGTGGTGCATTTTTTTTCCCATAATCAGGAGTGCACTTGTATTTCTTTCTAATTCCTTACGTTCTTCCAGTTTATGATGTTCAAACTGTGGGCGATGACTAGAATTGTAATTGATTGCATATATTCTATTGGTGACTTGCAGTTCAGACTTGAGCAGCCGCCGTATTCTTCTGTAATTATTGTGTGTGTGTGTCCACTTGCCCTGTCTGTGCCTTTTGTTTTTGGATTTGTGTTCAGTCCTGTCCTTGTCTGTATATGGCTTATGGTTTGTCTGTTGCCCTCGCCCCCTTTTGGTTTTTACTGTGTGTGTATATGTCCTCCTCATCTGTCAATCATGTGGGTCCCGGTTGTGTGTGTGTGTGTGTGTGTGTGTGTGTGTGTATGTGTGCACCCGTGGTTCATGTCTGAGTCTTGTGTGTGTGTGTATCTTCCGTCGTCTGTCATTTGTGTGGGTACCAGTTACGTGTGTATCTCCCACTATCTGTCATCCATGTGATCAGTCTGTTATCTGTGTGTCCTTATGTCCACTGGGTCCGAGTTCATCTCGTCTTTGTGTCTTTGCTCTTGTCGTGTCATTATTTCCCCGTTCACAGTTCACCATGTGGTTTTTGTTCATCAGTTTCTTTGTGTTCTTAGTTCCTTGTGTTGGTTCTCTTTGACTTTTCACCCTGCATGCACTCTTGAGTTCTATATTCATGTGTGCATTTGTCTCTTGGTTTGTTATTTGATCATTGTTTGAGTTGTTTATCTTTTATTGTGTTTTCGTTTAGCTGCATGGTTGTTTTTGCATTTTGTGTTCTTGATGTTTTATGTCTCAGGTTTTGTTTCTTGATCAGGTTTTGTTTTCTTCAAACCTTTTGATGTCTGTTTAGTCACCTTGTGTTCCTTTGGATATCATGTGTCTCTGTTGTTCCCTCCGCCTTGATTTTTGTGCCTGTTGTTCATTAGCTCTTTTTGCTTTTAAGCCGCACCTGTTTGTCTGTTTGTTTGCCGGTTGATTAATGTTGCCGTTCATGTTTCCGTGTGATATGTTTTTGTGGCCTCTCCTGTGTTCTCTAAGTTTAGTAAGTATACCCTGTTGCTTATCACACACCTTGTTTTCAGCTGTCATTATTTTGGTCCTCTCCTTTGCACCTCCCATTTCTTCTCCACTCTGTGTTTAGTATTGGACTGCGTTTTGTATTTACATCCCTGTACTTGCTTTGTTTGGATTTTGATATAGTCACCCGGATTATTAAAGCACCATGGTCTTTATACTCACACCTCTATGTCCTGACTGCCTGCTTGTTGGGGTTCTATTTGACTCTGATTCCATCCAAAATGTAACAGTAATAGTCATTCCGGATTTTGTCTTTCATCATTGCATGCTGGTTCCCATTTCTTTCACACACACCAAGGTACTTGTACAACCCCAATTCCAATGAAGTTGGGACGTTGTGTGAAATAAAAACAGAATACAATGATTTGCAAATCCTCTTCAACCTATATTCAATTGAATACACCACAAAGACAAGATATTTAATGTTCAAACTGATAAACTTTATTGTTTTTGTGCAAATATTTGCTCATTTTGAAATGGATGCCTGCAATGCATTTCAAAAAAGCTGGGACAGTGGTATGTTTACCACTGTGTTACATCACCTTTCCTTCAAACAACACTCAATAAGCATTTGGGAACTGAGGACACTAATTTTGAGTGTCATGATTGGGTATAAAAGGAGCATCCCCAAAAGGCTCAGCTGTTCATAAGCAAAGATGGGGCGAGGATCACCATTTTGTGAACAACTGTGTTAAAAAATAGTCCAACAGCTTAACCCTCTGGGGTCCAAGGGCATTTTTTGGACAGTTCACACGCCTGGCATAAATGTTTTATTACTGCTGTTAAAGCTCACCCTGCATCCCACAATCAAGTGGTATGTCTCTTTTTTCAGGACAACCTGTACCTTCAGAATATATATACTATAATGGTGTTTTATAAGTGTAATAAAGGTTTAGAATCAGAAATAAGAAAGGAAAAAAATAAAGCGGAAAATCATTTTCACACACATTTATTCAAAACACACAGCAAACAATAATAAACAACTATTTTGACACTTTATAAATGTAGTTTGGGCTCTTGTACAAAAGTAAATGTTCTAACAATAAACACAAATGCACATTTTGAACAATATATATAAAATGGTCTTTGTGTTTTGTTGGGCTTCATCTCAAAGCAATTTCTGTCTGCTATTATACAAACATCACAAACTTCTACTTCTATGAAGCTGACTGTGTTTTTGGAGTGCCTGCACTGAAAACAAGCTTTCACACTTACAGAGGGCCATTCACACTTTGGGGCGGGCCCCTCCCCCTTGTCCCATTGATATGCATAAACGAGCTTTACGCTGGAGGGAAAGAGCTTGTCACAGGCTTATTCAATAACATTCACAGGCAAAGTAGTGAAGCATCCCCGATACTCATACACACTTTGTTTGAGCACATGAGATTGTATGAGGACCTCTTTACTTTGATCACTTCCACTGATCACTATGCGTAATGGCACACGGCGCATTGGAGCCAGCAGCCAGAGGGCTATTCAAATGGGCCAACTAGTAAGACATTGCTGCTAATAACAATCTTTGGTTTACCACGTGAGGTAAATCTGCCCTACGATTGGATATTGGAAAACCATGTGACAGTGAACCAATTCTGATTGGACACTCACATTGTGCACATTATCACACAGCTTCTATGAGGAGTGCAAACAAGGTGGACGGCTGGCTCGAAACTCTGTGGAATTAACTTTTCAGCAAAAAAGTATCTATCTCATATCATTAAAAAGTTATTTATAGTTTAATAAAACTTGTACTCAGCCATCGTATACGACAGTGTCAGCTCCAGAGGGTTAAGAACAGTGTTTCTCAACATTCAATTTCAAGGAATTTAGGGATTCCATCATCTACAGTCCATAATATAATCAGAAAATTCAGAGAACCGGGAGAACTTTCTACATGGAAGCGGCAAGGCCGAAAACCAACATTGAATGCTGTGACCTTCAATCCCTCAGGCAGAACTGCATTAAAAACCGACATCATTGTGTAAAGGATCTTACTGCGTGGGCTCAGGAACACATCAGAAAACCATTGTCAATTAACACAGTTCGTCGCTACATCTACAAATGCAAGTTAAAACTCTATCATGCAAAGCGAAAGCCATACATCAATAACATCCAGAAATGCTGCCACCTTCTCTGGGCCAGAGCACATTTGAAATGGACAGACGCAAAGAGGAAAAGTGTGCTGTGGTCCACATTTCAAATTGTTTTTGGAAATCATGGACATCGTGTCCTCCTGACAAAAGAGGAAACAGACCATCCAGATTGTTACTGTTGTTTCAACTTAACTGGAATCTTCCAGTTAAGTTGAAAGCACACATTCATTCCCTCATAAAAACAGCAGGTAAGATCATGGGCCACACTCCTCCCAGTTTTCAAGAACTCTGTGGTCGAGCAACCATTACACAAGCAAAAAAACATCTTAATGGATAGCTCACATGTTCTGCACTCAGAGTATATCTTGTTAAACTCAGGGAAGAGATATTGTGTTCCTTTGTGCAAATGTAACCAGTACAAATATTAATTTGTTCCATTGTCTATTAAGCTTATAAATGAACAAGCTTAAATTGCACTTTGTCATAGGATAGATCTTGCACATTTTCCAGTGGAATGGCGAGTTTTTAATGGCTGTGTGGTTTTAGTAGTTGATAGTGGGTTGGTTACAGTGATTTTATGTCTTTTCACTGGTATTAAGGTTATTTATGCTATTTTATTTTTGGTTGTATTTATTATGTGGGTATCACTGTTGTAATGTTGGTACTGTTTATTGTTTGTGCAGTTGAGCCCCCTCATGCACCAAGCTAAATTTCTCCGAAAGGAGACGATTAATAAAGAACTTTGAACTTTGAACCAGCGTTAAGTTCAAAAGCCAGCATCTGTGATGGTATGGGGGTGTATTAGTGCCCATGGCATGGGCAACTTACACATCTGTGATGGCACCATCAATGCTGAAAGGTACATCCAGGTTTTGGAGCAACACATGCCGCCATCCAAGCAACGTCTTTTTCAGGGACGTCCCTGTTTATTTCAGCAAGACAATGCCAAGCCACATTCTGCACGTGTTACAACGGCGTAGCGTCGTAGTAAAAGAGTGCGGGTACTAGACTGGCCTGCCTGCAGTCCAGACTTGTCGCCCATTAAAAATGTGTGACGCATTATGAAGTGCAAAATATGACAACGGAGACCCTGGACTGTTGAACAACTGAAGTCGTACATCAAGCAAGAATGGGAAAGAATTCCACCTACAAAGCTTCAACAATTAGTGTCCTCAGTTCCCAAACACTTATTGAGTGTTGTTAGTAGGAAAGGTGATGTAACACAGTGGTAAACATACCACTGTCCCAGCTTTTTTTAAATGTGCTGCAGGCATCCATTTCAAAATGAGCAAATATTTGCACAAAAACAATAAAGTTTATCAGTTTGAACGTTAAATATCATGTCTTTGTGGTGTATTCAGTTGAATATAGGTTGAAGAGGATTTGTAAATCATTGTATTCTGTTTTTATTTACATCTTACACAACGTCCCAACTTCATAGGAATTGGGGTTGTACATGCTCACTTGTTCTACAAAGTGAACAATGGTGTCCTTGTCAGGTTTGATGTTTTCAGTACTAGGAAGCTTATTATAACCAGACATACCCCATTGGTTAAAATACATAATGCAAAAGAAATAAAATGCAAATGCACTGACCAAAGCATATTTTTGTCAGAGATGTGGGAAAACAATGGGTCTTGTTATCATCTCTGAATGTACCGCTGCTACATTCCTGAAGTAAGTTGTTGAAATGAAAGCATCTTCGTCCACAATACATGTTGTGTCAAAGTCAGTGATGTAATTTAAATATCTATTTATTCTTTTCATCATCATCATCACCATCATGTTCACTCTCACATTTACTAAAGCCCAGTTCTCCTAATACATTTGGGGCATGGCTGTTTTGATTGACAGCTTGGATACTGATGCTTTTTGTCTTTTCTTGCTGGTGTGTTGTGGCTGTGGTTGATCAGATCTGCTTGGGCTGCTGGCTGAGCATCTCAGGCCTGTATTTGTGTTGAGTGATATTATCATGTGATGCAATTGTGGATGCTAACAGTGTTAGTATTTGTAGCAGCTACTGGCAGCTTTGTGATGTTCAGTGCAGTTAATCTAAGATCACTGAGAGGATCGGAATGCCCATGGTAGATAATATCTGTGCTAATTCTTTATTTATGTTAGCTATTAAGTATTTGTGTTATTTGTTGGAAGTTCTGAGGAATATGTTAAGTTTTACTCTATCACGTGTCCAAGTTCCACTCACAGGGAGATCTCCCCCTGTTGGTAAGAGCCAGTAACATTGGAAATGTGAGACTAAACCACACACATGTTAACACCCACAAGGTATAAAAAGTGTTGTATGACTCATTTTAGGGGCCTTTCACAAGATGGACACTGTCTGTGAGGGTCCCAGGCCTGGGTTCTAACATGACCTTTAATAAACTCAAAATGAGGAATACAGTGGTTTGGTTTTTGGTAAGGGGCAGAATTTTACATAAAAGAACCAGGTAGAAATAACACCCACATCAAAACAAAACCATTTTTGAGAACTACTGCTCATGCATCCCCCGAAAAAACAAACAAACAAAAAAAAAAACACCTGAACTAAGGCTTTCCTGTTAGCTGAGCTTGTCAGTAAGATGCGAATGGCCTCAGTATTTGTAGCAGGTATCGCTATCTTGAAGATGTTATCTTGAGTAAATCCACAATTACTGATGAAATAAGTGGCTGATAATTATTCATGTCCACAGCAAAGCATTGCTCAGCTCCCAAAAACATTATTTAACTAGAAGCACTCGGAGAGCGCAAACCTCTGCCAAGGCCATAGGGTCACTAACGTCACATGGAACACTGTTTGACAAAGAGACTTATTCCACGTCATGTTTCACATTCAGTGGTTAACCCTTTGGGGTCTGAGGGCATTGGACAGTTCACTCACCTGGCATAAATGTTTTATTATTGCTGTTAACAGCTCTCCCTGAATCTCACAATAAAGTTTTATGTCTCTTTTATTTTTCAGGACAACCTGTACTTTCAAAATATATATGCTGTAGTTGTGTTTTATAAGTGTAATAAGGTTTAAAATCAGAAATAAGAAAAGAAAAAGTAAAGCGGAAATAATTTTCCACACACATTTATTCAAAACACACAGCAAACTATAATAAACTAGTATAAACTATAATAAACATCACTCCTAAAAACAATCTTTGGTGTGTCACGTAAGATGAATCTGCCCTATGATTGGATTTTCGAAAACCATGTGCCGGTGAACCAATTCCGATTGGACACTCACATTGCTCACGTCATCACACAGCTTCTATGAGGAGTACAAAGATGGTGGACGGCGGCTTCAAAGTCTGTGGAGTTAACTTTTCAGCAAAAAAAAAAAAAAAGTAAGTTTGTATCTCATATCATTAAAAGTTATTTATAATGTAGTAAAAATTGGTTTCAGCTGTCCTATACGACGGCGTCGGCCCCAGAGGGTTAATCCCTTAGATTTTCAAGAAATGTATTTATAAAGAGAAACTGCATGAACTACACAAGTTTTTTATTTTCTAATAACAAGTTTATTCAATGAGGAGAAACAAATACTAAATTATTGTTGTGTCGTAACTTAATTTTTTGTTCAGCCTTTGTGACCCGTCTTCATGAAGTTAGATGCAAAAATGTTGTTGCAATGTTGCAATGTTGCAATGATAAAGAATCATTAAAAAAATTACTGGATCTGGATTGTGTTCCGGATCATTACAAAAATTTAATGACTTCTAAGTTAGGCCAAGATACACCCATGGTAAAAATTTCATTGAATCCATTGAGGATTTTTTGAGTAATCCTGCTAACCAACCAACCAACCAACAACCAACCAACCAACCAACCAACCAACCAACCAACCAACCAACCAACCAACCAACCAACCAACCAACCAACCAACCAACAAACCAACGGATGCGACCGAAAACATAACCTCCTTGGCGGAGGTAATAAACACTCAAACCAAAGTTACCCTGTTCGGGTTTCACTGTCATCCTGCCCTACGGCACACACACACACACACACACACACCACACACACACACACACACACACACACACACCACACACACACACACACAACACACACACACACACACACACACACACTTTACATATTGGATTATTGCTATTATTACTATCAATAACAAATGCTTGGCTTTTATATAAGTGATAGGTGGTAAGAATATAAGTTGCAGGACCTCACAAACCAGTAATAAAACTGTGACATTCTCCAGAAAGTACTTGTTAAACTGAGTGTAGTAACATAGAATTGATGCAATTAAGTGCTAGCTACAGCGATGCCAATGATTAAAAAACAAAACAAACAGGAAACAAATTTTCATGAACACTCATAATAGTATGCTGAGTAAAAAAAAGTCACAGTGGAGTCACAAATTGGAACCTAATATCTTCTGGCCCACTGTAGTGTCTGATCCAGCCCCGTGGGAGTAGGAAGGACATGGCGGTTCCCAAGGGCTGAGATATGGTGAGTCTGATAGCACTGAAGTAGACTGTTGTCTGCATGACCAAGGAGGACTATTGTTTGTCTGTTCCCAGAGCGTCACCGTCATTCAAACCTATGCTCATTGCTACAATCCAGCCTGTGGGTCAGACATGTCATGTGAGCAGCAGAGAAAAGAAAAAAAAATCCACCCAGTTAAAGGTCCTTATATATCATCTAGTCTTATGTTACCACACTGCAAAAGCACAGCAATTACACTACATCATATATTGTTTGTAGTCACATCTGTGTGCTCTGCTCTCCCTTGATCTTTGCTCAGTATGATAGAAATCACTTTTTCCTTTATACGAATGAGACACATTTTTCTGTGTACGTATGAGAGGTGCACCGTCACCTTAACCCACAAACAGGAAGTGTAGAGTTGGATCCAAGGCCCAGAGCCAAGAACACTGAAATTAAAAAACAAGGCCCTTTATAACAAACACATGGAGTTACCTTGTCCAGATTAGGGATACCGGGGCCTCCTTATGTACCATTAATGTAGAACTAGTTACCAAGGTAGCTTGCTGGTGATGTCTCTTTGCTCTTTTTTAATCATTCTGTGGAGTTTTAAACACACTGGCTTGGAACCCACTGAGTCTCATTCATTCCTGCCTTTTTAATTATGCAATAATGTGATTTTGGAGGTCTATGGTTGATTATTGGCCCTCCATCTATGATGAGCAGCCACTGGCTTGCTGAGGGCCAGAATAAATCATGTTATTATCGCTATTATCACACATACACACATTATTATCGCTATTATCACACATACACACAAACACATACAAACCATATCCACTATCACTCATCAAACAAAGAACATCCAGTGATGCAATGCTGCGAATGTCAGTTCGAGTGAATGCAGTGTGGATACTCACATTCCTCTTTACATGGGTAACATGTACCTAGGTGTTTGATTCAATTCAGCTGCTAGTCCTAAGCTTCACTAACAGACCCAGAATTTAGATAAAGTTGAGGCTGAGGCCCGTTCCATTGCTATTAAGATGATTTAAAGGGATACGAAGCATAGTAACATACTATGCCAGTATGCTAGCCATATGAGAAGGGGGAATAAATGTGTTTTAAGTCTGGACTTTAAAGTCATTTCACAGAACAGGAGCATGATAAGAGAAAGCTCTGTGACCCACAGACTTTTATTCACCTTAGGGACACAAAGTAGTCCTGCAACCTAGCCCGGGCCGGCACATAGGGTTTAATTAGGTCAGCTAAGTAGGGAGGTGCTAATCTGTGAATAATTTTATAGGCTAGTAGCAGAATCCAGTGAAGAGATGCCAAAATGGGTGTAATGTGGTCGAACGTTGTGCTCTTGTCAAAGTCTGGCAGCAGCATTTTGAACCAATTGTAAACCCCTAATGCTAGACTGCCTTAAACCAGAAAATAGAATATTGCAGTAGTCCAATCTAGAAGCGACAAAGCATGAATCAGGGTCTCAGCATCAGCCATAGACAGGGTGGGACGAATCTTCACTATATTTCGCAGGTGGAAGAAAGCAGTCCAAGTAATATCTCTAATGTGGAGGTCAAAAGAACAACGTAGGATAAGGTGTTAATATTTCCCCCAGGCGTCAGAGCTCTGTAACCTCAGTTACACCCCGCTCCTCAGAAAATAGGTGACTATAAACGGTGGACCAACTCTCACTCACAGACATCAGAAGATTGCTGCAGTTAAACTGAAGACCTGACCCCAGATTAACTACCTGTATCTCCATGATCCTCACCACTCCTACAGATAAATAGTTCAAACACTCAGTTTCATTAAAAACACAATTTTACTGAAGAAACAAAAAACCTTAGAATTTCACTTTCAAGACTGCAGAATAAAAAAAATTCACATGGCGGGCTTGAGACACCACGTTTCCATCAAGGATCCACAAAATAATCACAATTACCCCCTGGCTAGAATGGGAACAAAATCAGTGTAAGAACATCTCAATTGCAGACCTCCCTTTTCTCCACAGTCGATCATAAATCTAACATCTGTAAACTTAAAACTATCTCCACAACTCTGATAGCCTGATGGAAACAAATCAAATCACTAAAGCATCAATCGCACAGAATAAGTTCATCTCCATCACTTGATCACTAACTCTCCAAATTCTCTGCTGATCATTGTTTCTCCACCCAAAACACATCCGTTCTTGCAATTCCACACACATACACACAGATACACAGCATATCTGCTAAACCCAAACATAATTACTAAATGACTGTTCAGCCCACAGGATTGTAACAATGTATCTTCACTCGTGCCTGATCATGTTTGTTCAACTGTCCTGTCAGTCTCGTTTTGTCTTCACTCTCTTACTATTCATATATCACCCTGCAGAGTCCTCTTGTCTGTCTCTCACTAGTTCTGTGTTATTCATCTCACATTTTGTTACTTTTTCATATCTGAGGGTTGTCGTGTGTGTGTGTGTGTGTGTGTTGTGTGTGTGGTGTGTGTGGAGGGGGGGGGGGGGGGGGCAGGAAAACAAAGTGAAAATTGGGACCATAGAGACTTCACCATCACTGAGACTGGAGTTCATAATAATTATTGCCCAGGAATTAAGTTTTTGACCTGAAAGTCCAACAGAACCTCAGGTGCAAAATTAAGGAACAGATGGAGTAAGAGGCATGAGATAGACGTCTGACATCAACCACCTCAAAGTCAAAGTCAAAGTGTCTTTGTTATTCTCCTAAGGCGAAATTTGCCTTGGACAGAGGGGTCCTAAATGGTAAATGGACTGCATTTATATACCGCTTTTCCATCTGCATCAGACGCTCAAAGCACTTTACAATAATGCCTCACATTCACCCCAATGTCAGGGTGCTGCTATACAAGGTGCTCACTACACACCGGGAGCAAAAGGGGATTAAAGGCTTTGCCAAAGGGCCCTTAGTGATTTTCCAGTCAGGCAGGGATTTGAACCCATGATCTATGGGACTCAAGCCCAACACCTTAACCACTAGACCATCACCTCCCCTAGCACTCCATCACCATGACCTCAAAGACTGATTACAAAGGAAACCACTAATCCAACACTGATAATTAAATAAGGCTCAGCCTTTGTCCTGTGATCAAATGTAAACTTTGTTAAGCTTTTTAATGATAATAATATGATTTTGGAGGTCGCTATTGGTTGATTATTGGGCCTCCATCTATGATGAGCAGCCAGAGGCTTCCTGGGGGCCGGAATAAATCATGTTATCATAGTTATTATCTCTATACACAAAAACACGTATACAAACCATATCTACCATCACTCATCAAACAAAGAGCGTCCAGCGATGCGACGCTGCGACTGTCAATCCGTGTGAACGCAGCGTGACTGCAGGGTTGACGTACGTTGATTGGTTGCTTGGAAAAAAAACTCCAAGATAGTGGAATAAGCTATACACTCCCAGACAGCTGTATTTCTGGATAAATCTAAAATGCTTAGCATTTTACTCTTAGATCTTGTAATCATATGCAATAAATAAAAACTTAAACCTAAAAACCCTATTTTTGTAACCAGAATATGTCTGAGGTGATTTACAAGACATCTGGCCAATATGTTGGTAAGGATAGACCTTACTTGTGTGAAGCACCTTGAGGCAGCTTTTGTTGTGGTTTGGTGCTGTAAAATGAAATAATGAATTCATATGTTAGCAAGCGAAGTAACAATACAGGAGCATGACTATGACGCATGCTTTACTGTAACAAATCAATCGAACTTCCGTCAAGCGGCCTGTTGGGTAGAGCCACATTATGTACGATGCTAGAATAATGCAACAATACCACAGCATTAAAAACGAAACATCAACAACATAAAAACCCTCCATTCCAGAGTCATTGATAGATAATGACATTAGCAGCCCGCCTTTCTTGATTGACCTGCCTTTGGCAATCTGTTATAGAGTATTAGCATCCATACAAAGTAAAACTAACCTCGGTGTGACTGAAACATATACCTTGGTATTTATAAAGCAATTTACTATATATTGTTCATTTCGACGACATTTTTGTGGAGCCCCAGCCCCTCCTCAGCCCCCCCAACAAAAATTTCCTGGTGCCACCACTGTAATAGTGTAGTGCAATACAAATAAAAATAAACTGCACATCTAAAACATATCAAACAGATTGATTGTACAGTAACATGAGTTTGGAGGGCCCTATGGCTGATTATTCCTAGAGTGCCTTGATTGGAGAGCGGCGTCAGCTCAGAACATGGTGCCATTTTGGGTTCAACTGCACTGAACTACTGAATGACCTTTAATATTTTCAACATTTTAAAAAAATCATTTAATCACATACAAACACATCCAGGTACAGGTGCTATCAAAATAAATATAAAAATAGTTAAGCTATCAAATTTACATAAATTTACAATTTGTGATGATTTATTTAATTAATTTAAAGTCTGATTTATGCAGCTGCAGCTCTGTAACTCCGTGTCATGCAATGACATGCGTGACAGCTTTAAAGTTCTTCGTCTCTGGATTATGATTTATTCTGGACTAATTTGACCCTCAACAAGTTTTTCTTTCTACAATCATCATGTCCAAATTAAAGGTAAGCTGAACATTTTACTCTTTTACCGACTTTGTGCTGTAAATATGTGGACTTTTCTGGTCCATTTATCAGCGTGCACACTGTAAAAACTGTTATAATATGATGGCAGACGAAGGATTAAAAGCAGAAAAGTGTCAAATCACAGCCTTTTGTGTCTGATTTAACAGCTGCACATCAGTCTTCAGGTCCCAGTCTGAACACGGTTTGAAAAACTAAACGGTCAGACATTTAATCACAGAAATGACTCCGATCTCACTTTCCTCAAATCGGCGAGTGTCAGAGCTGAACTTTAATTTGAACCTCTGCACGTCCAGACTGCTCAGAGTTTTTAATGGAAATACATTGTGATCAGAGGCACTGAAAATCTACGGGAATCCTGCATCGGGACGTGCACCTCATTAATGACCAGGTCCAAATTTCCACTGAATTTTTTTTCCTGCCAAATGTATTTGATCCATTATCAAAATGTTATATTTTTTAAATATGATGAGATCTGAAGGATTGAAAGCAGCAAAGTGTGAAATCACAGCCTTTTGCTGTGTCTGAGGATTTAACAGGTACATGTCAGGCACCTGTTAAATCCTGTTAATCTGAGCCTGAGCATGGTGTGACTTTAAATCACGTAAATGACTCCGGTCCCACATGCGAGGGGTTTAATGCAAATACATTGCGATCGGACGGGACATTTTATCGATGTGAGCGAAAAATCTGCTGTACAAAATCAATTATATACGATGTTTATTACATGGAAAACAATACAAAAATTTTGGGACTTTTTTGTTCAGTGACTGCGAATATCCGGTTTATACGATGACAGTTTAGGTGAGTTTTACTGTACAATAAATTTACCTCTCAAAACTTTGACGATGAAATTGCTTTCAACCCACACGGCTGACTTTATTTTCCCAAATTTTTCTTCTGTTTGGATCTGAAAGGAATCTATACATCTTGAAGCTCTTCTTGTGTCTATTTGTGCATCCAAATGCACAACAACCCGGCATTTTCAGCGAATAAATAAATAAATACAATCGCTGGATTTACATGCAGACACATTAACAGCAAACGCTATTTTGAACCCAAGATGGCACCATGAGTCACGTGACCGATTTTTTTCGACTCGTCATGTCGCCACTCTCTCTAATCAAGGCACTCTAATTACCCCCCCTCCCCATTTATGGCAATGAGCCCACCATTTCATTACCAGCTTGAGGCTTGCTGAGGATGTTGTTGTGTGGGCTGCTGAAGAGGAGGTACTGCTGGCCCACCACCACCAGAGGGCGCCCTGCCTGGAGTGCGGGCTCCAGGCACCAGAGGGCGCCGCCGCCTCACGTGAGCAGCTACGGTGACAGCTGTCACCCATCACCTGAGACAGCTGACGGCAATCATCTGTGGGGTATATCAGCAGGACGGCACCTCCACCTCATTGCCGAGATATCGTTTCTACCAGAGAGGTAACGTATCGAAGCTACGGAGTGTATCTTTTTGGATGTGCTAGTTTGTGGATTACTGTTCCAACGAGAGGTGGAGGTAACTTCCCTGCTGTTCGGAGTCCTGGGTGCAAACGTGCCCCCATCTAACTGTCCTTTGTTCCTCGCCAGCAGTACCAGGTCCGACACGCGGAGGCAGTGGCCACCTGGGAGTTCGGGACTTGGCGGCTCCAGTATTCCCGGGGTCCTGTGGCGGAGGAAGCCGTGTGGTTCCGGTCTTACCTTGGAGAGGCGTCTCCTATCTTCGAGCCTGCCCACACGACACTTTTGTGAATTGACTGTTGTCCATTGCTGTGATTGGTTGTATTCGTTGTGCACATTCACAACAGTAAAGCTTTGTTATTTTGACTTACTCCATTGTCCGTTCATTTGGCCCCCTGTTGTGGGTCCGTGTTCCTACACTTTCCCAACAGATGTTCTAAAACTGATGTAACATGTCACAAGCTCACACAATCCTGCAGAAAGGGTTTTGTCTGACTGTAGCTGAAGGAGACGCTTCATTTTTTTCTCTCTGACTCTCAGCATGCGCCTGGTTTTTGAAGTTATATGTAGCTTGAAATGAGCTTGTTTGTCACTTTCTTTGATTTGCAAAACTTATAGCTCTGGTGGCTACCAACACCACCACTGTTTGTTCATATATTAGATTGTTTACGACTTCTTAACTGAGCTTTCTCAGAATCATCTTTACCCCACAAAGTGAGATCTTGCATGGAATCCCACACCGAGGGAGATTGACAGTCATCTTGTGTTTCTTCCACTTTCTAATAAATAATCATAACAGTTGTTGTCTTCTACCAAGCTGCTTGCCTGTTATCCTGTAGTTCATCCCAGCCTTGTGCAGATCTACAGTTTTGTCCCTGGTGTCCTTAGACAGCTTTTTGGTCTTGGCTATGGTGGACAGGTTGGAGTGTGATTGATTGAGTGTGTGAACAGGTGTCTTTTATACAGGTATCAAGTTCAAACAGGTGCAAAAAAGAAAAATTAACAGGTCTGTGTGAGCCAGAATTCTTGCTGGTTGCTAGTGATCAAATACTTATTGCGGCAGTAACCATACAAATAAATTATTAAAAAAAATCATACATTGTGATTTTCCGTTTTTTTTTTTTTTTTTTTTTTTTTAGATTATGTTTCTCACAGTGGATGTGCACCTAAGATGTAAATTTCAGACCCCTCCATGATTTCTAAGTGGGAGAACTTGCAAAACTGCAATAAAGTATAGGTCCTTTTTATTTTTTTTCAAAAACTATATGGATTTCATTCATATGTTTTTACGTCAGACATGCTTGAAACCCTCGTGCGCATGCGTGAGTTTTCCACACCTGTCGATGACGTCATTCGCCTGTGAGCACTCCTTGTGGGAGGAGTCGTCCAGCCCCTCGTCGAATTCCTTTGTCTGAGAAGTTGCTGAGAGACTGGCGCTTTGTTGATTAAAATTTTTTCTAAACCTGTGAGACACATCGAAGTGGACACGGTTTGAAAAATTAAGCTGGTTTTCGGTGAAAATTTTAACAGCTGATGAGAGATTTTGAGGTGATACTGTCGCTTTAAGGACTTCCCACGGTGCGAGACGTCGCGCTCTTAGGCGCCGTCGTCAGCCTGTTTCAAGCTGAAAACCACATTTCAGGCTCTATTGATCCAGGACGTCGTGAGACAACAGAGAAGTTTCAGAAGAAGTCGGTTTCAGCATTTTATCCGGATATTCCACTGTTAAAGGAGATTTTTTTAATGAAAGACGTGCGGACGGGTCCGCGCGTCGGGACGCAGCCGGCGCGGTGCGGCGGCACAGGAAAAACACCTCCGTGTTGATAACCATTTGTAAAATCCAGGCAGCTTTTGATGGCTTTCAGTGGAGTGAGTATATGAGAAATTGTTTAACAGCTGGACATGTTCCAACTTGTCCTTAAGGCTTTCAACAGAGGTGTTTTTCCTGTGGCGGAGCGTCGCGGCGGCTGCGAGCCAACGCTGCAATCCGCTCGCATGTCTTTCATTAAAAAAATCTCCTTTAACAGTGGAATATCCGGATAAAATGCTGAAACCGACTTCTTCTGAAACTTCTCTGTTCTCTCACGACGTCCTGGATCAATAGAGCCTGAAATGTGGAGGTTTTCAGCTTGAAACAGGCTGACGACGGCGCCTAAGAGTGCTGCGCGACGTCTCGCTCTGTGGGAAGTCCTTAAAGCGACAGTATCACCTCAAATCTCTCATCAGCCGTTAAAATTTTCACCGAAAACCAGCTTAATTTTTCGAACCGTGTCCACTTCGATGTGCCTCACAGGTTTAGAAAAAATTTTGATCAAACAAAGCGCCAGTCTCTCAGCCACTTCTCAGACAAAGGAATTCCGACGAGGGGCTGGACGACTCCTCCCACAAGGAGTGCTCACAGGCGAATGACGTCACCGACAGGCGTGGAAAAACTCACGCATGCACACGAGGGTTCAAGCATGTCTGACGTAAAAACATATGAATGAAATCCATATAGTTTTTGAAAAAAATTAAAAGGACTATACTTTATTGACAGACCTCGTATATATATATATATATATATATATATATAATATATATATATATATATATATATATATATATATATATATATATATACAGAATTTTACAGAATTATATACAGAGCCCTCTAATGGGAGAACGGGGTATATTAAATATAAATCAAACATTAAACATAAATCAAACATTTGCCCATTGCTGTGCCATACTTTCAGGTTTCAGTTTGTGACGTTAAAATGACAAAATGATCATCGATCGAATCTTTGTGACGATGAACACCAGTACTTAACACGTTTGTGCGCTTACTGCACTCTCACCTTGACCATCTCCCTCACAGACCCATGTAATCAAAGCCAATAGGTGATGACACACGTGGTTAAATGTACGTAGTCTTACATCCACCAGCAAAGCCCCACATATAACACCCTTTAGGTGGGAGGCACGCACGAACATGACCCCTGACCTGACCAACAATGAGCAACATGACCAGTGTGTTTGTATTGCACGTAGCTACTGATGTTAATTGTACTTTGCCAAATGTAGCAGTTCCTTAGGATTTCATCCCACAGACATTTCTGATGGATGAGTGCACGCTTTGGGCTACAGATCACGGAAACTTGTGTTATTATTTGTATTCAGTATCTTTAAAAATGCTTTTTCTATATAGGCAGCTCACAAAGTCCAAGGTGTACAACTAGGTCATTAAATCCTATTTGCATCTGCCTGTGTGTTAAAGTACCCTTTTGCAAGGCACTGCTTCAGCCTGGGAATGCCGTCTAATTTGCAGTTTGTGGTGGAACGATCATTGCAGCCAATATGTAAACATTCACCCGTCTTATGACAGTGACAACAGCTGTAGGCCTAAAGGCTCGTTTCACTACTCTGTGCTCCATGTTGATGTTCTCTTGAACAACATGCACATCTGCTCCCCTTCATAGTTACTATTGGAGGGCAGCATCCCATATAGTACAGGACAGCAGGTGCTTAGATGTATAACCTGCTGGTATTGTGGAGCATCTTATGCACGCTGAAACTAATCTGTTTTCATTATCTGAAGTAAAGATTAAACTTATCAATTTTCTCCATGAGCTTGTCTCTGTTCATGCCCCATGCATAGAGTCCACGAGCATTATTTGTTGGAAATGACTGATGGCCAAAAGCCTCTGTGCAACAGATGAGTGCAGCATGCACCGCATACAGTGCTACTCAAGCTGAGAAAACCTCAAAGCTGCCCAAAGACCTGCTCTGCTTTTGATAGTGCAGGTCATCTTCTACTGCTTAATCCAGTTATGGGCGGGGGGCTGAAGCCTATCCCAGCAGTCATAGGGCGTGAGGTGGGGTACACCCAGGACAGGACGCCAGTCTGTCGGAGGGCCACAAACAGACAAACAAACACAGACCCACCCACACACACACACGAATGGACAATTTAAAGAGTCCAATCCACCTAACCCGCATGTCTTTGGATGTGGGAGGCAACCGGAGCACCCGGAGGAAACCCACACAAACACGGGGAGAACATGCAAACTCCACACAGAAAGGCCACGGGAACTGAACCCACAACCTTCTCACTGTGAGGCAACAGTGCTAACCACTAAGTCACCGTGCTGCCCATAGTGCAGGTCATGATAGCTAATACGAGGTCTCTTAGATAATAAACCGACCCTTTTATTTTTTTTTTAACTATATGGATTTGAATGACATGCGATTACACCAATCATGCTTGAACCCTCGTGCGCATGCATGAGTTTTTTCACGCGTGTCGGTGACGTCATTTCCCTGTGGGCAGGCCTTGAGTGAGATGTGGTCCCGCCCTCTCGGCTGAATTCCTTTGTTTCACACGCTGCTCGAGACGGCACACGTTGCTTTATCAAAATTTTTTTCTGGACCTGTGAGGAATATCCGAGTGGACACTATTCGAGAAATTAAGCTGGTTTTCTGTGAAAAGTTTAACGGCTGATGAGAGATTATGGGGTGTTTCTGTCGGTGTAAGGACTTCCCACGGAGCGGGACGTCCTGCAGCGCTTCCAGGCGCTGTCGTCGGCCTGTTTCGAGCTGAAAACATCCTAATTTAAGGCTTAATTCACCCAGGACATCGTGAGAGAACAGAGAAGATTCAGAAGAGGCCGGCATGAGGAATTTATGCGGACATTCCACTGTTTAAGGACATTTTTTAATGAAAGACGTACGTGCAAATTCGCCGAGTCGTTTCCGTGACGACTCGGCAAATCTGTGTGCGCCGCGACAGGAAAAACACCTCCGTGTTGAAAACCATTTGTAGAATTCAGGCGGCTTTTAATGGCTTTCAACAAGTGAGTAACTGAGAAATTACTTAACAGCTTGGGCATGTTCCAACTTGCCCGTTAAGATTTCCAACGGAGGTGTTTTTCCTGCCGCGACCCCCCGCGGTCGGGTCCAGCCCGACATGCGACTCTGCCCGCACGTTCTTTCATTACAAAATGACCGTTAACAATGGAATGTCCGAATAAACTCCTCATGCCGACTTCTTCTGAAAGTTCTCTGTTCTCTGACGACTTACTGCGTCAACAGAGCCTGAAATGTGGAAGTTTTCAACTTGAAACGGCGAGACGCTGCCGCCTCGAAGCGCAGATCGCCGTCAGGCGCTGTGGACCGTCCTTAAAGCGACACTACCAGACCAAAATCTATCATCAGCCGTTAAAATTTTTACCGAAAACCAGCTGAATTTATTGAATGGTGTCCACTCAGTTGTGCCTTACAGTTTTGAAAAAATTTTTATCAAACAAAGCAACAGTCTCTGAGCCATTCCTAAACAATGAAAAAAATCGACGAGCGGGTGGACGACTCCTCACTCAAAGACTGCCCACAGGCGAATGACGTAACCGACAGGCGTGAAAAAACTCTCGCATGCCCACGAGGGTTCAAGCATGTCTGATGTAATCACACGTGATTCAAATCCATATGGTTTTTGAAAAAAATAATAAGGACGGATACTTTTCTAATAGACCTCGTAGCTGGGAAATGACATAGATGACAGATATATGTCACAGAAGTCTAAAAGAGCTCTTTCATTCATAAACACTGGTGATAGCAGACGTATTTCAGTATGTCCCGACAGAATTGTGAGACTTTGGTAAAGTTTAACATTAAATTCCAACCACATTTAACTGTAAAAAGAAAGACAAAAAAAACAAAAACAAATTTTGCACAATGTTATCCCTTTAAAAGTTGGCAAAATAAACTGTTCTTAAATGGAGCACAAATTCAAAAATGGGCATAAAAACATTTTTTTTAAAACATTATTAACCATGACCTGATTAATAATCAGTTGTTTCAGCAGTGCAGTAATTCACACACACACACCACACACACACACCCACACACACACACACACACACACACACACACACACACACACCACACACACACACACACACACACACACACACACACACACACACACACTCCTATTGCTCCATCTGGTGGTGATGTTTGACACTTCATTACATATCTGTAGGTTTTTCATAACTGAGGATGATGTGTGGATGTGATGTCAGAAGAATATTAAAGAACACGATGATCTCAAAGAAAACTCAAGCGAAAAGGGATGTTAAATAAGGCAGCTGATACTCACCAAAAAAGATAGTTACTGGTGGGAAAATAAATTACAAACATCAATTAATACCCCCAACTCAGCAAATTCTTCAGCGTGATTCATCACTTGATTCAAACAAAATTTAAGAATGATTTTCCAAAAATAAACGCACGAAACTGACAAGAGATGTTCATTGTAGAAATGTTCTTGGGCAGTAAAGTCAGTAAAGTCCTTCAGTCCTATTTTTAAAAATCACAAATAAAGGAGTCAGTGAGTAAATAAAATTAAGTCCCTTCGGCTTTGTGGTACAATCCTGAATAAATATTGATTCCAAATATTAAATTCCCCCCCCCCCCCCCAAAAAAAACAAAAACCCACAGTGCATTGCAGTACCATATCAATGCCAGTCGAAAGGCAACAATTGGTAAAAGTAATTGCCCTTATTTGTGATTAAATTTGCTGTGTATAAAATATGACAATTTTATTAAGAAATTTCTAATTGGGAGAAATATGCAAAGTGATGTTAAAACGGGCATTAAAACCAATAATGTTTACAATCACTTTACAAGACAAAAACAAATAAGCAAAACCACACAGGCAAAGTCAAAATTTCAAAAAGAACTTATTTTTCTTTTTAAGATTGATGAATACAAGTAGGTTATTTTTCAGTCTCAGTATTACGTATGTGGAGACAGTTGACAGCCATGACAGCAGTGTCTTTGTTTCTTCTGGTAGAAAACCCCAGCTG
The DNA here is from genome assembly GCF_902500255.1 of Thalassophryne amazonica. NCBI lineage: Eukaryota > Metazoa > Chordata > Actinopteri > Batrachoidiformes > Batrachoididae > Thalassophryne > Thalassophryne amazonica. The sequence continues at coordinate 73,650,177 of NC_047112.1, forward strand.
TTCTGCTGCCCGGCTCACACCTCCACCTGATCCCTGGCCCTCACCTCTGCTGTCCTCCCAGGACCTGGGTTTATCACCTATGAGCGACACCAGTTCTCCAGATTCTGGGTCATTTCACAGTAACTGACTATTTGTGTCCTGCCTGATGGAACCCCGAAAAGATAAGGTTTTTTTTTTCTTCAGGTCTGTAATCAATGTAAACATGACATGGAAGGCATATTCTTAAGAATGAACCCAAATAAAGACCCCTCTCCATGATTAATAAATTGAACACGATGAAATGAAATCAAAGTTGAATGAAAAATAGTGGCGTCCTCAACCTTTGTCTGAAAATTAAATCGAATTCTATTCAGGGATTTCTTACATTTTGTAAACATACTACCATTTTTGAGTTGAATAATGATGTTAATTCACACTCCACCGAATTAAGTATGCAATTCTCCCTGTTAAGTATTATTTTTCCATTGTTACCTAAAGCTGCTTGCCGTGGATGAACAAGATATAAAATGTCTCATATGAGTGTATTTGTATTTGTAATCTTGATTCAGTGGCAGTATCAGTTGTTGTTGACATTTTCACTAACTTCACTAACTAGAAAAATTCCAGCCAAATTATTTTGTCTTAGTTTGCAAGGAGTAATTTACGATTAAATGACATATCATGAATGCAGCATAATAACATACGGTAACAGCTGTCACCTCTCAGTGAATGAACACCCATTGATTTCAGGTTAAGAAAAAGTGGTTCCTCACCACGTCACAATCAACAAGTAAGTGTAAGTGAATTCACCCTCTCTTTATAGGGAGCCAAGGCAAATAAATAAATAAATAATTAATTAAAATAAAATAAAATAAGGAGGGGCTTGGTTAGTGGAACTCCAGGTGGCTCAAAGTTAAATAATAAATAAATAAGCAGTTATAAAACAAATAATCATTCAAATAATACACCAATAAAAGTATTCAATAATTCAACGTATGCATTTAATTAATTTTACCTGGTGGCCAAGTGGTTAATGCTCTTGGTTTCAGTGCAGAAGGTCTGGGTTCAAATCCCACCTCTGCCACATTTCTCCATGTACTGTGGAGTTGCCTCAGGAAGGGCATCTGGCATAAAACCTGTGCCAATTCAACATGCAGATCCACCTTGGATTTGCTGTGGCAGCCGAAGGGACTTACTTACTTACCGGCAACCTTAAGCAGAATAATAAAAATGAATAAATAAATGAATGAATAATTTAATAATGCATGGTGGATTATCTGAGTCCTTTCAGTGCTAATTTTGCCTTCATCTGAGTCTGAGTCTTATGAATTGTTGTGCTCCATTGCAATATTCTCACTCAAAAACAGTGAATTGTTGGCTGATTAAAAACAAAAGCTATGTCACTGTTCACCACACTGTGTCGCCACTGAGCCCATATTGTCTCCATGCATGTCCAAAGGTCCTGTGCTCATGGAAAACGGCTGTTTTTGCAGTCTGACTTTTAGCTGTATTTCTCTTATCACATGTTGCTTTTCATTGGAAAACCACCTCTCCAGCACAACAAACACCATTTTTCATTTTTATTTGCAAGAAATACATTGTTGCTTTAACATCTGTTTTGCGGGAACACTTGTAAAGTGTGAATTTGTGTTCTACCCTTCAACATTTTACAGTAGTAGTTTCAATCATAACTGCTCACAAGGGAAAGACATTATCTTGATTTATATGAACACATCTTGAGTTTTTCATTGGCAACAATCTCAAGATGAACTCAAGACTGGAAGAAATGTTTAGGGGAGAAACGATTTATTGTTGAGTTAAATGTTGTCTGTATTTTATTTTATTTTTTTAAATAAAAAAATCACTTATTTTCAATATTATATAAAAATATGTGCAGCACGATCTCTGCTTAAGCAGTTTTCAGTACTTGGCACACTATGGGGGTGCAAAAGTATCATTGCTAGTTTACACCCATACAGCTGTAATTTTTACACATAGAATAGAATAGTCTTATATATATATATATATATATATATATATATATATGAATATGAATAATTATATATGAATAAAGTGCAGTTTAATAAGTGGCAGGGGAAGGTATGTTCGGTTGTTTGTTGTCTGGAGGAGGGTGTTTATGGGAGTAGGTCTGTGGGTGAGTGTGTGTGTGTCTCCGTCCATGGGTGTTTACAGTATGTATGGCACAGGGGATGAAGCTGTTTGGCACCCTGCTGGTGTGGGACTTTGTTGACCTGTAGCGTCTCCCGGAGGGCAACAGGTCAAACAGGGGGTGGGCAGGGTGTGTGGGGTCTGCTGTGATGGCCTTAGTTTTCCTCAGGCAGCAGGATGTGGCAGTGGTTTCCAGGCTGTAATTATTCTTTGTTCTTTGTCATCCCACTATTGTAAACACACATAAACACCTTAATTTCTGTTTTGGAAAGGTTTCTTTTCCTGTTCTTCTTCTTAGTTGACATAGCAACTTTGTCCTCTAAAAATGAGGTGTGTTCGGACACAAAGCTGGTGAGTTGATATCATCTATGATCAGAAAGTCTTAGACCATCAGAAACCTACAGCCTCATTTATGAGACATTGTTCAGGATTCAAACTCAAAGTATACTTACCAGCAAAAAGGCAAAAATGGTAAAAAAAAAAAACAACCCCCCCCCCAAAAAAAAACCCCCAAACTAAAACAAAACAAAACATCAGACTTATAAAACTGTTCTATGCACACCTGCATGCAAAGTTCTTTTTAGAAATCATACCTGGAATTGTATGCAGGTCGATCTTCCTCATATCCTGCCGTCTACACACCTCGACAACAGATGTTAAATGCAAAACACCTCATGATGATTCAAACATACACATGAAGCCTGAAATGTGTTCTTATCATGTCAAATTTGTTGCCACTAGCAACTAGGTGGCAATGATGAGTCCATAAGTAGTTTCTAAAGTAAATGAATTTTAAAAGTTCTGTCAGCCAATGAAGAGATGTCAAAACTGGAATGATGTGAGCTCTTCTGTTTGTGCCAGTTAAAAGTCTCACAGCAGCATTCTGCAGCCGGAGGCCGTTCCAAAGCTAAAACAAGTAAAAAGCCCATTATAATAATCCAAAGGAGAAGAGACAAAAGCATGGATAATCATCTCCAGTTCAGCCTTTGACACTAAAAGTCTGAGTTTTGAAATATTCCTTAAATGATAAAAGCAGTTTCATACCAGCTGTTTTGAATGATGCTCAAGAGACAATGAACTGTCATAAAAACACCCAAATTTCTAACCGTAACCTTTTAAGATGATGGTGATATTCTTGACCTGATGGCTGCGACTTTGCTCACAAAAAGTGCAGAAAGTCAAGGAACAACATAACAGGTGAAACAATATTATTAGTTGTCTTAAACAAGGCTTTGTTTTTTTTTTTTTTTGTATATTTGAAGCTATAACATTAGTGAAATAGGCAGTTCTGGCATTTTCTCTTTAAATCATGTCATTTAGTGACGTAATTAATTCTTTACAATGCAACCTATGAACTTCAAGCTTGGTAGCTTTCTATGTAAGTCCCTTCGGGTGGTCCCTTGTTTGCACTCAGGGTTGCCGAGATGAATCTGCATGTTGAATTGGCACAAGTTTTACGCTGGATGCCCTCCCCGATGCAACTTCACACACATGGAGAAATGTGGCAGGGTTGGGGTTTGAACCGAGAACCTTCTGCATTGAAACCAAGTGCACTAACCACTTGGCCACCACCCCTTCTAGCCTTCTACAGCCTTCAATATTACAGCAATTTCATCTAAAATTGTAAATATTTTAATTTGTCTACGAACAAAAATTGATACAAGGGACAAAGCTGTCAGGATTGGGACTCAAGGAGGTGGACTCAAATGCTATGAGGCAGCATAGATGACAAAATGTATAGTGATACGATGGTAGGTGGTGGATCACAGGATCAGGTGCAGAGGCAGAGAAGATTTGTCTTGAGGCATTGATTTGAGCAGCAATAATGAGTCCTTCTGTTTCTGACTTTAGGCGAGCTGTTTTTAGCCATTTGTGGGTTTGGGTCTATGTCGTAATCATTTGTTCTTTTTGGGTATTGTCCAGGCAAAGGCTTTTCTTCCCGCTTGTTCTTGAGTTGTTCTAAACCTTAGTGTTTGGCCTTCATTTTTATTCTCTGAGCATATAGGTGGTGTTTGACTTGCTTTCCATGATTTCAATCTCTGATTGGTTGAGTTCTTTACAGAATGTTATGGCTTCATGGTGTACTGACAGCATTGTATTTTATTTTTTGCTTCGATTGTGGTCTCTGGCTATTTTGAGGAGATGAACATCTTTATTCTAGACCTATGTGTAGATTTTCATGATAATCCTTCTATGTGCTGCTCTTGGAAGATAGAGCCTGTCCATGTCATCTTTTGGGTGGTGCATTTTTTTCCCATAATCAGGAGTGCACTTGTATTTCTTTCTAATTCCTTACGTTCTTCCAGTTTATGATGTTCAAACTGTGGGCGATGACTAGAATTGTAATTGATTGCATATTCTATTGGTGACTTGCAGTTCAGACTTGAGCAGCCGCCGTATCTTCTGTAATTATTGTGTGGTGTGTCCACTTGCCCTGTCTGTGCCTTTTGTTTTTGGATTTGTGTTCAGTCCTGTCCTTGTCTGTATGGCTTATGGTTTGTCTGTTGCCCTCGCCCCCTTTTGGTTTTTACTGTGTGTGTATATGGCCTCCTCATCTGTCAATCATGTGGGTCCCGGTTGTGTGTGTGTGTTGTGTGTGTGTGTGTTGTGTGTATGTGTGCACCCGTGGGTCTGTCTGAGTCTTGGTGTGTGTGTGTATCTTCCGTCGTCTGTCATTTGTGTGGGTACCAGTTACGTGTGTATCTCCCACTATCTGTCATCCATGTGATCAGTCTGTTATCTGTGTGTCCTTATGTCCACTGGGTCCGAGTTCATCTCGTCTTTGTGTCTTTGCTCTTGTCGTGTCATTATTTTCCCCTTCACAGTTCACCATGTGGTTTTTGTTCATCATTTCTTCTTTGTGTTCTTAGTTCCTTGTGTTGGTTCTCTTTGACTTTTCACCCTGCATGCCTCTTGAGTTCTATATTCATGTGTGCATTTGTCTCTTGTTTGTTATTTGATCATTGTTTGAGTTGTTTATCTTTTATTTGTGTTTTCCGTTTAGCTGCATGGTTGTTTTTGCATTTGTGTTCTTGATGTTTTATGTCTCAGGTTTTGTTTCTTGATCAGGTTTTGTTTTCTTCAAACCTTTGATGTCTGTTTTAGTCACCTTGTGTTCCTTTGGATATCATGTGTACTCTGTTGTTCCCTCCGCCTTGATTTTGTGCCTGTTGTTCATTAGCTCTTTTGCTTTTAAGCCGCACCTGTTTGTCTGTTTGTTTGCCGGTTGATTAATGTTGCCGTTCATTGTCTCCGTGTGATATGTTTTTGTGGCCTCTCCTGTGTTCTCTAAGTTTAGTAAGTATACCCTGTTTGCTTATCACACACCTTGTTTTCAGCTGTCATTATTTTGGTCCTCTCCTTTGCACCTCCCATTCTTCTCCACTCTGTGTTTAGTATTGACTGCGTGTTTGTATTTACATCCCTGTACTTGCTTTGTTTGGATTTTGATATAGTCACCCGATTATTAAAGCACCATGGTCTTTATACTCACACCTCTATGTCCTGACTGCCTGCTTGTTGGGGTTCTATTTGACTCTGATTCCATCCAAAATGTAACAGTATAGTCATTCCGGATTTTGTCTTGCATCATTGCATGCTGGTTCCCATTTCTTTCACACACACCAAGGTACTTGTACAACCCCAATTCCAATGAAGTTGGGAACGTTGTGTGAAATAAAAACAGAATACAATGATTGCAAATCCTCTTCAACCTATATTCAATTGAATACCCAAAAGACAGATATTTAATGTTCAAACTGATAAACTTATTGTTTTTGTGCAAATATTTGCTCATTTTGAAATGGATGCCTGCAATGCTTGTCAAAAAAGCTGGGACAGTGGTTGTTTTACCACTGTGTTACATCACTTTCCTTCAAACAACACTCAATAAGCATTTGGGAACTGAGGACACTAATTTTGAGTGTCATGATTGGGTAGAAAAGGAGCATCCCCAAAAGGCTCAGCTGTTCATAAGCAAAGATGGGGCGAGGATCACCATTTTGTGAACAACTGTGTTAAAAATAGTCCAACACTTAACCCTCTGGGGTCCAGGGCATGTTTTTGGACAGTTCACACGCCTGGCATAAATGGTTTATTACTGCTGTTAAAGCTCACCCTGCATCCCACAATCAGTGGGTATGTCTCTGTTTTCAGGACAACCTGTACCTTCAGATATATATACTATAATGGGTGTTTTATAAGTGTAATAAAGTTTAGAATCAGAAATAAGAAAGAAAAAATAAAGCGGAAAATCATTTTCACACACTTTATTCAAACACACAGCAAACAATAAACAACTATTTTGACACTTTATAATGTAGTTTGGGCTCTTGTACAAAAGTAAATGTTCTAACAATAAACACAAATGCACATTTTGAACAATATATATAAAATGGTCTTTGTGTTTTGTTGGGCTTCATCTCAAAGCAATTCTGTCTGCTATTATACAAACATCACAACTTCTACTTCTATGAAGCTGACTGTGTTTTTGGAGTGCCTGCACTGAAAACAAGCTTTCACACTTACAGAGGGCCATTCACACTTTGGGGGCGGGCCCCTCCCCCTTGTCCCATTGATATGCATAAACGAGCTTTACGCTGGAGGGAAAGAGGCTTGTCACAGGCTTATTCAATAACATTCACAGGCAAAGTAGTGAAGCATCCCCGATACTCATACACACTTGTTTGAGCACATGAGAGTGTATGAGGACCTCTTTACTTTGATCACTTCCACTGATCACTATGCGTAATGGCACACGGCGCATTGGAGCCAGCAGCCAGAGGGCTATTCAAATGGGCCAACTAGTAAGACATTGCTGCTAATAAAACAATCTTTGGTTTACCACGTGAGGTAAATCTGCCCTACGATTGGATATTGAAACCATGTGACAGTGAACCAATTTCTGATTGGACACTCACATTGTGCACATTATCACACAGCTTCTATGAGGAGTGCAAACAAGGTGGGACGGCTGGCTCGAAACTCTGTGGAATTAACTTTTCAGCAAAAAAGTATCTAGCTCATATCATTAAAAAGTTATTTATAGTTTAATAAAACGTTGTACTCAGCCATCGTATACGACAGTGTCAGCTCCAGAGGGTTAAGAACAGTGTTTCTCAACATTCAATTTCAAGGAATTAGGGATTCCATCATCTACAGTCCATAATATATCAGAAAATTCAGAGAACCGGGAGAACTTTCTACATGGAAGCGGCAAGGCCGAAAACCAACATTGAATGCTGTGACCTTCAATCCCTCAGGCAGAACTGCATTAAAAACCGACATCATTGTGTAAAGGATCTTACTGCGTGGGCTCAGGAACACATCAGAAAACCATTGTCAATTAACACAGTTCGTCGCTACATCTACAAATGCAAGTTAAAACTCTATCATGCAAAGCGAAAGCCATACATCAATAACATCCAGAAATGCTGCCACCTTCTCTGGGCCAGAGCACATTTGAAATGGACAGACGCAAAGAGGAAAAGTGTGCTGTGGTCCACATTTCAAATTGTTTTGGAAATCATGGACATCGTGTCCTCCTGACAAAAGAGGAAACAGACCATCCAGATTGTTACTGTTGTTTCAACTTAACTGGAATCTTCCAGTTAAGTTGAAAGCACACATTCATTCCCTCATAAAAACAGCAGTAAGATCATGGGCCACACTCCTCCCAGTTTTCAAGAACTCTGTGGTCGAGCAACCATTACACAAGCAAAAAAACATCTTAATGGATAGCTCACATGTTCTGCACTCAGAGTATATCTTGTTAAACTCAGGGAAGAGATATTGTGTTCCTTTGTGCAAATGTAACCAGTACAAATATTAATTTGTTCCATTGTCTATTAAGCTTATAAATGAACAAGCTTAAATTGCACTTTGTCATAGGATAGATCTTGCACATTTTCCAGTGGAATGGCGAGTTTTTAATGGCTGTGTGGTTTTAGTAGTGATAGTGGGTTGGTTACAGTGATTTTATGTCTTTTCACTGGTATTAAGGTTATTTATGCTATTTTATTTTTGGTTGTATTTATTATGTGGGTATCACTGTTGTAATGTTGGTACTGTTTATTGTTTGTGCAGTTGAGCCCCCTCATGCACCAAGCTAAATTTCTCCGAAAGGAGACGATTAATAAAGAACTTTGAACTTTGAACCAGCGTTAAGTTCAAAAGCCAGCATCTGTGATGGTATGGGGGTGTATTAGTGCCCATGGCATGGGCAACTTACACATCTGTGATGGCACCATCAATGCTGAAAGGTACATCCAGGTTTTGGAGCAACACATGCCGCCATCCAAGCAACGTCTTTTTCAGGGACGTCCCTGTTTATTTCAGCAAGACAATGCCAAGCCACATTCTGCACGTGTTACAACGGCGTAGCGTCGTAGTAAAAGAGTGCGGGTACTAGACTGGCCTGCCTGCAGTCCAGACTTGTCGCCCATTAAAAATGTGTGACGCATTATGAAGTGCAAAATATGACAACGGAGACCCTGGACTGTTGAACAACTGAAGTCGTACATCAAGCAAGAATGGGAAAGAATTCCACCTACAAAGCTTCAACAATTAGTGTCCTCAGTTCCCAAACACTTATTGAGTGTTGTTAGTAGGAAAGGTGATGTAACACAGTGGTAAACATACCACTGTCCCAGCTTTTTTTTAAATGTGCTGCAGGCATCCATTTCAAAATGAGCAAATATTTGCACAAAAACAATAAAGTTTATCAGTTTGAACGTTAAATATCATGTCTTTGTGGTGTATTCAGTTGAATATAGGTTGAAGAGGATTTGTAAATCATTGTATTCTGTTTTTATTTACATCTTACACAACGTCCCAACTTCATAGGAATTGGGGTTGTACATGCTCACTTGTTCTACAAAGTGAACAATGGTGTCCTTGTCAGGTTTGATGTTTTCAGTACTAGGAAGCTTATTATAACCAGACATACCCCATTGGTTAAAATACATAATGCAAAAGAAATAAAATGCAAATGCACTGACCAAAGCATATTTTTGTCAGAGATGTGGGAAAACAATGGGTCTTGTTATCATCTCTGAATGTACCGCTGCTACATTCCTGAAGTAAGTTGTTGAAATGAAAGCATCTTCGTCCACAATACATGTTGTGTCAAAGTCAGTGATGTAATTTAAATATCTATTTATTCTTTTCATCATCATCATCACCGTCATGTTCACTCTCACATTTACTAAAGCCCAGTTCTCCTAATACATTTGGGGCATGGCTGTTTTGATTGACAGCTTGGATACTGATGCTTTTTGTCTTTTCTTGCTGGTGTGTTGTGGCTGTGGTTGATCAGATCTGCTTGGGCTGCTGGCTGAGCATCTCAGGCCTGTATTTGTGTTGAGTGATATTATCATGTGATGCAATTGTGGATGCTAACAGTGTTAGTATTTGTAGCAGCTACTGGCAGCTTTGTGATGTTCAGTGCAGTTAATCTAAGATCACTGAGAGGATCGGAATGCCCATGGTAGATAATATCTGTGCTAATTCTTTATTTTATGTTAGCTATTAAGTATTTGTGTTATTTGTTTGGAAGTTCTGAGGAATATGTTAAGTTTTACTCTATCACGTGTCCAAGTTCCACTCACAGGGAGATCTCCCCCTGTTGGTAAGAGCCAGTAACATTGGAAATGTGAGACTAAACCACACACATGTTAACACCCACAAGGTATAAAAAGTGTTGTATGACTCATTTTAGGGGCCTTTCACAAGATGGACACTGTCTGTGAGGGTCCCAGGCCTGGGTTCTAACATGACCTTTAATAAACTCAAAATGAGGAATACAGTGGTTTGGTTTTTGGTAAGGGGCAGAATTTTACATAAAAGAACCAGGTAGAAATAACACCCACATCAAAACAAAACCATTTTTGAGAACTACTGCTCATGCATCCCCCGAAAAAACAAACAAACAAAAAAAAAACACCTGAACTAAGGCTTTCCTGTTAGCTGAGCTTGTCAGTAAGATGCGAATGGCCTCAGTATTTGTAGCAGGTATCGCTATCTTGAAGATGTTATCTTGAGTAAATCCACAATTACTGATGAAATAAGTGGCTGATAATTATTCATGTCCACAGCAAAGCATTGCTCAGCTCCCAAAAACATTATTTAACTAGAAGCACTCGGAGAGCGCAAACCTCTGCCAAGGCCATAGGGTCACTAACGTCACATGGAACACTGTTTGACAAAGAGACTTATTCCACGTCATGTTTCACATTCAGTGGTTAACCCTTTGGGGTCTGAGGGCATTGGACAGTTCACTCACCTGGCATAAATGTTTTATTATTGCTGTTAACAGCTCTCCCTGAATCTCACAATAAAGTTTTATGTCTCTTTTATTTTTCAGGACAACCTGTACTTTCAAAATATATATGCTGTAGTTGTGTTTTATAAGTGTAATAAAGGTTTAAAATCAGAAATAAGAAAAGAAAAAGTAAAGCGGAAATAATTTTCCACACACATTTATTCAAAACACACAGCAAACTATAATAAACTAGTATAAACTATAATAAACATCACTCCTAAAAACAATCTTTGGTGTGTCACGTAAGATGAATCTGCCCTATGATTGGATTTTCGAAAACCATGTGCCGGTGAACCAATTCCGATTGGACACTCACATTGCTCACGTCATCACACAGCTTCTATGAGGAGTACAAAGATGGTGGACGGCGGCTTCAAAGTCTGTGGAGTTAACTTTTCAGCAAAAAAAAAAAAAAAGTAAGTTTGTATCTCATATCATTAAAAAGTTATTTATAATGTAGTAAAAATTGGTTTCAGCTGTCCTATACGACGGCGTCGGCCCCAGAGGGTTAATCCCTTAGATTTTCAAGAAATGTATTTATAAAGAGAAACTGCATGAACTACACAAGTTTTTTATTTTCTAATAACAAGTTTATTCAATGAGGAGAAACAAATACTAAATTATTGTTGTGTCGTAACTTAATTTTTTGTTCAGCCTTTGTGACCCGTCTTCATGAAGTTAGATGCAAAAATGTTGTTGCAATGTTGCAATGTTGCAATGATAAAGAATCATTAAAAAAATTACTGGATCTGGATTGTGTTCCGGATCATTACAAAAATTTAATGACTTCTAAGTTAGGCCAAGATACACCCATGGTAAAAATTTCATTGAAATCCATTGAGGATTTTTTGAGTAATCCTGCTAACCAACCAACCAACCAACCAACCAACCAACCAACCAACCAACCAACCAACCAACCAACCAACCAACCAACCAACCAACCAACCAACCAACCAACCAACAAACAAACGGATGCGACCGAAAACATAACCTCCTTGGCGGAGGTAATAAACACTCAAACCAAAGTTACCCTGTTCGGGTTTCACTTGTCATCCTGCCCTACGGCACACACACACACACACACACACACACACACACACACACACACACACACACACACACACACACACACACACACACACACACACACACACACACACACACACACACACACTTTACATATTGGATTATTGCTATTATTACTATCAATAACAAATGCTTGGCTTTTATATAAGTGATAGGTGGTAAGAATATAAGTTGCAGGACCTCACAAACCAGTAATAAAACTGTGACATTCTCCAGAAAGTACTTGTTAAACTGAGTGTAGTAACATAGAATTGATGCAATTAAGTGCTAGCTACAGCGATGCCAATGATTAAAAAACAAAACAAAACAGGAAACAAATTTTCATGAACACTCATAATTAGTATGCTGAGTAAAAAAAAGTCACAGTGGAGTCACAAATTGGAACCTAATATCTTCTGGCCCACTGTAGTGTCTGATCCAGCCCCGTGGGAGTAGGAAGGACATGGCGGTTCCCAAGGGCTGAGATTATGGTGAGTCTGATAGCACTGAAGTAGACTGTTGTCTGCATGACCAAGGAGGACTATTGTTTGTCTGTTCCCAGAGCGTCACCGTCATTCAAACCTATGCTCATTGCTACAATCCAGCCTGTGGGTCAGACATGTCATGTGAGCAGCAGAGAAAAGAAAAAAAAATCCACCCAGTTAAAGGTCCTTATATATCATCTAGTCTTATGTTACCACACTGCAAAAGCACAGCAAATTACACTACATCATATATTGTTTGTAGTCACATCTGTGTGCTCTGCTCTCCCTTGATCTTTGCTCAGTATGATAGAAATCACTTTTTCCTTTATACGAATGAGACACATTTTTCTGTGTACGTATGAGAGGTGCACCGTCACCTTAACCCACAAACAGGAAGTGTAGAGTTGGATCCAAGGCCCAGAGCCAAGAACACTGAAATTAAAAAAACAAGGCCCTTTATAACAAACACATGGAGTTACCTTGTCCAGATTAGGGATACCGGGGCCTCCTTATGTACCATTAATGTAGAACTAGTTACCAAGGTAGCTTGCTGGTGATGTCTCTTTGCTCTTTTTTAATCATTCTGTGGAGTTTTAAACACACTGGCTTGGAACCCACTGAGTCTCATTCATTCCTGCTTTTTAATTATGCAATAATGTGATTTTGGAGGTCTATGGTTGATTATTGGCCCTCCATCTATGATGAGCAGCCACTGGCTTGCTGAGGGCCAGAATAAATCATGTTATTATCGCTATTATCACACATACACACATTATTATCGCTATTATCACACATACACACAAACACATACAAACCATATCCACTATCACTCATCAAACAAAGAACATCCAGTGATGCAATGCTGCGAATGTCAGTTCGAGTGAATGCAGTGTGGATACTCACATTCCTCTTTACATGGGTAACATGTACCTAGGTGTTTGATTCAATTCAGCTGCTAGTCCTAAGCTTCACTAACAGACCCAGAATTTAGATAAAGTTGAGGCTGAGGCCCGTTCCATTGCTATTAAGATGATTTAAAGGGATAAGAAGCATAGTAACATACTATGCCAGTATGCTAGCCATATGAGAAGGGGGAATAAATGTGTTTTAAGTCTGGACTTTAAAGTCATTTCACAGAACAGGAGCATGATAAGAGAAAGCTCTGTGACCCACAGACTTTTTATTCACCTTAGGGACACAAAGTAGTCCTGCAACCTAGCCCGGGCCGGCACATAGGGTTTAATTAGGTCAGCTAAGTAGGGAGGTGCTAATCTGTGAATAATTTTATAGGCTAGTAGCAGAATCCAGTGAAGAGATGCCAAAATGGGTGTAATGTGGTCGAACGTTGTGCTTCTTGTCAAAAGTCTGGCAGCAGCATTTTGAACCAATTGTAAACCCCTAATGCTAGACTGCTTAAACCAGAAAATAGAATATTGCAGTAGTCCAATCTAGAAGCGACAAAAGCATGAATCAGGGTCTCAGCATCAGCCATAGACAGGGTGGGACGAATCTTCACTATATTTCGCAGGTGGAAGAAAGCAGTCCAAGTAATATCTCTAATGTGGAGGTCAAAGAACAACGTAGGATAAAGGTGTTAATATTTCCCCCAGGCTGTCAGAGCTCTGTAACCTCAGTTACACCCCGCTCCTCAGAAAATAGGTGACTATAAACGGTGGACCAAACTCTCACTCACAGACATCAGAAGAATTGCTGCAGTTAAACTGAAGACCTGACCCCAGATTAACTACCTGTATCTCCATGATCCTCACCACTCCTACAGATAAATAGTTCAAAACACTCAGTTCATTAAAACACAATTTTACTGAAGAAACAAAAAACCTAGAATTTCACTTTCAAGACTGCAGAATAAAAAAATTCACATGGCGGGCTTGAGACACCACGTTTCCATCAAATGGATCCACAAAATAATCACAATTACCCCTGGCTAGAATGGGAACAAAATCAGTGTAAGAACATCTCAATTGCAGACCTCCCTTTTCTCCCACAGTCGATCAATAAATCTAACATCTGTAAACTTAAAACTATCTCCACAACTCTGATAGCCTGATGGAAAACAATCAAATCACTAAAGCATCAATCGCACAGAATAAGTTCATCTCCATCACTTGATCACTAACTCTCCAAATTCTCTGCTGATCATTGTTTCTCCACCCAAACACATCCGTTCTTGCAATTCCACACACATACACACAGATACACAGCATATCTGATAAACCCAAACATAATTACTAAATGACTGTTCAGCCCACAGGATTGTAACAATGTATCTTCACTCTGTGCCTGATCATGTTTGTTCAACTGTCCTGTCAGTCTCGTTTTGTCTTCACTCTCTTACTATTCATATATCACCCTGCAGAGTCTCTTGTCTGTCTCTCACTTAGTTCTGTGTTATTCATCTCACATTTTGTTTACTTTTTCATATCTGAGGGGTGTCGTGTGTGTGTGTGTGTGTGTGTGTGTGTGTGTGTGTGTGTGTGGAGGGGGGGGGGGGGGGGCAGGAAAACAAAGTGAAAATTGGGACCATAGAGACTTCACATCACTGAGAATGGAGTTCATAATAATTATTGCCCAGGAATTAAGTTTTTGACCTGAAAGTCCAACAGAACCTCAGGTGCAAAATTAAGGAACAGATGGAGTAAGAGGCATGAGATAGACGTCTGACATCAACCACCTCAAAGTCAAAGTCAAAGTGTCTTTGTTATTCTCCCTAAGGCGAAATTTGCCTTGGACAGAGGGGTCCTAAATGGTAAATGGACTGCATTTATATACCGCTTTTCCATCTGCATCAGACGCTCAAAGCACTTTACAATAATGCCTCACATTCACCCCAATGTCAGGGTGCTGCTATACAAGGTGCTCACTACACACCGGGAGCAAAAGGGGATTAAAGGCTTTGCCAAAGGGCCCTTAGTGATTTTCCAGTCAGGCAGGGATTTGAACCCATGATCTATGGGACTCAAGCCCAACACCTTAACCACTAGACCATCACCTCCCCTAGCACTCCATCACCATGACCTCAAAGACTGATTACAAAGGAAACCACTAATCCAACACTGATAATTAAATAAGGCTCAGCCTTTGTCCTGTGATCAAATGTAAACTTTGTTAAGCTTTTTAATGATACAATAATATGATTTTGGAGGTCGCTATTGGTTGATTATTGGGCCTCCATCTATGATGAGCAGCCAGAGGCTTCCTGGGGGCCGGAATAAATCATGTTATCATAGTTATTATCTCATATACACAAAAACACGTATACAAACCATATCTACCATCACTCATCAAACAAAGAGCGTCCAGCGATGCGACGCTGCGACTGTCAATCCGTGTGAACGCAGCGTGACTGCAGGGTTGACGTACGTTGATTGGTTGCTTGGAAAAAAAACTCCAAGATAGTGGAATAAGCTATACACTCCCAGACAGCTGTATTTCTGGATAAATCTAAAATGCTTAGCATTTTACTCTTAGATCTTGTAATCATATGCAATAAATAAAAACTTAAACCTAAAAACCCTATTTTTGTAACCAGATAATATGTCTGAGGTGATTTACAAGACATCTGGCCAATATGTTGGTAAGGATAGACCTTACTTGTGTGAAGCACCTTGAGGCAGCTTTTGTTGTGGTTTGGTGCTGTATAAATGAAATAATGAATTCATATGTTAGCAAGCGAAGTAACAATACAGGAGCATGACTATGACGCATGCTTTACTGTAACAAATCAATCGAACTTCCGTCAAGCGGCCTGTTGGGTAGAGCCACATTATGTACGATGCTAGAATAATGCAACAATACCACAGCATTAAAAACGAAACATCAACAACATAAAAACCCTCCATTCCAGAGTCATTGATAGATAATGACATTAGCAGCCCGCCTTTCTTGATTGACCTGCCTTTGGCAATCTGTTATAGAGTATTAGCATCCATACAAAGTAAAACTAACCTCGGTGTGACTGAAACATATACCTTGGTATTTATAAAGCAATTTACTATATATTGTTCATTTCGACGACATTTTTGTGGAGCCCCAGCCCCTCCTCAGCCCCCCCAACAAAAATTTCCTGGTGCCACCACTGTAATAGTGTAGTGCAATACAAATAAAAATAAACTGCACATCTAAAACATATCAAACAGATTGATTGTACAGTAACATGAGTTTGGAGGGCCCTATGGCTGATTATTCCTAGAGTGCCTTGATTGGAGAGCGGCGTCAGCTCAGAACATGGTGCCATTTTGGGTTCAACTGCACTGAACTACTGAATGACCTTTAATATTTTCAACATTTTAAAAAATCATTTAATCACATACAACAACACATCCAGGTACAGGTGCTATCAAAATAAATATAAAAATAGTTAAGCTATCAAATTTACATAAATTTACAATTTGTGATGATTTATTTAATTAATTTAAAGTCTGATTTATGCAGCTGCAGCTCTGTAACTCCGTGTCATGCAATGACATGCGTGACAGCTTTAAAGTTCTTCGTCTCTGGATTATGATTTATTCTGGACTAATTTGACCCTCAACAAGTTTTTCTTTCTACAATCATCATGTCCAAATTAAAGGTAAGCTGAACATTTTACTCTTTTACCGACTTTGTGCTGTAAATATGTGGACTTTTCTGGTCCATTTATCAGCGTGCACACTGTAAAAACTGTTATAATATGATGGCAGACGAAGGATTAAAAGCAGAAAAGTGTCAAATCACAGCCTTTTGTGTCTGATTTAACAGCTGCACATCAGTCTTCAGGTCCCAGTCTGAACACGGTTTGAAAAACTAAACGGTCAGACATTTAATCACAGAAATGACTCCGATCTCACTTTCCTCAAATCGGCGAGTGTCAGAGCTGAACTTTAATTTGAACCTCTGCACGTCCAGACTGCTCAGAGTTTTTAATGGAAATACATTGTGATCAGAGGCACTGAAAATCTACGGGAATCCTGCATCGGGACGTGCACCTCATTAATGACCAGGTCCAAATTTCCACTGAATTTTTTTTCCTGCCAAATGTATTTGATCCATTATCAAAATGTTATATTTTTTAAATATGATGAGATCTGAAGGATTGAAAGCAGCAAAGTGTGAAATCACAGCCTTTTGCTGTGTCTGAGGATTTAACAGGTACATGTCAGGCACCTGTTAAATCCTGTTAATCTGAGCCTGAGCATGGTGTGACTTTAAATCACGTAAATGACTCCGGTCCCACATGCGAGGGGTTTAATGCAAATACATTGCGATCGGACGGGACATTTTATCGATGTGAGCGAAAAATCTGCTGTACAAAATCAATTATATACGATGTTTATTACATGGAAAACAATACAAAAATTTTGGGACTTTTTTGTTCAGTGACTGCGAATATCCGGTTTATACGATGACAGTTTAGGTGAGTTTTACTGTACAATAAATTTACCTCTCAAAACTTTGACGATGAAATTGCTTTCAACCCACACGGCTGACTTTATTTTCCCAAATTTTTCTTCTGTTTGGATCTGAAAGGAATCTATACATCTTGAAGCTCTTCTTGTGTCTATTTGTGCATCCAAATGCACAACAACCCGGCATTTTCAGCGAATAAATAAATAAATACAATCGCTGGATTTACATGCAGACACATTAACAGCAAACGCTATTTTGAACCCAAGATGGCACCATGAGTCACGTGACCGATTTTTTTCGACTCGTCATGTCGCCACTCTCTCTAATCAAGGCACTCTAATTACCCCCCCCTCCCCATTTATGGCAATGAGCCCACCATTTCATTACCAGCTTGAGGCTTGCTGAGGATGTTGTTGTGTGGGCTGCTGAAGAGGAGGTACTGCTGGCCCACCACCACCAGAGGGCGCCCTGCCTGGAGTGCGGGCTCCAGGCACCAGAGGGCGCCGCCGCCTCACGTGAGCAGCTACGGTGACAGCTGTCACCCATCACCTGAGACAGCTGACGGCAATCATCTGTGGGGTATATCAGCAGGACGGCACCTCCACCTCATTGCCGAGATATCGTTTCTACCAGAGAGGTAACGTATCGAAGCTACGGAGTGTATCTTTTTGGATTGTGCTAGTTTGTGGATTACTGTTCCAACGAGAGGTGGAGGTAACTTCCCTGCTGTTCGGAGTCCTGGGTGCAAACGTGCCCCCATCTAACTGTCCTTTGTTCCTCGCCAGCAGTACCAGGTCCGACACGCGGAGGCAGTGGCCACCTGGGAGTTCGGGACTTGGCGGCTCCAGTATTCCCGGGGTCCTGTGGCGGAGGAAGCCGTGTGGTTCCGGTCTTACCTTGGAGAGGCGTCTCCTATCTTCGAGCCTGCCCACACGACACTTTTGTGAATTGACTGTTGTCCATTGCTGTGATTGGTTGTATTCGTTGTGCACATTCACAACAGTAAAGCTTTGTTATTTTGACTTACTCCATTGTCCGTTCATTTGCGCCCCCTGTTGTGGGTCCGTGTTCCTACACTTTCCCAACAGATGTTCTAAAACTGATGTAACATGTCACAAGCTCACACAATCCTGCAGAAAGGGTTTTGTCTGACTGTAGCTGAAGGAGACGCTTCATTTTTTTCTCTCTGACTCTCAGCATGCGCCTGGTTTTTGAAGTTATATGTAGCTTGAAATGAGCTTGTTTGTCACTTTCTTTGATTTGCAAAACTTATAGCTCTGGTGGCTACCAACACCACCACTGTTTGTTCATATATTAGATTGTTTACGACTTCTTAAACAATCCCGTCCTGGGTGTGGATCATAGCTGAAAACATTCTGACTCACTGCCATTAGGGGAGGCGCGTTTCCTCCTCCTGTCACTGTAATTAAGTTTTAGAGTGCTCGCTCATATGTGTGTGCTCACCCAAAATGCAATGGACCATGAAATCGCTGCTTCCATTGAACTATTTTGGTTTTTATTATGCTCTAAGAGGCATTAAAGTCTGGCAGCCATGGCAGCAGACAAATATGCTGTGAGGAACAGTTCTGCTTTTGTCGCTCCATAGAAGTTTTCCAGACAGTCCTGCCGGGATTTCCCCACACAGTCCCGCTGGGCCTTCGAATAACACGTGCGCGCGCACACACACACACACACACACACACACACACACACACACACACACACACACACACACACACACACACACACACACACACACACACACACACACACACACACACACACACAGCCGTACACTTGGCCATAACAGCCACCTGCTGGAACATCCTGGGCATCCAGACATGCATCACTTATTCTAAGTCCCACACACGTGATGCACTCTGAGGGTCTTTGAGGTCTTGCGTTTGCATCACAAACACATTCTGTAAGAAGGCTGTGAAGCTCAATGTGAACGCAAAAGATCATCACTGTCAAACTAAACGTCTGCACATATATGCTATTATTTAATCATAGTTTGTTCGCCTCTGTTCCATGCAAGTTGTTGCACTTTGTTTCTGATCAGCTGTTATATTCCAGTAAAATCCTTTGGTCCCACATCAGTGCATAAATTGTTTAAGATTACATCACCAAGCAGCTAAGAAAATATAAATGCCGTGAGAGGAGCACACATGTACGAGTAGCATCTTGAGTTCAGATGTCTTTGTTGCAGCAGGATGTTTGTGGTCACCCACTACTGACGCTGTTAAAGCTTCAGAAGAACATAAACTGGTGTCATGGACCATCCCTGACACCAGTTTATGTTCTTCTGAACCCGTGTTTCTTATTATTCAAATGATATTGCAAAAGGTTTGAGACTACTTATGAGTATAAACAAATGTTCACACGCATGTTGCTGGACAGAGGTGATGCCAATACCTTTCCAGGAGAATGAAGGTTCCAGTTTGTTGAGTCCTGGTGCTTCCTGTCTTACTATATAAGTGTGAGAGTTGGACTCTAGTCAGTGACCTAAATTGAGGGCTGGATATCCTTGGTACTGTTGGGAAAGTGTAGTGACACGGACCCACAACAGGGGGCGCAAATGAACGGTCAATAGATGAGCCAAAAAGTAACAATTTAATGTTGTGAATGTGCACAACGAACATACAGACAATCACAGAATATCATAACAGTCAATACACAGAGGTGACGTGTGGGCAGGCTCGAGGATAGAAGACGTCTGTCCTGAGAAGAGCCGGAACCACACGATTTCCGCCGCCCCAGAACCTGGTGAATACTGGAGCCGCCAAGTCCCGAATTCCCAGGTGATCACTGTCCCCGACTGTCGGATCTGGTACTGCTGGCGAAGAACAAAGACAGTCAAGTGTGGGTGTGTGTACACCCAGTAACAACAACGGTGGGAATGCCACCTCCACCTCTCATTCAATATGTTGCAGCGGTCTCAGCTGAAAAGGAGCGCCGTCTTGCACAGCCTCCTCACAAACGACTGGTTCTCCTGCAAATTCTCACAATAACAGAGTTACAAATCTCACAAAAAGGCTGAGAGTATTACCTCCTATGAAGTATGATATCTCTGCAACGAGGTGGAGATGACGTCTGGTCTTTATGGAGTGAGATGATGTTGAGTAGATGGGTGACAGCTGTCAAGAGGTAATGAGCGACAGCTGTCACCCCCGGCTGTGTCCATGGCGGCAGCGCCCTCTCGTGCCTGAAGCCCGCACTTCAGGCAGGGCGCCCTCTGGTGGTGGGCCAGCAGTACCTCCTCTTCTGGCGGCCCACCCAACAGGACCCCCCCCTCAACGGGCGCCTCCTGGAGCCCGACCAGGTTTGTCGGGGTGTTGGCGGTAGAAGTCGGCCAGGAGGGCCGGATCCAGGATGAAGCTCCTCTTCACCCAGGAGCGTTCTTCGGGTCCATACCCCTCCCAGTCCACCAAGTACTGGAACCCCCGACCCATCCGACGGACGTCCAGGAGCCGGCGCACCGTCCAAGCCGGCTCCCCGTCGATGATCCGAGCAGGAGGCGGCGCCAGTCCGGGAGCACAGAGGGGTGAGGTGTGGTGAGGTTTGATGCGGGACACGTGGAAAACCGGATGGATCCGCAGTGAAGCCGGGAGTTGGAGCTTCACTGCGGCAGGACTGAGGACTTTGAGGATCCTGAAGGGGCCAATGAACCTGTCCTGAAGTTTTGGGGAGTCCATCTGGAGGGGGATGTCCTTCGTGGAAAGCCACACCTCCTGCCCGGGCTGGTAAGCAGGGGCCGGGGATCGCCGGTAGTCTGCATGGGTCTTCGCCCTCGTCCGGGCCTTCAACAAGGCAGAACGGGCGGAGCGCCACACCCGACGGCACTTCCGCAGGTGGGCCTGGACCGAGGGCACACCGACCTCTCCCTCCACCAGGGGAAACAACGGGGGCTGATACCCCAAACACACCTCAAATGGGGAGAGGCCGGTGGCAGAAGACACCTGGCTGTTATGCGCATACTCGATCCAGGCCAGATGGTTACTCCAGGCCGTCGGGTGCGCGGATGTGACGCAGCGGAGGGTCTGTTCCAAGTCCTGGTTGGCCCACTCTGCCTGTCCGTTCGTCTGTGGATGGTACCCGGACGAGAGGATCACGGTGGCCCCCAGTTCCCTGCAGAAGCTCCTCCAGACGTGTGAGGAGAACTGGGGACCACGATCAGAGACGATGTCGGAGGGTATCCCATGCAGACGGATGACGTGGTGGACCAGGAGGTCTGCTGTCTCCTGGGCTGTTGGGAGCTTCGGGAGGGCCACGAAGTGGGCCGCCTTGGAGAATCGGTCCACTATCGTGAAGATGGTGGTGTTGCCCTGGGACGGCGGGAGGCCCGTGACGAAATCCAGGCCGATGTGGGACCAGGGGCGATGAGGCACCGGCAGTGGCTGGAGGAGTCCTTGGGCCTTCTTATGTACTGCCTTGCCCCTGGCACAGGTGGTGCAGGCCTGGATATATTCCCGGACGTCGGCCTCCATAGACGCCCACCAGAAGCGCTGCCGGACAACTGCCACGGTCCTTCGCACCCCTGGATGACAGGAGAGCTTGGAACCGTGACAGAAGTCCAAGACTGCAGCTCTGGCCTCTGGTGGGATGTACTGACGGTTCTTCGGACCGGTTCCAGGGTCCGGGCTCTGTGCCAGGGCCTCCCGGACGGTCTTCTCCACGTCCCAGGTGAGGGTGGCCACGATAGTGGACTCCGGAATGATGGGCTCCGGTGGATCCGACAGCTCTGTTTTGACTTCGTCTTCGTGTACCCGGGACAAGGCATCCGATCTCTGGTTCTTGGTCCTGGGGCGATAGGTGATGCGGAAGTCGAAACGCCCGAAGAACAGTGACCAGCGGGCTTGCCTGGGGTTCAGCCGCTTGGCGGTCCTGATATACTCCAGGTTCCGATGGTCAGTGAAAACCGTGAATGGCACAGACGCTCCCTCCAACAGGTGTCTCCACTCCTCAAGAGCCTCTTTCACCGCAAGGAGTTCTCGATTGCCGACGTCATAGTTCCGATCAGCCGGGGTCAACCTGCGGGAAAAGTAGGCACACGGGTGAAGAACCTTATCGGTCTCTCCGCTCTGGGACAGCACGGCTCCTATCCCTGAGTCAGAGGCGTCCACTTCAACCATGAACTGGCGGCTAGGGTCGGGCTGCACCAAAACTGGCGCAGTAGAGAACCGTCGTTTCAACTCCTTGAACGCGGCTTTGCACCGATCCGACCAGGTGAAGGGGACTTTTGGAGAGGTCAGGGCTGTCAGGGGGCTAACTACCTGACTGTAGCCCTTAATGAACCTCCTATAGAAATTAGCAAAGCCGAGGAACTGTTGCAGCTTCCTACGGCTTGTTGGTTGGGGCCAATTTCTCACCGCCGCAACCTTGGCCGGATCAGGGGCAACGGAGTTGGAGGAGATTATAAACCCCAGGAAGGACAAAGACGCGCGGTGAAACTCGCACTTCTCGCCCTTCACAAACAGTCGGTTCTCTAACAACCGCTGCAGGACCTGACGTACATGCTGGACATGGGTCTCAGGATCCGGAGAAAAGATGAGAATATCGTCCAGATATACGAAGATGAATCGGTGCAGGAAGTCCCGCAAGATGTCGTTAACCAAGGCTTGGAATGTCGCAGGGGCGTTGGTGAGGCCGAACGGCATGACCAGGTACTCAAAGTGACCTAACGGGGTGTTAAATGCCGTCTTCCATTCGTCTCCCTTCCGGATCCGAACCAGGTGATACGCATTCCTAAGATCCAGCTTAGTAAAGATTTTGGCTCCATGCAGGGGGGTGAACACGGAATCTAACAATGGCAACGGGTATCGGTTGCGAACCGTAATCTCATTCAGCCCCCTGTAATCAATACATGGACGAAGTCCGCCATCATTCTTGCCCACAAAAAAGAAACCTGCCCCCATCGGGGAGGTGGAGTTCCGGATCAGCCCGGCAGCTAATGAGTCCTGGATGTAGGTCTCCATTGATTCGCGCTCAGGTCGTGAGAGGTTGTACAGCCTGCTGGACGGGAACTCAGCGCCTGGAACCAAATCAATGGCACAATCGTACGGATGGTGCGGGGGAAGGGTGAGTGCCAGATCCTTGCTGAAGACGTCAGCAAGATCGTGGTACTCAACCGGCACTGCCGTCAGATTGGGAGGGACTTTGACCTCCTCCTTAGCCTGTGAACCGGGAGGAACCGAGGATCCTAAACACCCCCGATGGCAGGTTTCGCTCCACTGAACCACCACCCCAGACGGCCAATCAATCCGGGGATTGTGCTTCAACATCCATGGGATGCCCAAAATCATGCGGGAGGTAGAAGGAGTTACAAAAAAACTCAATCTCCTCCCGATGGTTTCCAGACACTACCAGAGTTACTGGTTGTGTCTTGTGTGTGAGTAAAGGGAGGAGGGTGCCATCTAGTGCCCGCACCTGCAATGGCGAAGGAAGCACCACCAGAGGGAGCCCTACCTCCCTTGCCCATCTGCTGTCTAGCAGATTCCCTTCTGACCCCGTGTCCACCAGTGCTCGGGCTTGAAGGGTTAAATCCCCGCTCAGGATTGTGACTGGGAGTCGTGTGGCAATTTGTGTGTGTCTCACTTGAATGGTTTGACCCCTCCTTAGCCCAGTCTCTAAGGGCGGTTGTTGTCGTTTTGGCCGTTTGGGGCAGTTTCTCTGTGTGTGCTCAGTTGAGCTGCAGAGAAAACACTCTCCACGGATCAGCCTCCCCATTTTGGCCCTGTGCGTTTCCCTAACAACGTCAGCAGGGGGAGCTGTTGCCCCACAAAGCGCTGCGGCTGTGGAGCGTGGGGAGGGCGGCGCCTTATCGAACCCGGAAGGGAGAGGGGCGGCGCGTATCCGGTCACGTCCTTCGCCTCGCTCCCGATGGCGTTCCTCCAACCGATTGTCTAACCGTATAACGAGATCGATAAGCCCATCTAAATCCCGCGGTTCCTCCTTAGCTACCAGCTGCTCCTTCAGAACCAACGACAGTCCGTTTACGAAGGCGGCGCGGAGCGCAACGTTATTCCAGCCGGACCTCGCAGCCGTGATGCGGAAGTTGACTGCATAAGCGGCTGCGCTCTCGCGTCCCTGTCTCATTGACAGCAGCACAGTTGAAGCGGTCTCTCCTCTGTTAGGGTGATCAAACACTGTTCTGAACTCCCCCACAAACCCAGTGTATGCTGATAACAACCGTGAGTTCTGTTCCCAGAGCGCCGTAGCCCAGGCGCGTGCTTTACCCCGAAGCAGAGCAATCACATAAGCTATTTTACTAGCATCTGACACGTACATGACGGGACGTTGTGCGAAGACGAGCGAACACTGCATAAGAAAGTCCGCGCACATCTCCACACAACCTCCGTACGGCTCAGGAGGGCTTATGTATGCTTCAGGGGATGGTGGGAGGGGTTGTTGAACCACCACTGGAACGTTTATATCCTGCACAGGGTCGGCAGGAGGACGAGCCGCAGCAGCGCCCTGAGCGCTCGCAGCGCCCTGAGCGCTCGCCGCCATCTGTGCGGAGAGAGCCTCCACCCTGCGGTTCAGGAGGATGTTTTGCTCAGTCATTTGATCCAACCGAGCCGTAAAGGCGGTGAGAATGTGCTGCAGCTCACCAATCACGTCTCCTGCAGACGCTTGCGCTCCCTGCTCTCCCATTGGTCATTCAACAGCCGGGTGATGCCCCTCGGAGTCCATGACGCTGGCCGAGATATCCTGTTGGGAAAGTGTAGTGACACGGACCCACAACAGGGGGCGCAAATGAACGGTCAATAGATGAGCCAAAAAGTAACAATTTAATGTTGTGAATGTGCACAACGAACATACAGACAATCACAGAATATCATAACAGTCAATACACAGAGGTGACGTGTGGGCAGGCTCGAGGATAGAAGACGTCTGTCCTGAGAAGAGCCGGAACCACACGATTTCCACCGCCCCCAGAACCTGGTGACCGTCCCGACTGTCGGATCTGGTACTGCTGGCGAAGAACAAAGACAGTCAAGTGTGGGTGTGTGTACACCCAGTAACAACAACGGTGGGAATGCCACCGCCACCTCTCATTCAATATGTTGCAGCGGTCTCAGCTGAAAAGGAGCGCCGTCTTGCACAGCCTCCTCACAAACGACCGGTTCTCCTGCAAATTCTCACAATAACAGAGTTATAAATCTCACAAAAGGCTGAGAGTATTACCTCCTATGAAGTATGATATCTCGGCAACGAGGTGGAGATGACGTCTGGTCTTTATGGAGTGAGATGATGTTGAGTAGATGGGTGACAGCTGTCAAGAGGTAATGAGCGACAGCTGTCACCCCCGGCTGTGTCCATGGCGGCAGCGCCCTCTCGTGCCTGAAGCCCGCACTTCAGGCAGGGCGCCCTCTGGTGGTGGGCCAGCAGTACCTCCTCTTCTGGCGGCCCACACAACAGGTACGAGGTCTCTTTGGAGGAACCTTGGCTACTGCTGGAATAACTTTCTGTCAAATGAACGGCTACTTATGGAGACTGAGGTGAGGAGTATCACTTGCATTGTGCAGGAGCATCAGCTATGACACTTTGGCCATGTGGTGTATTTTTCTGAGCATGATCCATCATTTAGGTGCCTCATAGTTGAGAATCCCAACATCTGGAGAGGGCGAAGGGGACCTCAACCTGGAACCTGGCTGCGGCAGATGGCTAATTTACAGAGGTGGGGATGGACCAGTTGTCTGCCTGGCAGGGGTGGCTGGTCATGGGGTGGGGGGGGGGGGTTGCCAGCCCATCAAAGTATTTAGAAAAGAAGATCTACTCCAATATAATTAATAAATAAGAAACAATATAAATAGAATTGTTTTTGTTGTTTTGTGACAACAGTGTCAGGGGTCATCAATCAATCAATCAATCAATTTTTTTTTATATAGTGCCAAATCACAACAAACAGTTGCCCCAAGGCGCTTTATATTGTAAGGCAAGGCCATACAATAATTATGTAAAACCCCAACGGTCAAAACGACCCCCTGTGAGCAAGCACTTGGCTACAGTGGGAAGGAAAAACTCCCTTTTAACAGGAAGAAACCTCCAGCAGAACCAGGCTCAGGGAGGGGCAGTCTTCTGCTGGGACTGGTTGGGGCTGAGGGAGAGAACCAGGAAAAAGAAACAGTGCATCATGGGAACCCCCCAGCAGTCTACGTCTATAGCAGCATAACTAAGGGATGGTTCAGGGTCACCTGATCCAGCCCTAACTATAAGCTTTAGCAAAAAGGAAAGTTTTAAGCCTAATCTTAAAAGTAGAGAGGGTGTCTGTCTCCCTGATCTGAATTGGGAGCTGGTTCCACAGGAGAGGAGCCTGAAAGCTGAAGGCTCTGCCTCCCATTCTACTCTTACAAACCCTAGGAACTACAAGTAAGCCTGCAGTCTGAGAGCGAAGCGCTCTATTGGGGTGATATGGTACTACGAGGTCCCTAAGATAAGATGGGACCTGATTATTCAAAACCTTATAAGTAAGAAGAAGAATTTTAAATTCTATTCTACATAGAATTAACAGGAAGCCAATGAAGAGAGGCCAATATGGGTGAGATATGCTCTCTCCTTCTAGTCCCCGTTAGTACTCTAGCTGCAGCATTTTGAATTAACTGAAGGCTTTTTAGGGAACTTTTAGGACAACCTGATAATAATGAATTACAATAGTCCAGCCTAGAGGAAATAAATGCATGAATTAGTTTTTCAGCATGACTCTGAGACAAGACCTTTCTAATTTTAGAGATATTGCGTAAATACAAAAAAGCAGTCCTACATATTTGTTTAATATGCGCTTTGAATGACATATCCTGATCAAAAATGACTCCAAGATTTATCACAGTATTACTAGAGGTCAGGGTAATGCCATCCAGAGTAAGGATCTGGTTAGACACCATGTTTCTAAGATTTGTGGGGCCAAGTACAATAACTTCAGTTTTATCTGAGTTTAAAAGCAGGAAATTAGAGGTCATCCATGTCTTTATGTCTGTAAGACAATCCTGCAGTTTAGCTAATTGGTGTGTGTCCTCTGGCTTCATGGATAGATTTCCAGAACCCTGCTTCTGGAAATCACTTGCCCTGCATGTTTTCCTAACCCGTGTTCATGATCATTATACAATCACGAACATGACAATGTTTTGTTGACTCTATTACAAACTAATAGATTAAATCACTTTTTCTGATGCCATCATGAACTTGCCGGGGGGGGGGGGGGGGGGCACATTTGGGGTTATGGTAAGGGTATAAAATTAGTTAGAAATGGACGGGTGACCGCGTCATGAAAATGTAATATTCTTTGTGAAGGTATCATAAAAATAAACAAAAACCACGAGACTTAGCTGTGTTTTCCAAGTGTACCTGTTGCAACGACAGCTGATTAGTTAGGTCAGGTCTTTCCCAGCTCTTCACTGGCTGAACACAGATGACTTAGTTATCAGTGGATGTAGCAGGGAGAACTGGAAAACAAGCAGGGCAGGTGATCTCCAGGAGCAGGATTGGTGACTCCTGTATGCTCACTGCAGTGGATGTTAGGACCCCATTGCAGAGAACCACAACACAGGGTGGTTTGAACAGGTTGTATTGTTCACAAAAGATTATTAATAAATAAGATGACAGCACCATGTGGCAGACAGGAGGGATGGCTAGTAACATCAGCTGGAGTCCAGTGCATGGTGGTCAGTCCAAAGCAGCCTCAGAATATCTGGGGAGGAGCAGAACAGTAAAAAAAAGGCCAGCCAGAGTTCACAAACCAGAGTTCTTCAATATGAACACTCTTTCAGGGGATTAAGGAGCAGAATAATCCAAAACACAGAATGAGTTCTAAAACAAGATATTCTCATAACACTATTATATATACGAGGGCTGTCCGTAAAGTATAGGTCCTTTTAATTTTTTTCAAAAACTATATGGATTTCATTCATATGTTTTTACGTCAGACATGCTTGCACCCTCGTGCGCATGCGTGAGTTTTTCCACGCCTGTCGGTGACGTCATTCGCCTGTGAGCACTCCTTGTGGGAGGAGTCGTCCAGCCCCTCGTCGGAATTCCTTTGTCTGAGAAGTTGCTGAGAGACTGGCGCTTTGTTTGATCAAAATTTTTTCTAAACCTGTGAGACACAGGTTCGAAAAATTAAGCTGGTTTTCAGTGAAAATTTTAACAGCTGATGAGAGATTTTGAGGTGATTCTGTCGCTTTAAGGACTTTTCACGGTGCGAGACGTCGCTCAGCGCTCTCAGGCAGCGTCATCAGCCTGTTTCAAGCTTAAAACCTCCACATTTCAGGCTCTATTGATCCAGGACGTCGTGAGAGAACAGAGAAGTTTCAGAAGAAGTCGGTTTCAGCATTTTATCCGGATATTCCACTGTTAAAGGAGATTTTTTTAATGAAAGACGTGCGGACGGCGGCACAGGAAAAACACCTCCGTGTTGATAACCATTTGTAAAATCCAGGCGGCTTTTGATGGCTTTCAGTGGAGTGAGTATATGAGAAATTGTTTATCAGCTGGAGATGTTCCAACTTGTCCTCAAGGCTTCCAACAGAGGTGTTTTTCCTGTGGCGGAGCGTCGCGGCGGCTGCGAGCCGACGCTGCAATCCGCCCGCACGTCTTTCATTAAAAAAATCTCCTTGCCTGAAATGTGGAGGTTTTAAGCTTGAAACAGGCTGATGACGCTGCCTGAGAGCGCTGCACGACGTCTCGCACCGTGGGAAGTCCTTAAAGCGACAGAATCACCTCAAAATCTCTCATCAGCTGTTAAAATTTTCACTGAAAACCAGCTTAATTTTTCGAACCATGTCCACTTCGATGTGTCTCACAGGTTTAGAAAAAATTTTGATCAAACAAAGCGCCAGTCTCTCAGCAACTTCTCAGACAAAGGAATTCCGACGAGGGGCTGGACGACTCCTCCCACAAGGAGTGCTCACAGGTGAATGACGTCACCGACAGGCGTGGAAAAACTCACGCATGCGCACGAGGGTTCAAGCATGTCTGACGTAAAAACATATGAATGAAATCCATATAGTTTTTGAAAAAAATAAAAAGGACCTATACTTTACGGACAGCCCTCGTATATATATATATATATATATATATATGTAGTCACAACATGATAGTCACACGACTGAAAAGCCACCGAAAGCCATCTGAATCTTCTGAATGGTGGAAGAGCTGGACATGTCAGGGCATGTCACAACATGTCCTGTGAGGCTTCAACACGGAGGCGCTGTTGCTGCGCCATCAGCGTCATGCCGATGAATTTCGCTGCAACTCTTTTCATGGCAAAATCTTCTTTCACAGTGGAATGTGCCGAAAAAGTGCTGATGTCCACCTCTTCCACAATTTCTCGGATAATCACACGACGGTCCCACATCACCACAGCGTTCACTTTGGAAATGATCTGGTCATTTCAGCATGTTGATGCTGACCGGAGCGCGGCGCGCTCTCCACTGCTGTGCGGACGTCTTTAAACTGGTTATACCGCTCCTTAATCTGTGTGATGCCCATAGGATCGTCACCGAAAGCCGTCTGAATAATCCGAATGGTTTCCACCTGGCTGTCGCCCAGTTTCTGGCAAAATGATGCAGTCACGCTGCTCCAGTTGTTCCGCCATTTCCTTGCAAGGAAAAAACGCCAAGAGACAACACCCATCCTCACACAAAGGCTGCTTACAAGCAAATGACGCAACCGACAGGCGTGAAAAAAATCAAGCATGCGCATGAAGGTTCAAGGTTGGCTCATGCAAGCACACATGATTCAAATCCATCAGGTTTTTGAAAAAAATAAAAAGGTCAGATACTTTTCTAATAGACCTCGTATATATATATATATATATATATTTGGCATTTAACTGCAGTTCAAGACTTATCCCATCAAGGAGGGCAACCCTGTAAAGCAATTTGACATTGGCAAACTGTACTGGGGGATGGTGAAAACCAAGTTCCAAGAAGACCTGCAACAATAGCTCGAATCTCCCTGCACTGATCTCCCCATCCCAGACACCCCGTGGGAGAACCTGAAAACAGCCATACTGACAACATCCAAAGAAACCCTTGGGCACACAAAGATGAAAAACCAGGACTTGTTTGATGGAAATGACAAGGAAATCCAGAACTT
Organism: Thalassophryne amazonica; assembly: GCF_902500255.1. Lineage (NCBI taxonomy): Eukaryota > Metazoa > Chordata > Actinopteri > Batrachoidiformes > Batrachoididae > Thalassophryne > Thalassophryne amazonica. The sequence goes on from NC_047112.1 coordinate 73,680,696, forward strand.
AGTAGCAAAGCAGAGGTGGGCCTGATGAGCTGCCATCAGGCCCACCTCGCACAACCAACTTGTCCTGTGAAGAAAGTTACCTTTCGACGCGCATGTAGTACCCTACAGCGCAAACTCAGAGAGTTACAGAATGAATGGTGGGATCGCCTGGCGAGGAGAACTCAGCTGTGCGACTATAGAGGCTTCTACGAAGCGCTAAAAGCAGTGTATGGCCCCATCCATCGGGTTCAGAGTCCCCTGCGTAGTTCAGATGGACAGGACCTCCTCACCGAAAAGTTATCCATCCTTGCCCGCTGGTCCGAGTATTTTCAAACCCTCTTCAGCACAAACCGCACCGTCCAAGATACTGCCCTTCTTCAAATTCCTCAACTACCACTCAAAGAGGAGCTTGATGAATCACGCGCCGTTGAGGAGGCAACAGAAGCTATCGAACAGCTCAAGATTCGTAAAGCAGCTGGTGTCGACTGCATTCCACCTGAAATCTGGATACATGGTGGACCAGCTCTTCACAACAAGCTACACAAGCTTTTTGTGTGCTGCTGGGAGCAGGGCAAGCTGCCACAAGATCTTCGCGATGCCGTCATCATTACCCTGTACAAGAACAAGGGTGAAAAGTCTGACTGCTCAAATTACTGGGGAATCACCCTACTTTCCATCGCTGGCAAAGTATTTGCCAGAATCCTGCTCAACAGGCTCGTACCATCTGTTGCCGAAGAAAACTTCAACATTCACTGGAGTGACTTCATCACAAATGTTGAAGTTCTGGAGCAGGCTGAGATCCACAGCATCAAAGCAATGTTACTGAAATATCAGCTACGTTGGGTAGGTCATGTCTCCAGAATGGAGGACCATCGCCTACCAAAGATTGTACTGTATGGCGAACTCTCCACCAGCCATAGAGAGAGAGGTGCCCCCAAGAAATGATACAAGGACTGCCTCAAGAAGTCCTTTTATGGAGATGTGGATAGTGGTGATGATGAGTGACAGCTGGTGCTTGTTGATGACTGACAGCTGCCACTCCCGGTTGCTCCAGGGCCCTCTTGTGCCTGAAGCCTGCACTTCAGGCAGGGCGCCCTCTGGTGGTGGGCCAGCAGTACCTCCTCTTCAGCGGCCCACACAACAGGACCCCCCCCCAACGGGCGCCTCCTGGCGCCCAACCAGGCTTGTCCGGGTGACGGGTGTAGAAGTCGGCCAGGAGGGCCGGGTCCAGGATGAAGCTCCTCTTCACCCAGGAGCCCTCTTCAGGTCCATAACCCTCCCAGTCCACCAGATACTGGAATCCCTGGCCCTGGTCGATGATCCGGGCAGGAGGCGGCGCCGGTCCGGGGGTGCAGAGGGATGAGGTGTGGTGAGGCTTGATCCGGGAGACATGGAAGACAGGATGTATCCGCAGTGAAGCTACCAGCCTTAGCTTCACCGCGGCAGGGCTGAGGACCTTGATGATGGAGAAGGGGCCAATGTATCGGTCTTTCAGTTTTTGTGATTCTACCTGCAATGGAATGTCCTTCGTTGATAGCCAAACCTCCTGCCCGGGCTGGTATGCAGGGGCCGGGGATCGCTGGTGGTCTGCATGGGCCTTGGCCCTCATCCGAGCAGGGCAGAGCGGGCAGAGCGCCACACCTGACGGCACCTCCTCAGATGGGCCTGGACCGAGGGCACCCCGACCTCTCCCTCCACAAGCGGAAACAATGGGGGCTGGTACCCCAAACATACTTCAAACGGGGAGAGGCCGGTGGCAGATGAAACTTGGCTGTTGTGTGCGTACTCAATCCAGGCCAGTTGGAGGAGATGATGAACCCCAGGAAGGACAAAGACGTACGGTGGAACTCGCACTTCTCGCCCTTCACAAACAGCCGATTCTCCAACAACTGCTGCAGGACCTGACATACATCCTGCACATGAGTCTCAGGATCCGGGGAGAAGATGAGGATATCGTCCAGGTATACGAAGATGAACCGGTGCAGGAAGTCCCGCAAGACGTCGTTAATCAATGCCTGGAATGTCGCGGGTGCAGTGGTGAGGCCAATCGGCATGACCAGGTACTCAAAGTGACCTAACGGGGTGTTAAATGTCGTCTTCCACTCGTCTCCCTTCCGGATCCGAACCAGGTGATACGCATTCCTAAGATCCAACTTTGTGAAGATTTGGGCTCCATGCAAGCGCGTGAACACAGAATCTAGCAGAGGCAGCGGGTATCGATTGCGAACCGTGACTTCGTTCAGCCCTCTGTAGTCTATGCATGGACGGAGTCCGCTGTCCTTTTTGCCCACGAAAAAGAAACCTGCACCCATCGGGGAGGTGGAGCTCCGGATCAACCCGGTAGCGATGTAGGTCTCCATTGATTCGCGTTCCGGACGTGAGAGATTGTACAGCCTGCTGGACGGGTACTCAGCGCCCGGGATCAAATCAATGGCACAATCATACGGACGGTGCGGGGGAAGAGTGAGTGCCAGGTCTTTGCTGAAGACGTCAGCAAGATCATGGTACTCCTCCGGCACCGCCGACAGATTGGAGGGGACTTTAACCTCCTCATTAGCTGTCACACCGGGTGGAACCGAGGATCCTAAACATTCCCGGTGGCAGGTGTCGCTCCACTGCGTCACTACCCCAGACGGCCAATCAATCCCGGGATTGTGCTTAACCATCCATGGAAATCACAAAATCACTCGGGAGGTAGAAGGTGTCACATAGAACACAATCTCCTCCCTGTGATTCCCAGACACCACCAAAGTCATGGGTGGTGTCTGGTGTGTGATTAATGGGAGAAGGGTGCCATCTAGTACCCGTACCTTCAATGGTGATGGTAGCGCCACTAGAGGGAGCCCTACCTCCCTGGCCCATCTGCTGTCCAGCAGATTCCCTTCAGACCCCATGTCCACCAGTGCTGGAGCGTGAAGGGTAAGATCCCCACAAAGGATTGTCACTGGGATGCGTGCTGATCTACGGGCTTTCCCTGCATGGATGTTATGACCCACCCTTAACCCAGTCTCTAAGGGCAGACGTTGAAGTTTAACCATTTGGGGCAGTTTCTTTGTATGTGCTCATTAGAGCCACAGAAAAAACATTCTCCGCGAGCCAGTCTCCTTTGTCTGTCATGTGATTTTACTTTAGCCCTGCTCGTGTCCATAGCTTCGTCAGCAGGGGGAGCTGTGGCTCCACGGAGCTCTCTGACTGTGGAGCGTGGGGGCGGCGGCACCCTTTCGGACCCGGAAGGAAGAGGGACGGCTCGCGCCCGGCCACGCCCTTCGCCCCACTCCCAACGGTGTTCTTCTAACCGGTTGTCTAACTGTATAACCAGGTCGACAAGCCCGTCAAAATCCCGTGGCTCATCCTTAGCCAGCAGGTGCTTCTTCAGGATCGGAGACAGTCCGTTTACGAAGGCGGCACAGAGTGCAACGTTATTCCAGCCGGACCTCGCAGCCGCGATGCGGAAGTCGACTGCATACTCGGCTGCACTCCGACGTCCCTGTCTCATTGACAGCAGCACGGTCGAAGCGGTCTTGCCTCTGTTGGGGTGATCAAACACCTGTTTAAACTCCCTAACAAACCCAGTATATGTCGTTAGGAGCCGTGAATTTTGCTCCCAGAGCGCCGTAGCCCAGGCGCGTGCCTCTCCTCGAAGCAAATTAATAACATAAGCCACCCGGCTGGCATCTGACGCGTACATGATGGGACGTTGTGCAAAGACAAGCGAACACTGCATTAAGAAGTCCGCGCATGTCTCGACACAACCTCCGTACGGTTCTGGAGGGCTTATGTATGCTTCAGGGGATGGTGGGGTTCATTGAATCACCACTGGAATGTCTGTATTCAGTGCTTGGTCGGCTGGAGGAGGTGCTGCAGCAGCGCCCTGAGTGCGCGCTTCCACCTGAGTGGTGAGGGCCTCCATCGTCCGATTGAGTATAACATTCTCCTCGGTTACCAAGTCCAACCGAGCAGTGAAGGCGGTTAAGATGTGCTGCAGTTAACCTAACACGCCTCCTGCCTACGCCTGTGCACCCTGTGTTTCCACTGGCGGTTCAAACAATGGTTGATGCCCCTCGGGATCCATGACGCTGGCCGAGAAATCCTGTTGTGAAAGTGTAGGGACACGGACCCACAACAGGGGGCGCAAATGAACGGACAATGGAATAAGCCAAAATATAACAATTTAATGTTGTGAATGTGCACAACAGAGCAACAGAGAACACAATTGGGATCAACAGTCAATAAGTCACGGTGACGTGTGGGCAGGCTCGAGGATAGAAGACGCCCGTCCAGGAAAGAGCCGGATCCCACACGCTTTCCACTGCCACCAGATCTGAAGCACCCTGGAGTCACCAAGCGCTGGGGCCCCCAGGTGGCCACTGCCTCCAGCTGTCAGATCGGGTACTGCTGGCAGCAAACAGTCAGAACAAGTGGGAAACACCTCCACCTCTCAATCACAGTCACACAGGAACAAAAACGTGCAGCGCCTGAAAAACTACTTATCCGAGGAGCGAAGAGGTCGCCTCCTTCCAGCTTCCAGCTACTGACCAGTCAAACAGGTACGTCTGCAAATGTTCAGAAAATTGTATGACACCAAAACCACGGCTGAGTGTTTTACCTGATAGGTAGACGATTTCTCGGCAGTGAGGTGAAGATGCTGCCCGGCTTTTATGGAGATGTGGTTAGTGGTGATGATGAGTGACAGCTGGTGCTTGTTGATGAGTGACAGCTGTCACTCCCAGTTGCTCCGGCGCCCTCTCGTGCCTGAAGCCCGCACTTCAGGCAGGGCGCCCTTCCTGTTAAAAGGGAGTTTTTCCTTCCCACTGTTGCCAAGTGCTTGCTCACAGGGGGTCGTTTTGACCGTTGGGGTTTTTCCGTAATTATTGTATGGCTTTGCCTTACAATGTAAAACGCCTTGGGGCAACTGTTTGTTGTGATTTGGCGCTATATAAATAAAATTGATTTGATTTGAATCCAGAATTAAATGATCAATGCCCAGTATTTACTGTTGTTAGCTAATATCCCTAATTCCTCCAAAAACATTAGTTCTATCAACTTTCCATTTTGGCAGTTTACATTTTCCATTTTGTAATAAGGCTGTAACATAACAAAATGTGGAAAAAGTAAAGTGCTGTGAATATCTTTCCAGATGCGCTGTATAGCTGATGTGGAAAAGCAGCTGACAAACCATTGTCTTCACAATGTCAACCCGAGAAATTAATTTTATAATTTATATTTAAATTATTTCATTTAAAGACAGATTTATTTGATTGGTGCTGGAAGAACTTTTGTGATATAATAGCATAATTGTTTTAGGTATTTTTGATTTAATTCAAGACTTTCCTTGTGCTGCAGTGCAGAAACAATGAAAAAAGTCGGCATCACTAGGTTCCAAATTGTTTTGCCTTAAAATATTTGTATTCTAAGATGAACAACAAAGTATTTGCTCTCAGGTAAAATAAAAATAGAACAGTTTGGATTTAGTGTATTAAAAATATAGCCCTCAGCATAGAAACGCAAAATCAGTAGGTCTTTCATTGCCGTGATTCAGATCTTTTTTTCAGGATGTCTTATGTGTACTTTTATTTTTGTTGACTTATGAAATCCTTCTTAGCATGCAAACATTTATGGAGAGATGTTGGGCTCTCCTTCAGAGAATTTTTCCCTCCATCTACTCTTTGCTTGAGGGCTTGTGTTGTTCTGGAAACGAGGGAAAGACATTTATCTTGGTCTCATTTGGCCGAAGATATTCATCAGGCTTCTTTTCCAAGTTTAATCTTGCAGTTTTTTGGATGAAGAACAAGCAAATTTGTTTTTCTTAGACATTCTTCATACCCCCTTCACACAGCACGATTGAAGCCGACTGGCACACTAAGGGGGAATTGCATGCCACTCATGAAAAACTGAAGCAGCTACAAATGCCTCATACAGCTGTCACCACAACCAGTCACGCACAGCATCGGCTGAAAGACAGCAAATGCCCTGTGAATGCCCATTCGACCTCTTCTCAGCAGGTGTCAGCCAAATTCCAGGTGCTACACATGAACATCCAACACCACTGGCTATACACTTAGAAAAGGCGGGGCTATTCACACTCCTGGCATGAGAGTAGAGAGCAGACCACATTCGAACTGTCTGTGAAAATTGTCTAAGTGCAACACGAGTGTGGCGTAACCTTGCAACACATGGGTGTGACTGTGCTCCCCCCCCCCCCCCCACACACACACACATCGTCGTCGTTCCCCCCACCCCTATGAATCCATCAATCCAAGATTGTGAGCTGTGGCTGAGGGTTACGGAGTCCAGTCGCTGTCCAACGCAGTGCGCTGCTGGAACAGCTGACTGCTGTGTACTGCAACTCAGCTGGTGAACACACAATGCACATGTGTGGGCGGGTGCTCATGCCCTCATGACATGCTGATAATTAGTACAGACACGATCACATGAGGACTGGCCAGCGTCTGAGTGTGCAGCACATTGTAAAGCCGGGTGGGCAGGCTGATGTCACTTCCACCACATAAATTGCAGTTTACATGACAGAATGGAATGTTTCGTGGTTCCCCATTTTGTTTTTTGTTCACAGATTTTCTTCCAGTTTCTGCTTCTTTTGCCCAGCATCATGTTATGTGTGAAGGGGCCTTTATCATGGTTGGTGTTGCACAATATCCCTCGCCTTGACTGAGCTGTCACAGAAACATTTTTCAATCATAGCACCTGCACCAAGTCTTAAGTACTTCATTTATTCATTCATTCATTTCCAGTACCAGCTTCATTCATTTTCAATACCAGCTCAGTCCAATTAAGGGTCATGGGGGGGTGGGGGCTGCACAGGCTATCCCGTCTTACCGACTTGTCCGCCTGTTTTTCAGAACTAGACTGTACAAGTATTGCACTGTTCATGAGATGTCATAACCACTGCAAGTCTGATTTTTGGTACAGTATGCGTCATTCTGTACCTCCTGATTACTGCAGCAACTGTGTTGTGACTAATCTTCCTGTAAATAGAACAGTTTAGATTTAGTGTAGTAAAAATATAGGCCCCAGAGTAGAAACTCAAAAACAGTACATCTTTCATCACTGTGATTTAAATGTTTTTTCAGTATGTCATATGTGTATGAGTATGAGGCGCACGCTGAGGGGTGTCAACCCATGTAAAGCAACGGGCCCTGACGGTGTCTCCAGATGGATGCTGAAAGACTATGAAGACCAGCTTGCTGGGATTTTCACTGAAAACTTCAATCGGTTCCTGACACATTCTGCTGTTCCGACATGCCTGAAGACCTCCACAGTTTTCCCTCTACCCAAGAAATCCCCCATAACCAGCTTCAATGACTACCAGCCTGTTGCACTCACACCGTTGGTGATGTAGTGTTTGGAAAAACTGGTTAGAAGTCACATCGTGACATTCCTAACTCCCACTTCTGACCCATACCAATTTTCTTACAAGGCCAATAGGTCAACAGAGGATGCCATGACTGCTGCTATCCACACCACGCCGACTCCCCTGGAGCAACAGGGTAACTACACCCATCTTCTCTTGGATCTCGTGGATCTTCTCTTTGTGGTAAAATTCTTCTTCTTACTTATAAGGTTTTGAATAATCAGGTCCCATCTTATCTTAGGGACCTCGTAGTACCATATCACCCCAATAGAGCGCTTCGCTCTCAGACTGCAGGCTTACTTGTAGTTCCTAGGGTTTGTAAGAGTAGAATGGGAGGCAGAGCCTTCAGCTTTCAGGCTCCTCTCCTGTGGAACCAGCTCCCAATTCAGATCAGGGAGACAGACACCCTCTCTACTTTTAAGATTAGGCTTAAAACTTTCCTTTTTGCTAAAGCTTATAGTTAGGGCTGGATCAGGTGACCCTGAACCATCCCTTAGTTATGCTGCTATAGACGTAGACTGCTGGGGGGTTCCCATGATGCACTGTTTCTTTCTCTTTTTGCTCTGTATGCACCACTCTGCATTTAATCATTAGTGATCGATCTCTGCTCCCCTCCACAGCATGTCTTTTTCCTGGTTCTCTCCCTCAGCCCCAACCAGTCCCAGCAGAAGACTGCCCCTCCCTGAGCCTGGTTCTGCTGGAGGTTTCTTCCTGTTAAAAGGGAGTTTTTCCTTCCCACTGTAGCCAAGTGCTTGCTCACAGGGGGTCGTTTTGACCGTTGGGGTTTTACATAATTATTGTATGGCCTTGCCTTACAATATAAAGCGCCTTGGGGCAACTGTTTGTTGTGATTTGGCGCTATATAAAAAAAAAAAAATTGATTGAATTGAATTGATTGATTATAATTCAGCATTTAACACCATCCTCCCCAGTGGCTTCATGAGGAAACCACTGAACCTCGCTATACCTCATTCCACATGTTTTTGGAATAAGGACTTTCTGTCAGATCGCTCACAGAGAGTCAGGATTGGCCAGCACATATCCACAGCTCTCACACTCAGCACCGGCTCTCCTCAAGGCTGCTCTTCACCCTTTACACCTCTGACTGTACCCCTATCCACATCAGCAACACCTTCATTAAGTATGCGGATAACACCACAGTGGTCGGCTGTATCACTGGAGGAGATGAGTCTGCCTACCGGGATGAGGCGGAACAGCTGACGGTGTGGTGTAGCAGCCCAGTCTCACGTTTTTTTTTGTTGTTGTTGTTCTCCCTTCACAAAATGAGTCAAATTTTCATGATGGGTTTTTGTTTTAACTTACTATTACTAACCCTACTCCTAACCCTAACCTTAACCATAACCATAACCTAACCCTACTCCTTTCCCCAACCCGAACCATAACCACCCCGACCCCCCTGCTTCACTTTTAATTTTGTGCAGCCATCATGGAATGTATTAGAATGAATTCGTGCTGCCGTGATGAAAATGTGGCGCTTTTCATGACAATATGACGAACCAATAAATTAATGTATATTTCGTGCTGCTGAACCACGACATGCCATGAGACTTGGTTGGGTGTAGAGAAAATAACACATTCAAAACCAAGGAGCTAATCATAGACCTCAGGAGAAACAAACCAGATATTCAGCCCATTATCATTTGGCGGGGTGGGTGCGGAAAGGGTCAGGGCTTCTGTTTCCTGAGAGTCCACATAGGGGAGAAACTGTCCTAGTTCAGGAACACCACACACTTGGTAAAGAAGGCACAGCAAAGATTACACTTTCTGAGAATCCTCAGGAAAAATAATATAAAACAGAGATTGCTGGTGTCTTTTCCCTGTTCTTCCATGGAGAGCATCCTCACATACCGCCTCTGTATGTGGTTTGTCACCTGCATGGTGGCAAACAGGAAACAGATCCAGATGGTTACCAAAATGGCAGAGAAGATCACTGGGTGCCCTCTACCCACACTGGAGGACCTTCATGGCTCTTACTGTCTCAGGAGAGCCAATCTCATCCTAAAAGACTCATCCCACCCTGGACACTCTCTGTTTGAGTTACTACCATCAGGCAGACAGTACAGGGCCATTAAAGCAAATACAAATAGACTGAAAAACAGTTTCTACCCAACCGCTGTTAGAGCTATGAATGCCATTGTAATAAAATAGCCATGTCATATCCCACATAAGTACATCTGTTAATGCACAGTATCCACTGCCATTGTGAAATACCCACAGTTTTGTACTTACTTTTCTCATTTTTATCTATATATTTTTTGCTACTACATACTTACAATTTTTTAACTTACGCTTTGTAATACCTTTTTTATTCTGTAAAATTTTACGTTTATTTTCTTTTTCTTCCATAGACCTTGTTAGTCTGCATGGTTTTTTATTCATCAGTTTATATTTGCACTGAAAAGGCTTGCACCTTAATTTTCGTTGTACTTGTTACAATGATAATAAAGAAACTGTAATCGGTATCTTTATTCTCTTTAGCAAAGCATTTAAGGGTTCTCAGTTGCTCTGACAATTCTTTTCCATGTGGAGTCAAGATGCTGACATACAGATAGACTGAACCCACAAATCGAGTTTGAGAAAGTTCTGATATTTGTGGGTTATTATGTAAACATGTTCTTGAAATTGGGGTAATTAGAAAGTATTCACTTTTGTTGCTTTGTCTCTACTTTATGGACTGCATTTTCAGTGTGGTCTTTATAAATTTTTTATTGTGGATTGTTGATAAAAGGAAGCACAATACTTTCAGTCATTTGTTCATTTTCTGCCTCTTATCTGTGTCCAGGTCACAGTGACAGTAGACCAAGCAGCTAAGCTCACACTTCCCGAACCTCGGCCAAGTCCTGTAACTCGTCTCGGAGGATCCCAAGGTGTTGCCAAGGTAATGCCTCCAGCATGTCCTGTGTTTTCCTTGGGCTGTCCTCCCAGTTGGACTTGCCTGGAAGACCTCCCTATGGAGACAACCAGGGGGCATCCTCACAGAATGTTTAAACCACCTCATCTGGTTCCTTTCAATGCAAAGAAGCATCTACTCAGAGTACATCCCAGATGGCCTAGCTGCTCATCCTGTCCCAGATTGTAAGGCCTGATATTCAACAGAAGAATCTTATTTCTGCTTCTTCTATCCGTGACCTTATTCTTTTGGTTATTACCCAAAGTTCATGACAATAAGTGAGGATAGCATTGTGAATCGACTGGTAAACTGAGACTCTTGCCTTCTGACTCAGCTCTTTCTTTAGCAGGATGATCCGGTACAGTGTCTGTAAAGCATCAGATGTCATTCCAATCCATCTGTCAAGCTCATGCTCCAACTTACCTCCACTTGTGAACAAGAGATTGTGATAATTAAACTCCTCCACTTGGGGCAATAGCTCTCCCCTGACCCAAAGGGGACAATCCACCCTTTTCAAACAGAGGTCTCAGATTTGGAGGTGCTAATTCTCAGCCATTTCATACTCATCTACAAAGAAATAGAGCGAGCGGAAATTGTATAATGAGTTGTTTAAGATTCTTATCATAACATCATCACATGTAAGTGTTTTTAAATGAATATTTATTCATGATGACAGTAAGACTGACTAGTAGTTCAGTAAAACAAGCATTACCTCATTTCCTCACTGAATACACTGCTACACCAAAAAGCCTGGTGGCCTGTTGCCTCAAAAAAAAAAAAAAAAACAGAAAAGAAAAGAAAAAGGGAAAACTTTATCCACATACTGAAAGACATGCCATGTAAAGGAACAGGTCCAGAAAGTAATGTCTGAGATATTCTGATGGAATGATGGATCTGATATCTATTAGCTTCAGCTGTGGGACAGAGCTGTTTAAAATCCAGCGGTGTGATCCAGAGAGTGGGTGGTCTCTCAATGATCGCAGTGTCTGGTTTCATCCCAACATCATTTCAGTTTTAAATCTTGGCTGTTGAATTACTGGCCGAAATAATACCATGTGGACGTGGTTGAGAAAGAAGTTTGACGTAGCAGACTTGGATGACTACACATCCCTGAAATGTTAGTGTGGGCGTTACGTTATAGCGCCATGTGTTTTCCAGTATATAAACAACTCCAGAGGTTGTGATGTAATGCCTGTGACTGATCCTATACTCATAGGTGAGCTTCAGCAAAACAGATGTCCTGACAAATGATGGGCATAATTACACCTATATGTTTAGGGTATTTTGGGAGATGGTTACCACCTCACAGGCCCCACCACAAACCAAAAAATAGGACAAAAAAAGGGGGAGTATAGTGTATAGAGAATTCCTAAGGTTGCATGAGGAGTGTAATTAGAATATTTCTGAAATAGCTCATAGGTTTACACTGTGGTTATGTCATTATCACCATTACTCTGACAAGATCGGAATCACTCCTGACGTCATTCTGAGGGCTGTGCGGTCTGTTATTAAACAGTTATAATGACAACAGAAAGCCGGCAAACTTTGATTTGTTTTGTAAAAACAAATCAAATTTCAGTTATGGGTTTTAATAGGAAAATGCAGTTGTTTTAAGCTATCCATCTGTGCCATGTGCTTTATTCCAGTGGATGGCCACTGCAGGTTCATTTTGGGCTTTTAAATCGCTTTTTAAAACCATGGTGACAAAAACTGGATCTGTGAGCTTATTGTGTGTTCAATTAATAATTTATAGATGATTCACACATGAGAATGATTTGCTTTTTCAGATGATAGTTGTCTTAGCCAGTCTATGCTATGTACAGTCATACATAATAAGGTGTAGTTAGGTATGAAGATAATATAGCCATGGCAGGGGTCATGTTATACAGTCAGTTTTATACGCATAACAGTGTCACAGTTTATAATAATTCTGTCTTTGTAGATGACTAAAATAGATATGAAATGAAGCAGCATTCACTATTGCCATGTTTCACCACATCTGTCATATGATGAAGGAACCTGGTTGACAACTACTCAGGCAGACCAAAGGCTCTATCTCCACCTCTCAAAAGTAGCCATCTATCTGCCTCTGTCTATCTGATATATAGATGTCTCCTTGGCCATCTCCAATGCTTGTGGACAATACAAAGAAACTTGCTCAGGGAAATGTGCCAGATGACCACAGTGTTGTAGCTGATGGTCCTTCATAATGCAAGCGATACTCCTCAAGTCTCCCTGTAGTCACTGTTAGTTTGACACAAAGGTATTCCAAAGGTTCTCAAGGAACCTTCAGGCAGAATTCTTACCAAGTACATCAAGTCATCACCTTAGTTGACTGGTTTAGTGACTAGGTATCACAATGATACAGTAAGACAGGAAAAACCAGAACCCTATAGACGTGGACGTGGATTCCCCTGCCAAGGTATCAACAGTTATTAAAGAACTCTTTCCAGTGACTTCTTTTTTCCATAAGCTTTTCAGCAGCATCTCCTGATTTCAAAGGTAGTGGTCCAGGAAACAAGAATATCACTGCAGAGGCAAGTAAATGGACTGCATTTATATAGCGCTTTTCCATCTGCATCAAATGCTCAAAATGCTTTACAATTATGCCTCACATTCACCCCGATGTCAGGGTGCTGCCATACAAGGTGCTGACTACACACCGGGAGCAATAGGGGATTAAAGGCCAGTGAATCTTTCAACAAGTTCAATGCTTTAACCATACACATATACACTTATGATGACTGAGCTGAGTCTATAAAGTCTTTGAAAGATGCATCTTCAGCTTGATCGAGGACAAGTACCAACCCTTCCCAAGCTTCTTCAGTGAAAGTGAAACTTGGTCATCCTTGTAGAGAGAAAGGATGTTCCAGTACTCCACCCACATGAGCTGCATTAAGATCAGACCTAGTCACGCCCATACAGTGGATGACCCCTATTCCAATTTATTTTCATTTATATAGCACCAAATCACAACAGAGTTGCCTCAAGGTGCTTCACACAAGTAAAGTCTAACCTTACTAACCCCCAGAGCAACAATGGTAAGGAAAAACTCCCTCTGAGGGAGAAACCTCAAGCAGACCAGACTCAAAGGGGTGACCCTCTGCTTGGGCCACCCTTCAGCACCAAAGAGTTCCAAAGATGAGGATCCAAAAAGGTTTCTATCATGCTTTCCATAAGGAGTACCTCCGTCCAATGGGAGGCAGCTACAGGGTTACTCCCAAGGAGAAGAGTTCTTTTCCGGTGTCGAGCTTTGCGAGGTGTTTTATGATGGCTGGAGCGCCAATTCCACTACCAATCCCCCAAGCAAAAGGACTAATGTGAAGGCTGGAGGACCACCTACAGTCCCAGTTCCAGTTTAACACCATGTCCAGAGTTAAAAACTGCTTTTGCACATTAAGGAATATATGCGCTGTGAAAAAAAACTAGGGTCTCCCTTCATCCAAACAACGCTCACCTCAACAAGCCACTCTGATGTCACGTCTGCATGCCTGATGACAAACCTTTGACCAATAGGTTTATGCCACAGTACAACCGTTACGGTTTCTAAACACATTTCTTTTGATCATTCAGTTCTGTATGGTTTTAAATATAACTACGCGCACACAACAACAGTGGTATTGTTATTTGCCCTGCTTGAACTAACAAAACATCTAATTCCATTCCCAGTGTAATAAAAGGGTACTTGGACAGGAATATAAACATCTTGCTAAAGTTGAACCAGATGCTGCTGCATAGTGAAGAGAGAGAGAGAGAGAGAGAGAGAGAGAGAGAGAGAGAGAGAGAGAGAGAGAGAGAGAGAGAGAGAGAGAGAGAGAGAGAAAACAAGGGTGGTACTTTAGACAGGAAAGTGACTCAGTACCCAGACTTCGGCACTTCGAATCATTTATTCCTCTGCCTTGTCCTTCTGTATCCAGACCTCTCCCACCTAATCCAGAGCAGGGGAATATCCCTGAGGACACGGCAGAGAAAAAGTGCCTGGTCTGGTTTTGATTCCCACAAAAGGCCTTCAGAGGCCTCTCACAGCCACTGCACGCACAAGAGAAGCGGTCTAACCGCTGCAGACATAAACTGTCTGACCTAGCACCCAAACACCAAGAGCAAAGCTACACAAATACACAACCATGATTTTATGTGGTGGTGAATGTTCTGTGATTAAAGGGGTCCCAGTGTGCAAAGTCAGTTTTTAATCTAGATTTTATATTTAAATGTGGTTAGAGTTTTACATTTAACACCCTTAAAAATCCCACAATTCTTTCTGTGCATTGAGAGAGTTTTGACTGAAATAGCTTAAGAATTGTGCGATGGATACAGTGAATGTTCAAACCTGAACAGACGAAGCAGAGATGCATCAGAGGGGCCAAAACTGACGTCAGGTGGAAACCCACCTGACGTCAGTTACCCTCCTTATTGCGTAATTTGAATTAGCGAATTGAAAATATGCTACGTAGAGACGTGTACACTCACCAGCCACTTTATTAGGTACACCTGTTCAACTGTTTGTTAACACAAATAGCTAATCCGCCATTTAACTCATGGATTTAACTCATCTGCACACGACGCATGTCTCCCTCCTTCCATCCCTATTACCCCCCCGTGTCTCTCCACTCCCCCCACCCTGGCTTCCTCCTTGCCACCTCGAAGGCAGCACGGTTTTTTACTGCTGCAGCCTTCAACCCCCAGGCTGGGCGGAGCGGGCCCCTCCTGCTGCGGCCTTCACCCACTTTGCCTCAATTCGGAAGACGGACTACTTCAAGTTCAGTGCACATAAACAATGTCAAATGTATATGTGTTGTCTTTAATTTTTATGTGTGCCATTATTACAGTAAAGAAGAAATAATTGTGGATTAATTGCTGTATCTTGTCTGAGGTAATTGGAGTGTAAACGTAATTGCCCTTTTTTGGGATCAATAAAGTTGTCTGAAGATTCTGAAGAAACTCAGTGCATGTAGGCATCTAGATGTGGTGAAGTCAACTTGCTGAAGTTCAAATTGAGCATCAGAATGGGGGAAGAAAGGGGATTTAAGTGACTTTGAATGTGGTATGGTTGATGGTGCCAGACAGGCTGCTCTGAGTATTTCAGAAACTGCTGATCAACTGAGATTTTCAGCTACAACCATCTCTGGGGTTGACAGAGAATGGTCCAGAAAGGAGAAAATATCCAGTGAGTGGCAGTTGTATGGATGTTGTTGCTGTCAAAGGTGAGAGGACAATGGACAGACTGGTTGACTGGGCAACTTTGTGATGCTATCATGTCAATACAGACCAAGATCTTTGAGGAATGTTTGCAAAACATTGTTGAATCTACGCTACAAAGAATTAAGGCAGTTCCAAAAAAAGGTGTGTGTGTGTGTGTGTGTGTGTGTGTGTGTGGGTGGGGGAGGGGGGGGGGGGAGCAGTCTGGTATTAGTAAGGTGTACCTAATAAAGTGGCCGGTGAGTGTATTTAGTTTTGATAAAAACTCTCATATATCACAAAACAGTTTCTATGTTCACGTGAGGTGTTGTTTCAGGTGATTTTAAAAAGCCTTATATGGCAAAAATTAAATGGAAATAATTTGTCACATGATGCACAGAAAATGTCACGTGACATTTGAAAATACATTGCACAGTAAGTCTGGATGGAGTAAGTAGTGTAAAGCTTGTTAAACCTTATAAAAGATGAAATGGCAATATTGGATTTGAAAAACAATGAAATAGCAATATGTAGTAGGACTTACCCTTCCGTCACCATGAGTACTAGAATTCCATTCGCTTGAATAACAGTTAATGACAAAACCCAGGAGTCACATTCCGTAATTTAATGGAAATGGTGTTATGCCAACTACTGTGCTTTGTCAACATTCCGAAAATAGAATTTAACTTTTGCATAAATCTGTAATGGAAGTCCAGCCACTCTTGTGCAGCAGCGCTGCAGTATGCGAGCATAGCAAATGGACTTTCTCGTTTTGAACCTGTGTTAAATTCTCACACTGACCTTTGAACGTATAACAGAGCATAAAAATGTGTATGCAGCTGCAGAGTAGCACCACCAAACAGATTCATAACACTGCAATCGCACCAGTGACTAGAAAACATTGCATTTAAATTGATAGTTGTATCATTTAAGGCCCCTTCACACATAGTGCGAATTTGGTCAGTTTGCGCATAAAGTGCACATGAAGCAGGAATCATGTGCAAAACATGTAAAATCGTACCTGCCTCCAACGCCTCGTACACCTGTTGCTATAACTATTTGCACACACCAGTGGCTGAAAGACAAAGTGTTCCCTGTGTGAACCCATCAAACCCTCTTGGGGCAGGTGTCAGCCAAATTCCAGGTGACATGCACGAACGTCTAACACTGCTCACATGGCATTTAGAACACGTGTCGCCATTTGCACTATAAACACGACAACAGTCAGCAGACAATCATTGTCGTGCTGGCAGTGAAATTTGTCTAAGTGCCCCACGAGTGTGGCTTAGGTGTGTGCGCTAAACTGACAGGAGGTGCGGCCGCTGACAGAAGCGGCTGTGGAGATATGTGGATCTGGACATCCCAGCTGGACAACACATACTGTGTTTGGACAGACATGGACTAACAACTGCCCACTGTGACGTGTGTGTGTCTGCTTGCTGTCATCACGTGTACATAAAAAAACATATCGCTGTGGGGACGGGCTCCAGTGAGCGAGCGCACACAATGCGTGCACATTGACAGGCTACCCCAGGTTGAAATGGACTGTCAGATCATACCACACAGTGGGCGATATGACTGTCATGTCACCCACATGAGCTCTGTTCCACATGACGCAGTGTCTGCTGCGGCGTGCCGTCCACGCAGGCAGAACATGCGTGGACCAGGAGGAGATGTGGACATGAGAAGAGTGAACTTCTTCTTATTCATTTCATTTCATGAGTGTATGTCTGTGACCATGGGTCATCTACTGAGGAACAGATGGCTCATATTTGTATTGGCCACTTGAGTGTGTTTTTATAGTGTTTTTTTTAGTGTTTTTATATGGTGTGTGGGTTTATTTCATTTTAAATACGTCCATCTCCTTCCTCAGGCCGGTTCCAGCAGGACAGCGATTGTAGCTCAGTGGTAAAGTTTCTGACTGGCAATAAGAGCTTTTGGAAGGTGCAGATTTTTATTATTTTTATTTTCAGCAGCTGCGCGATGTGTAACCCCATTGCGCAGCTGCTGTGAAAAACGTCTGTGCTCCTGCATGCACAAAGCCGCTGCAGCATGTCTTTTTTATTCCTTATTTAATTTTTTCTTCACAGCAGCTGCGCGATGTATAAGCACATCATGCAGCTGCTGGCAGTGTATTCCCGCCTGCACAAACCATTGCACCAGCATCGTGCAGGCCTGCCCGTCACTGCGATGTTTCGTGGTTCGATCATACGAGCTGTTTCGCCGGGAGTTGCCCTGAGTTGTACTTTATTCGCACTATGTGTGAAGGGGCCCTTACTGAGGATCTATAGTGCACGATCCAACACGCAGAACACAAATCCACTGAGGGCTTGTTCAAGTCTTTGTTACTATCTTGTAAACAGGCATGTAAACTGAGTGCAAAGGTGGGCAGAGTGTGCATTGTGGTTGGTATTTGTCTGGGTCCATCATTCACGGCTGTGTTGTAATCCTAGTATCAACCCATCAGAATGTCCTTCCCTTTAATCTGAATTGCAAGACGTACAACACTGTGGTGTTGAATGAACGCAGGGGGAAATTGTGGTGGAGTTTTCTGGTGGCAAAACAGATCTGCGCAGACATGGTGAGCTGGTCTCAACTGGAAGGAGACATAAAGCTGGAAGTTCTGTGACCATTGCAATTTATACCTATGTGAATATTTCACCCTTTACCATCTAGTTAGTGTCTAGTGACGACTGTGCACAAGCCATGGAAGTAAAGTGCAGCTGTTGCAACTGGCTTTTGAGACATACCTCACATGCAAATACCTCAGTGACTCATGCACAGAGATCCGGCGCCTGCACGTGTGTTGAAGGTGAGTGAAAAGCTGTTTAATCTGTTTTTACCGGAATTTTGCCTGAGATTGTGTGAGCTTTTGTTTTCGCTCTTAACATTACGATTACTGTTTGTAATATGTTTTTTTTATATGTTGTATTCATGCATGGGTTGTTACTGATGAATTATCAGCAGATGTCTTTATATTTCAAATGTCCTGTGTCCCTGTGAAGACTAAATCCACCCGTTTCTCCGTGTAGCAACAACCGTAGGGAGGGAAAAGGGTGATGTTGCCACAGCTTGCTTGTAGAATATTGTCCTGTTAAGTTAAAATATACAAAGTAGTGAGTCAAATGTTTGTAGGTGATTTTATGTAATACGATGGTATGAAATGTACGAGGTGCATCCAAAAAAGTATCTGGTATTATTTTATCCAATGGAAACAAATGCTGCATATGAGGTGTCATTTAGTGGAGAGGTGAAGGGAACCTTCACCTGTGCAAAAGAAAAAAAGACACGTTATGACAAATATTAAACTTTATGGTTGGTTTGAAATGGCAGTACAAAAATACAAAAATATGTTGAAGCATTTATCATTGAAATTTCACAGTAAGTAGTAAGTAATTACACAGGTAGGTACACGGCAAAGTACTCTAACTTCTGATTAAACATTTTTTGGACCACTTAAAAATAAATGCATTTGCATGTTTATTCAGTTCATCATTGCCAACTTGTAGCTGGTTGGATAATCTTTGGTGGTGGCATTAATCAGTGTCATGTTTTGGTCTGACTCTGATCCATTCCCAGACAAATTCAATTTTATTTTCAGTAATGTGATGGTAATCACATTTGTCTGTCCAGGAAATTCTTTTAAAATCCTAAGCAAATCAAAGCAGCAAACAGGCCTGGAGTGATTTGAGAGGACCTGCGTAGACTGTACCCATGGTGTTACTGACAGAGTTTAGATTTTAATCCAGAGGAAGGTCGAGTATAGATTCCTTCTTCTGTCCCAATCTAAAATTCGTACACAATGCTCTAAAACTCTAGTTCTCTTCTTTCTTGTGGTGGATTGCGGCCACATTGGCAAGTTAAATTGTATCACGTTTCTGAACTAATATGGGCTACTTTCCATCTGCTAATGAGGGAAAACTGTTTGTGGGAACTGGAGACTGAAAAACCTGCAAAAACGTGTAAAATGCCAATGCCAGCCACCACTATTCTAAGTACTCAATAAACAAACTACAATAAATACATTTTCTTTTTTCTTTTTTTTCTGCATCAGCTTTCCCAAAAATAACTGGATAAGTATACAGGATAGAAACATAAATAATGTTTGATATGTTCTCCAATAAATAGTAGTGGTATTCTATTTACAATATGGGCACCTCTCATGAAATGCTCATGGTATATTTTGCTGCAAAAACTCGTATCTTGACTACCCTCACTTCTCCAGATTAGTAGATGAACACAAACATGTTCGTGTCAACATGATTTTGACAAGAGAGAAGCCCTATCAATTCCAACAGTGGTCTTCTTAATCATTTTCTATGTACAATGAGGAGGGGGAGTGATTGTCAAAAGGACAACATGGAAAGTTAAGTATCATACTCAGAAAAGTTTGTCGACCAGCTCCAGCCTTGCAAAAGGATCAAGTCCAGAATCTAAACTGCATTTTCTTCACTGCCATCAAAACTGTAAGATCTCCTTGGGGGACCTGCATAAAAGTAAAAAAAAGAGGGAGTCTAAATACTGGTTGCACATCAATTACGTTATTATTTAGCAAAATAATATACAGGTAGTGGCAAAGAGTTATGATGTATGAAGCCTTACTGTTGCAGTGGCCATAGTGACGGACTCCTATGGAGTGGCCAAGAAAGCAGGTGGCTCGGCGGAGATGGCAGGCACTGGGGTAAGTGATGTTGTCATTGCCACAGATGGGCTGCTCGGATGGCATGGGTATTGGGCAAGGCACAGTGCGGCACATCACGCAGTGAGCACTATTGGTCTGGTCAGTTACACAGGTGTGAGTTCCAGGACACACCACTTTGGAGCAGGACTCTGTACAAGACACAACCAACAGGACTTCAAATCATGATGTTAAATGTATACTTTAGATTTGACCATGACTGAATAAATATTAACCTCCTTACAGTTTTAAGAAGGGGTTTCATCACTTTACATGTGAATTTCTCACACATATAGTGTCAATGCACTTTTTAGATTTGTGTTGATGTGCCAAAGGAAGCAAAATGTTTGCTTAACTAAAGCCTAATTGGACAGCTAGAATTCTACAAGGATGACAAACATCATACTAGATACAGTAGCTATAACATACACTCAACAAAAATATAAACGCAACACTTTTGGTTTTGCTCCCATTTTGTATGAGATGAACTCAAAGATCTAAAACTTTTTCCACATACACAATATCACCATTTCCCTCAAATATTGTTCACAAACCAGTCTAAATCTGTGATAGTGAGCACTTCTCCTTTGCTGAGATAATCCATCCCACCTCACAGGTGTGCCATACCAAGATGCTGATTAGACACCATGATTAGTACACAGGTGTGCCTTAGACTGTCCACAATAAAAGGCCACTCTGAAAGGTGCAGTTTTATCACACAGCACAATGCCACAGATGTCACAAGATTTGAGGGAGCGTGCAATTGGCATGCTGACAGCAGGAATGTCAACCAGAGCTATTGCTCGTGTATTGAATGTTCATTTCTCTACCATAAGCCGTCTTCAAAGGCGTTTCAGAGAATTTGGCAGTACATCCAACCAGCCTCACAACCGCAGACCACGTGTAACCACACCAGCCCAGGACCTCCACATCCAGCATGTTCACCTCCAAGATCATCTGAGACCAGCCACTCGGACAGCTGCTGAAACAATCGGTTTGCATAACCAAAGACTTTCTGCACAAACTGTCAGAAACCGTCTCAGGGAAGCTCATCTGCATGCTCGGCATCCTCATCGGGGTCTCGACCTGACTCCAGTTCGTCGTTGTAACCGACTTGAGTGGGCAAATGCTCACATTCGCTGGCGTTTGGCACGTTGGAGAGGTGTTCTCTTCACGGATGAATCCCGGTTCACACTGTTCAGGGCAGATGGCAGACAGCGTGTGTGGCGTCATGTGGGTGAGCGGTTTTCTGATGTCAATGTTGTGGATCGAGTGGCCCATGGTGGCGGTGGGGTTATGGTATGGGCAGGCGTCTGTTATGGACGAAGAACACAGGTGCATTTTATTGATGGCATTTTGAATGCACAGAGATACCGTGACGAGATCCTGAGGCCCATTGTTGTGCCATACATCCAAGAACATCACCTCATGTTGCAGCAGGATAATGCACGGCCCCATGTTTCAAGGATCTGTACACAATTCTTGGAAGCTGAAAATGTCCCAGTTCTTGCATGGCCGGCATACTCACCGGACATGTCACCCATTAAGCATGTTTGAGATGCTCTGGACCGGCGTATACGACAGCGTGTACCAGTTCCTGCCAATATCCAGCAACTTCGCACAGCCATTGAAGAGGAGTGGACCAACATTCCACAGGCCACAATTGACAACCTGATCAACTCTATGCGATGGAGATGTGTTGCACTGCATGAGGCAAATGGTGGTCACACCAGATACTGACTGGTATCCCCCCCCCAATAAAACAAAACTGCACCTTTCAGAGTGGCCTTTTATTGTGGGCAGTCTAAGGCACACCTGTGCACTAATCATGGTGTCTAATCAGCATCTTGATATGGCACACCTGTGAGGTGGGATGGATTATCTCAGCAAAGGAGAAGTGCTCACTATCACAGATTTAGACTGGTTTGTGAACAATATTTGAGGGAAATGGTGATATTGTGTATGTGGAAAATGTTTTAGATCTTTCAGTTCATCTCATACAAAATGGAAGCAAAACCAAAAGTGTTGCGTTTATATTTTTGTTGAGTGTATAATACATTTAGGGAATAATCCTGTTGTGTCTGATGATTTGCGGCCGTTCATGCTGGATTTTACAGTCGCAAATTGAGTTTTACCCGTGACGCTAGCTAGCCCTGCCACTAGAATGGCTCAACAATCCAGCTAGCTTGGCTCTTAGCATGCAGCTAGCTCAATAACAGACATGATGAGGCATTTTTTTCCCAAACAAATACTTTATATTAGTGTTATATTTTCATTGGGTAACATTTGGCTGTCACTGCATAATTTAACAATGCACTTGTGATGTTAGTATTATTTCTAATTATAAGCTCCACGCTAATAAAAAAATAGCTGGTGATGACGCACAAACCTTAATTAATGATGTATTATTCACAGGTAATAGGGCTGTCTACCCATGATAAGTTTGGATGTCATTAACAACAATAGCGAAACAATGGGGCAATTCATACTAGCATTATGATAAATGAATCACTATTCCAAAGGTCCATTGGTCTGAAGGTACCTAAAGAAGGCCGGTCAACTAGTTAGCTCACAGGTTTGCAGCATGCAGCAACAACAGTGCTACAAAAAACTGTTCAAAACAGCAGACACATTTTTTTATGTCTTCTTTCGGATTTGAAAGTTTCTCCATGGTATGTCCTTGTTTGGCTTCTGGCCTGGCAGCGGGGACATGCTAAAGCTCCAGGCTTCCATATGCATGTTCCTCCACCGCTCAGGGGCTTCTCAGTTGGGCATTACTCCATCTCCCAGAGGTGAGACAAAGTCACCATCAAATCACTCTCAAGTTATGAATCAGCAAGTCCCAAGTCAAGTCTCAAGTCATAATGGTAAATGGTAAATGGACTGCATTTATATAGTGCTTTTCCATCTGCATCAGACGCTCAAAGCGCTTTACAATTATGTCTCACATTCACCCCGATGTCAGGGTGCTGCCATACAAGGCGCTCACTACACACCGGGAGCAATAGGGGATTAAAGGCCTTGCCCAAGTGCCCTTAGTGATTTTCCAGTCAGGCGGGGATTTGAAACCATGATCTTCTGGACTCATGCCCAACACCTTAACCACTAGACCATCACCTGAACTGCTTAATGCAGTCTTCATTCACTGATGCTGGTCCATTAAATGAAACAAACCATTCAGCTCCCTGTTCATTCAATAATGTATGGAGCTGGAAGCTCTTTATTAAGGCTCTTATTTAGATATCTATTGATCTGGCAGGTATGTCATATCAAGATGCTGATTAAACAGCATGATTATTGGACTGGTCACGATAAAAGACCACTTTAAATGTGCAGTTTTATCACACAACACGATGCTACAGTGGGAACATATTTTGAGGGAGTGTGCAGATGACACACTGACTCCAAGAATGTACATCAACCAAATGATCATTAATCAACCATAGGTTGCCTCCAACATCAGCCTCACAACTAGAGATCACATGTAACCATGCCATCCCAGGACTGCCACATCTGGCCTGTTCACCGAATACAGGTCTTTTTGCTAATCTGCTCTGTTGCTCTGTGAGACTTGGTTTGTCCCACGGGGATAAACAATGTTGTCTTGAATCTCTAATCTTTTTTCAAAGACCAACTGCACATTTGATAGTGGCCTTTTATTGAGGTACATCTCATTCTCTTTATTCACCATCTTGATATGCTACACCTGCCACTTATGGATTATTAGCATATATGCACTGCTGTCCACTACTTTCCAATGCCTCTTACTTATTTTCTCAAATGCGTCTACCAACAAGTCTAGCTACTTTTCCTGGTGTCATTGGGGACTTTTCTGGTGTTTGGCTACTCAAAAGTGAAAGCACGTATTGATCTACAGTCTCTGTTCTCACCGCCCCAAAGCAGTCACAAATGTCAGTACATATGTAGCGGGATGAAGGTCCCAGGTCCTGATTGAAAAGACGTTCCCGCTAGCTTGGCTAACGGGGAATTCCCCTTTGGCTGACCTGGTAAAGGAATGGTCTTTAGTGTGAGACGTCCGGGTTTGAGCCCACCGCCGTTCCGGCCACAAAGTTGCTGCGGTCACAATCTAGCGTCACGAACAGGATGTGGGTAGTCACAGAACATGCTTAAATGCACCTGTGACTTTGGGACAAAGTCAAAAATGGTGGGGAGATATGTAGCGGGATGAAGGTCCCGGGTCCTGATTGAAAAGACGTTCCTGCTAGCTTGGCTAATGGGGAATTCCCCTTTGGCTGACCTGGTAGAGTAATGGTCTTTAGTGTGAGCTGTTTGGGTTCGATCCCACCGCCATCCTGGCCACAAAGGTCCTGCGGTCACACATAGTATATGCTCCACCCACGGCAGCTGCAAAGCATGGAGCGGACGAAGATCTACATTCCTCCACATTCAAAATGCAAATGCATCACACACGGGTGATGCCGGTGCAGCTGATCCCGCCCTGTTTTAGAGTGGGATCTAAAATAAAAAATTTGTTTCTTTCATAAATCACTGCTGCTGGACGTAGACCAAATTAGTCCCCAGACTTTGAGAAGTCCTGGCCTTGAGAAGATATTATTTTATTTTGAGAAGTGATGGCCAATTTTAATGGTTTATTTGTAGTTCTAAATATTACTAAGGTGTTTTTGCTCACTTTTTTTTGTCTTTCCCACAACTTTATTCTTTTTCCTATAGGCCAGTGGCACTTACCTCAAATGTTTGTAAAGTTTTGGAGCGACGTATGATAGATGTGCTTCAAACTGATGTGGAGCCATTTTTAGACAGCTACCAGTTTGCTTATAAAAGGAAACGCAGCACAAGTGATGCTATAACAACT
Organism: Thalassophryne amazonica; assembly: GCF_902500255.1. NCBI lineage: Eukaryota > Metazoa > Chordata > Actinopteri > Batrachoidiformes > Batrachoididae > Thalassophryne > Thalassophryne amazonica. Next base: position 73,705,642 of record NC_047112.1, read on the forward strand.
TTGATGCACCTCACATTACAGCACCTTGATAAGCCTGGTACATATGCTAGAATGTTGTTTATTGATTTTAGTTCTGCGTTTAACTCTATTCAGCCACACATTCTTCTTAGGAAGTTCGCACAAATGAAAGTTAACCCCTTTTTAATTAAGTAATATCATTCATTTTTGACGGATCGACCACAGCAAGTGAAAATAAACGGAACACTTTCAGATACAGTGGTGAGCTGTACGAGGGCTCCGCAGGGGTGCGTCAGCTCACCATTCCTCTTTACTTTGTACACTAATGACTGTGTTAGCTCTGGGCCTGATCAGTATGTGGTGAAGTTTTCTGATGATACTGTCATTCTGAGTTTACTTTCCAGGTCACTTGATGTTTCTTCCCATATGGCTGCTGTGAATGATTTTGTGGTTTGGTGTGACAACCATAAACTCCAGATAAATACAAACAAGACGTCGGAGATGATGCTGGATCCCAGATCAGCCGGTGACCATAGTCCTGTTGTCATAAACAACCTCACAATTAAACAGGTGACCTCTTACAAATATCTTGGTGTTCACATTGACAGTAACTTAAGCTGGCAGACACATGTTACTTCTGTCAGTGTCAGAATTCACCAACGGTTGCACTTTTTGCACAGACTCCATTTATTCGGGGTCTGCAAGAACATTATGCTAATCTTTTACAGAGCTACGATTGAGTCCATTTTTTGCTTTGGTATCACCAACTGGTCTGGGAACCTTCCAGTCAAATTGAAAGCACAGATCCATGCCCTTATAAAGACTGCAGGTAAGATTATGGGCCACACTCCTCCCAGTTTTCAAGAACTCTCTGACAGAGCAACCATTACACAAGCAAAAAACATCTTAATGGACAGCTCACATGTTCTGCACTCAGAGTACACCTTGTTAAACTCTGGAAAGAGATATCATGTTCCTTTGTGCAAATATAATCGGTACAAACACTCATTTGTTCTGTTGTCTATTAAGCTTATTAATGAACAAGCTTAAATTGTACTTATGTCATAGGATAAATTTTGCACATTTTTCAGTTAAATGGTGAGTAGTAAATGGCTGTGTGGATTTAGTAGTATATAGTGGGTTGATTACAGCGATTTTTAAGGTTATTTTTGGTTATTTATGTTATTTTATCGTCAGTGATATTTATTTCTGTGGCTTTTATTGTGTAAAGGCTGGTCCTGTTTTTATTGTCTGTGCAGGTGAGCCCCCTCATGCACCAAACTAAATTTCTCCGAAAGGAGACGACTAATAAAGAACTTTGACTTTTTGAACTTTCCTACAGCATCTGTTACCACTTCATATTATGCAAATAATATGCAAATTAGACGATGACGCCATTTAGCAACTTCTTGCGACTTTTAGGACAGAAATAGCTACTTTTTTACTGAGGAGTTGGCAACAACTGCACATATGTGCTTTCATCATTAATTAGCAGTTAACAGCTGACTTGTGATCCAAAGAGAAGTTATAGCAATGTGGGAAAAAAAAGAAGAACAAACGGGTTTTCAGAAATGCTCATTCCTATCTATAAAACTTGTGCTTCCATTTCCCAGTGTGATCGCCCCCTGGTGTTTGAATTTACACTTGCAAAAAAAAAAAAGTATCTTACTTTTGCACTCTCCCTGGTACATGACCTCGAGGTCTGGGTATCCCATGCAGCGGGCCATCAGTAGGGCACACTCATCCCTGTATGACTTCCCGTCGCTGCCACACACAGCATGCTTCCGGGAAATGTGAGAGCAGTCTGGAGAGCACACACACTGGGGCCTTCCCGTCTTCATCTTGCAAACCTTCCCTGGGCCGCATGTGACTCCTTCACATGTGTCTAAAAAAGCACAAAAAGGGGTTTCACATGCGTGCTTGTCAGTTTCATGTTACTGCATTAACAAGTCTGCAGACATCAGGTGATCCACAAGGACTCCTCAGGCGAAACAAGCATGAAATCCAAGCTTGTCCCCAGACCATAACAATTTTCACCTTGCACAATATTTAGAACAACCACATCTCTTTATCATTTCGTAGAGGGGTGTCTCGCCTGGTGGAATGTGAACTTGGCTGGTTTTCACAACAGATCTATGTGTATGGAACGGAGCTAAGCTCCCGCAAGGAACAGGGGGGCTTTTAAGGAGACAGATTTCAAAGAGCTGTCAGAGGTGTTTAAAGGCTATAAGAAGTCTGAAATGTGGAAGCCCCGTGGTCCTCTGACACGCTGTAATGTCAAAGTACAAAAGGAGCTGTAATTCTACACACTGCAGAGTCGCTGTTAGACGTACGCAGGATTTTTTCTCAGGACCTTTCTCAACATGTGCTTCTCTGTTCTGAAACTAATCAGCTCAGAGTCAAAACAGTCTGGAAGTCACAGTCAAACTGGTCGCCAAAGAACAGGAGAAGGCAAACAGTCTGCAGCCCGGACACACGGTTTTGCTCTCTATAGGTGGTTTCCCCCTCACTGACAACTGTAAGGGGGTGATCTTTTTTCAAACTTAGTTTAATATGTTTTAAGCCATAACGTTATGCATAATTTGGGATTTTGTTGCTCTATTGGTAGCTCAGAGGCCACTCGATGCAGCCACTACCTGTCGTAGAGGGCTTTGTTTTTTAAAAAAATTACAAATACCTGGAATATTATACCCCTCGACCGGATCCCGGATAAGTGGTTGAAAATGAGTGAGTGAGTGGAATAATATAGCTTGTTGTGTGGTGAAATGGGGGCGGCACAGTGGCTTAGTGGTTAGCACTGTTGCCTCGTAGTGAGAGGGTCATGGCATCAATTCCCACTTCTAGCCTTTCTGTGTAGAGTTTGCACGTTCTCCATGTGTTTGTGTGGAGCATCTATCATGCTTCTATCATGACCAGTTTTGCTTTCACAAACATATTTTGTTTCTCTCTCTGACTATCTGAAATGATTGTGTTGACGTATTGTGAATTGATGAAACACGATGTGTGTGTGTGAGATTGTCTATGTGCATGGAATCCAGAACTAACAATCGATCAATCAGTCAATCACAAAGACTGCAGTTCAACACCACAACCAAACCTGGTGCTTTCAATCAAAGTGAAGTCAAATCAAATCTTGGAACGTATACTGGTACCACATGTTACTGCATCCACCACGCCATAGGACCATCCCAGGTCCTTTATAGCTAACAACCAATCCATCCACACCTCTGGAAGGTAACCATCTACACAGTAAAATCACCAGTGTAAAACTAACATCAACAGTGTTAAATTAAGATTGCCAGAGTACATATGGTCCTACTCTGGTCAGACTGGGACCATATGCTGGACCATGCTCAGAGAATTGTGCCACATGGCCAAATTGTCATACCTGATGCTCCCTCACAGTGTAAGTGATACTCCTTATCTTAGGACAGCCTCCCACAGCTGATTTTTGGTCTTGATTAAACATCCTTAGTCCAAATAGGAGGTAACTGGGTACCGTAGCTTTGTTTGAGGGTGGGTGGTAAAGAGGCAAAATGAAAGAGCATAATTCTACATCTGGGGACAGCACTCGTCTGTCCTCATCAGAAACACAGCACTTTCTCTGAGTTTTTGGGCAAATTACACGACAAACAAAGTGAAAATACAAAGAAAAAGTGAAGATGCAGTGGAAAGCGGACATATGTTGAGGTCTGTTTATGACCCGGAGGTCAATCATGTTGAGGCGGTTGTGCAGGTGAGAGAATGAAGCTACTCTGTCAAGGTGCAAAAACTTACCAACACAACTGCTCCCATTTGCCTTGTCTTCCCTTCTCCACTTTTTGCGACTGCTTCGGATATTGGAGCCGAAAACAAAACAGTACACCATTTTTCCATGTGAAGTGATGCTGTTTTTGTGCAGGCTGTCCCCAGAAGTGGTCAAATCCCACGATATCACGCAAGGGTTCAAACAAGTCTGTGGTTCCCTATTAGGTCAGATTCTCCCCAGCAGCAGTCTACAGTTGTGTGTCACAATTATTATCAGATCACTGTGACATTGAACGCAGCACCATGTGCTCACAGTGTGCCTGTGTGCTAATGCCAGTCGTATAACAACACGTTACCAAGCTAAAATCTGAAAATGTTTTCTGAAAAGTGCAGTATGCCTTTCATGGGTTCATGGCTATATGTTATATTTCCAGAGGAGATTTAAAGAGAACCCATTGTGCTCATTTCACAAATAACATGATCTGCATTGTATTTTAATTTCTCAGATTGTAGCCTGGTATCATTAAAACCCATTTGTTTTCAGCTGCTTTGATTTGATTTGACTCTACTGGTGGTTGGCTCTCACTGCGGTATTGTATCACTTCCTGTTCCGGAGCACAGCGGTGTTTTTCTGTATCTGTTAGCTGTTTAATCTGCGCAGTTAGATTGATCTAGTTATCTAGATTACGATTTGTTTCCCAGTGTAATCTTTACGTGCCTTAACTAAAGCACTCCTTCTGCTGAATCACCTCTAAATTATTTACACATTATTCACTTTGCGTGTTTTTAGGAATCCGCTAGCTTAGCGTAGCTACTAGCTCTTAGCCGATTTAGCATGGCGGCTTCTCCTGTCTCTCCCGCACTTTTCTGCTCTGGGTGTGAAATGTTTAGTTATTCCTCGGCCTCCTTTAGCAGTAACGGTACTTGTAATAACTGTAGCTTATTCGTAGCTTTGGAGGCCAGGCTGGGCGAATTGGAGACTCGGCTCCGCACCGTGGAAAATTCTACAGCTAGCCAGGCCCCTGTAGTCGGTGCGGACCAAGGTAGCTTAGCCGCCGTTAGTTCCCCCCTGGCAGATCCCGGGCAGCCGGGAAAGCAGGCTGACTGGGTGACTGTGAGGAGGAAGCGTAGCCCTAAACAGAAGCCCCGTGTACACCGCCAACCCGTTCACATCTCTAACCGTTTTTCCCCACTCGACGACACACCCGCCGAGGATCAAACTCTGGTTATTGGCGACTCTGTTTTGAGAAATGTGAAGTTAGCGACACCAGCAACCATAGTCAATTGTCTTCCGGGGGCCAGAGCAGGCGACATTGAAGGAAATTTGAAACTGCTGGCTAAGGCTAAGCGTAAATTTGGTAAGATTGTAATTCACGTCGGCAGTAATGACACCCGGTTACGCCAATCGGAGGTCACTAAAATTAACATTAAATCGGTGTGTAACTTTGCAAAAACAATGTCGGACTCTGTAGTTTTCTCTGGGCCCCTCCCCAATCGGACCGGGAGTGACATGTTTAGCCGCATGTTCTCCTTGAATTGCTGGCTGTCTGAGTGGTGTCCAAAAAATGAGGTGGGCTTCATAGATAATTGGCAAAGCTTCTGGGGAAAACCTGGTCTTGTTAGGAGAGACGGCATCCATCCCACTTTGGATGGAGCAGCTCTCATTTCTAGAAATCTGGCCAATTTTCTTAAATCCTCCAAACCGTGACTATCCAGGGTTGGGACCACTAGAAGTCTTTCAGAAAGCGCTGTAACTAGGTTTAAGGATATGATTCCTTCTTTATGTTCTCTAATGCCATATACCAACACAGTGCAGAGTAGCTACCTAAACTCTGTAAGGGAGATAGAGTATCTCGTCAATAGTTTTACATCCTCATTGAAGACAACTTTGGATGCTGTAGCTCCTCTGAAAAAGAGAGCTTTAAATCAGAAGTGTCTGACTCCGTGGTATAACTCACAAACTCGTAGCTTAAAGCAGATAACCCGTAAGTTGGAGAGGAAATGGCGTCTCACTAATTTAGAAGATCTTCACTTAGCCTGGAAAAAGAGTCTGTTGCTCTATAAAAAAGCCCTCTGTAAAGCTAGGACATCTTTCTACTCATCACTAATTGAAGAAAATAAGAACAACCCCAGGTTTCTTTTCAGCACTGTAGCCAGGCTGACAAAGAGTCAGAGCTCTATTGAGCTGAGTATTCCATTAACTTTAACTAGTAATGACTTCATGACTTTCTTTGCTAACAAAATTTTAACTATTAGAGAAAAAATTACTCATAACCATCCCAAAGACATATCGTTATCTTTGGCTGCTTTCAGTGATGCCTGTATTTGGTTAGACTCTTTCTCTCCGATTGTTCTGTCTGAGTTATTTTCATTAGTTACTTCATCCAAACCATCAACATGTTTATTAGACCCCATTCCTACCAGGCTGCTCAAGGAAGCCCTACCATTATTTAATGCTTCGATCTTAAATATGATCAATCTATCTTTGTTAGTTGGCTATGTACCACAGGCTTTTAAGGTGGCAGTAATTAAACCATTACTTAAAAAGCCATCACTTGACCCAGCTATCTTAGCTAATTATAGGCCAATCTCCAACCTTCCTTTTCTCTCAAAAATTCTTGAAAGGGTAGTTGTAAAACAGCTAACTGATCATCTGCAGAGGAATGGTCTATTTGAAGAGTTTCAGTCAGGTTTTAGAATTCATCATAGTACAGAAACAGCATTAGTGAAGGTTACAAATGATCTTCTTATGGCCTCGGACAGTGGACTCATCTCTGTGCTTGTTCTGTTAGACCTCAGTGCTGCTTTTGATACTGTTGACCATAAAATTTTATTACAGAGATTAGAGCATGCCATAGGTATTAAAGGCACTGCGCTGCGGTGGTTTGAATCATATTTGTCTAATAGATTACAATTTGTTCATGTAAATGGGGAATCTTCTTCACAGACTAAAGTTAATTATGGAGTTCCACAAGGTTCTGTGCTAGGACCAATTTTATTCACTTTATACATGCTTCCCTTAGGCAGTATTATTAGACGGTATTGCTTAAATTTTCATTGTTACGCAGATGATACCCAGCTTTATCTATCCATGAAGCCAGAGGACACACACCAATTAGCTAAACTGCAGGATTGTCTTACAGACATAAAGACATGGATGACCTCTAATTTCCTGCTTTTAAACTCAGATAAAACTGAAGTTATTGTACTTGGCCCCACAAATCTTAGAAACATGGTGTCTAACCAGATCCTTACTCTGGATGGCATTACCCTGACCTCTAGTAATACTGTGAGAAATCTTGGAGTCATTTTTGATCAGGATATGTCATTCAAAGCGCATATTAAACAAATATGTAGGACTGCTTTTTTGCATTTACGCAATATCTCTAAAATCAGAAAGGTCTTGTCTCAGAGTGATGCTGAAAAACTAATTCATGCATTTATTTCCTCTAGGCTGGACTATTGTAATTCATTATTATCAGGTTGTCCTAAAAGTTCCCTAAAAAGCCTTCAGTTAATTCAAAATGCTGCAGCTAGAGTACTGACGGGGACTAGAAGGAGAGAGCATATCTCACCCATATTGGCCTCTCTTCATTGGCTTCCTGTTAATTCTATAATAGAATTTAAAATTCTTCTTCTTACTTATAAGGTTTTGAATAATCAGGTCCCATCTTATCTTAGGGACCTCGTAGTACCATATCACCCCAATAGAGCGCTTCGCTCTCAGACTGCAGGCTTACTTGTAGTTCCTAGGGTTTGTAAGAGTAGAATGGGAGGCAGAGCCTTCAGCTTTCAGGCTCCTCTCCTGTGGAACCAGCTCCCAATTCAGATCAGGGAGACAGACACCCTCTCTACTTTTAAGATTAGGCTTAAAACTTTCCTTTTTGCTAAAGCTTATAGTTAGGGCTGGATCAGGTGACCCTGAACCATCCCTTAGTTATGCTGCTATAGACGTAGACTGCTGGGGGGTTCCCATGATGCACTGTTTCTTTCTCTTTTTGCTCTGTATGCACCACTCTGCATTTAATCATTAGTGATCGATCTCTGCTCCCCTCCACAGCATGTCTTTTTCCTGGTTCTCTCCCTCAGCCCCAACCAGTCCCAGCAGAAGACTGCCCCTCCCTGAGCCTGGTTCTGCTGGAGGTTTCTTCCTGTTAAAAGGGAGTTTTTCCTTCCCACTGTAGCCAAGTGCTTGCTCACAGGGGGTCGTTTTGACCGTTGGGGTTTTACATAATTATTGTATGGCCTTGCCTTACAATATAAAGCGCCTTGGGGCAACTGTTTGTTGTGATTTGGCGCTATATAAAAAAAATTGATTGATTGATTGATTGATTTTTATGGTTTTGCCTTCTTTATATATATAGTGGGTGGTTGAGATGTTTTATTTGTATTTGGTGCTCAGTCTTAATTGTTCTTATAAATGCAAAATTTTGTTTTATTGTTGTGTTGTAATGTTCTATTTTATGGAACAGTAATAAAAATAATAATGATAACTTGATTAACGAAGAAGATGAACAAGAAATGAGAACATTTTCAGCTGCTATGCCATGATACTGTACCTTCTTAGGTCTTCAGATGTGGTTTTAGTTTTGTACTGGTCAAGGTTCTAGTTCCACTTTCAGTTTTAGGCTGTTCCCTGGTTGACCTGTAGTACTTATGAAATCCACTGGACTACTGCACTGCTGACCACTGTCGCTGGAACAAACCTTCACCAGAACTTATTGTGTAAATGTCTTGAATCACAAGTACATCTCCAGAGAGGAAAGACAAGACTGAAGGAGCAGATAATGAAAGTACTGTATTACATCACTTGGTGAAAGTTTCACAGCGAAGTCAGAGTGAGTTTGTGTTGGCTGTTTGTCATGTGACCAGAGTTCTTGAAGCAATACTTATCGAGTGACATGTCGAGTCAAAATTTCTATGTATTTATAGGGACAGGGGCTTCACAATGAAGACAAAACTGTTATCAAAAGTGAAAACCAACCATCCATCCATCCATCCATCCATCCATCCATCCATCCATCCATCCATCCATCCATCCATCCATCCATCCATCCATCCATCCATCCATCCATCCATCCATCCATCCATCCATCCATCCATTTCTTAATTATTCCTGCATTTCTGGCCTGCAATACATTCAAATGAAGTTGGGAAGAGGACATCAACAGATGATGGTAATCATGATTTGATCCAAAAAGCAATATCCATGAAAATATGTCTTTGAGGAGCGTAAATGGCCAGAGGATCTCCATTTAGTTCACAAATGTGTGAGAAAATTATAGAAATACTAAAAAAAATATGGTTCTTAAAGAAAGTATGAAAGGGGAGACATTAGGGATACACCTTTTTAATTTTTATTCCTCAAAAACAATTTCCTGTATCATATTTAGCATAGCTTTTATGCATAAGTAACTATAGTCTAAAAAGTTCACCCATGACCCCTGTTTATCCTTTTATGCAAAACCTGTTTGAATATGGGCGAGGTGGCACAGCATTCTTGGCTTTCAATAAATTCTTAGCATTTGTAAGACTTCAGTGGGGTTTGGATTGTGTGACTGAGACCTCATGCATGCTCATGCCCTTTTTTTGTTTAGCATTTAACCGGGGTTCTATTTTTTTTTTTTTAAATCCACCCAAATGCAGTTGAGTGTAAAAATGTCAAAGTTAGTCATGGGTGAATGTTTTTCATGAAATACAACAACAGCAACAAAACATTGATTTTCATTGTTTTCTAGCAAAAGCTGATCAGAATATGACAGAAGACTATGGGGTTGCAAAAAGATTGTATCCCTAACAGGAATATTTCTCCCTCTACAGTGCATAACATCATTAAATGATTCAAGGAATCTGGAAGGAATTCTGGGCAAGGGTGCAAGCCTAAAATGAAAAACTGTAATCTCCAATCCCTCAGATGGCACTGTATCATCATTCATCAATAGCTGATATAACCACAGGAGCAAGTGAATAGTTTGGGAAATCTTTGTCAAGTATTACAATAGAGTGTTACATTCACAAATTTCACTTAAAAGTTTACTGTTAAAAAAAGAGAGTCTTATGTTAACCTTGTCCAAAAGCAGCTTTGGGCTCAGAGGCATCTGGTTTGCACCATCCTACCGTGGAAACATGTTTTGTGGTCAGACAAATCAGGGAATGACATTACAAAGTGGTAAATGCTTTAGCGTCCCAACTTTTTTGGAATGGGTTTCAGGCCTGAAATGCAGGAATGGATGCATATCAACAAATAAAATGAAGTTGACAACAACAACAACAACAAAAACAACAAAACAATAAGAACAACAAAAACATGTACTGAACCCCCCACTTTCCATATGATCCAAACTTCTCAAGTCAAATCTAGGAGCATGCACTGTTGCTGTGCTGCATCCTACACCTCACCACATCCAGGACACCACAGAAGTACTTTGGGTCCAGGCATACAACTGGTTCATCCCCACATCTTTAAAATGACCATCTATCTGCCTCAGCCAGGTGAATTGCAGACATAAACCTGGCTAGCCACTGTGGTCCTCAACACAGAAATGCGTGCCACATGTTCAAAGTATTGACACTATTACTACCTCATAATGCAAGCAAAACTCCTCATCTTAGCTTCCCTAAGTAACCGATCGTTTGACACAATTGGAATGATTTGGTATATATATATATATATATATATATATATATATATATATATATATATATATATATATATATATATATATATATATATATATCCTCCTCCTAGTATCCATCTGTCTGCGGGAGATGATGGTGTAGTGTGCAGTTTGTTTTTTTGCTTTTTGTTTGGTTGTTTCTTTATACATTTTTTCAATTTAATTTCAATTGATTTCATTTTATAGCGCTAAAGCACAACAAAGCCACCTCAAGGCACCCCACACAACCAAGGTCCAACCCCACCAACCCCAAGAGCAAGCACACAGGTGACAGCGGCAAGGACAAAAATTCCTCCCATGATCTGAGGATAATATATATATATATATATATATATATATATCAGGAGAATGGATCACGGCCACATTCCTAAAGATCTACAATACAGTGAGCTGCCAGAGGGCACTCATTTGGCTGGTCGACCACGCCTGTGCTTTAAGGATGTCTGCATGTCTAAATTTTATTACTCCAGGTCCCATCGTACCGTAAGGTGTATTGTGAAACTTATAAACTGAAAATTGAGCTTAGCTTACCTTTGCAGGGTTTACAGGAGACGATTCCCAGGAAACCCAGCAGGCTGACCTCATTCATGGGCAGACTGGTGTTGGACCACGCGGTATCCAGGCGGCCCCCAGCACAGCACTCCTCTCTAGTCACCCCTCTCATCAGCACCATGTCACACCTTTGGTCTTGACTCTTCTGCAGCCAGCACATGCCAGCTGCAGATGACATTTAAAATGTGAATTAAATTAATTAATTGAAAAGATGATGAAAAGATGATTAATCTGAGCATGAACATAACTCCGAATGACTGGATTTCTGCTGTGTTTAACTTGTAAGGATACATTAGTAGGGTTACACAGCTTGTAACTGATTATTAAAGTGAAATATGTTGGTTTTTTCAGTATGACACACTGATATAGACCATGTGTTGCAAGTGTTTAGTCTGCGTCTGTTTCTGTGAAGTTTTTTCAGGGAAATGTGCTGAAGCAGAGCGTAATAGTGAGTCCAAAGGTCATGTAGCAGCAGTAGTAGGGGTAATAGTAGTAATCATATGTAATTACTGAAGTAATTCAGTCATACTTTTTCAAAATACAAAAAAATATTCCACTTACCACTGGCAGGATTCCTTCCAATCTGACACAAAGTAAGAATCACACCAAAAACAAAAAGCAAAAATTTCATTGCGGATTTGTTCAAATGTTACTATTTCAAGACAAATATTAGAAAATTATGTTCTTCTGGCAGCAGAGTGGCTCAGTGTGACTTCTCTGAGAGTAGCTCTCTCTCTCTCATCTGAATGAATGTGTTGTGGGTAAGTGATGTCATTCCCTCTCTGTATAAATATTTAACCCAGATGGAATTATGCTGCTGGGATGGGCGATCCTCTTAGCCAGTCATAAACCAGGGCAGGACAAAGTCCCACTCTGACTCAATTTCCACAGCCGGGAAATGATCCATGCCCTCCTGCCACTGACCTCACACAACATTTTCACACATTATTACATTAATTATAGGTAATAAAGTAATTACAGTGAGTTGTTTTCATAAGCAGTAATATTTGAAGTATTTGACATTGACCCATGTACAATGTAATGTTGCCATTATTGGGAAAGGTACTTGAATTATTTTTATGCAACTAACAACAACAACAGGAATTTTATGAGGCACCTTCAAGGAAAAAAAAAAAGCACAGTTAAAAGTAAATGTAACATTAAAAATAATTTATTTTATTAGTCATTGTACATACAATGCATCCAGAAAGTATTCACAGTGCTTCCCTTTTTCCACATTTTGTTATGTTACAGCTTTATTCCAATATGGAATAAATTCATTTTTTCCACTCAAAATCCTACTCACAACACCCCATAATGACAACATGAATGAAGGATTTTTTTTATTTTTGCAAATTTATTAAAAATTAAAAACTAAGAAATCACATATACACAAATATTCACACCCTTTGTTCAATACTTTGTTGATGCACCTTTGGCAGCAATTACAGCCTCAAGTCTTCTTGAATATGATGTCACAAGCTTGGTGCACCTATCTTTGGACAGTTTTGCCACATTTCAATGCCTCTCAAGCTCCATCAGGTTGGATGGGGAGTGTCGGTGCACAGCCATTTTCAGATCTCTCCAGAGAAGTTCATTCGGATTCAGGTCTGGGCTCTCACTGAGGGACATTCACAGAGTTGTCCTGAAGCCACTCCTTTGACACATACAAGGGGTGTGGCAATGAAATGAACCCAGTTCTACATATTGTAACACAATTTCTTACCCCACTGAGCTATTTGCTCTACAATGACAAATATACAAACATAGAAAATATATGGGAAAAACACAACAAATTCATAGGAGATTGTGATTTTCATGTGGTTCTTATTCTTGGACAGGAATGAAGTTGCAAGTCTTTAGGGTCCGAGTGGTTTTTGTCTTCCTCTATGTTTGTAAGACTTGGTGCTAACCAGTGACCTAAGACGATAACTGGATAAAACTGGTACAAAGTCCTCTTCAGGGGATAACTGGATACTTTTGGAATGTCTGTGCATCTAATGAGTGGTGACATAGGGTGGCTTACTGCTTGCATTGTGAGGGAACATCAGCGATGACATTTTGGCCATGTGGCACATTTCTCCAGGCAAGATCCAGCACATGGGTACCTCTGTGTTGAGGCCCCCAGCAGGTGAAAAAGGCCAAGTGGGCACCCAGGTATCAGCTGGCTCTGACACATACGAGTGTATGGCTAGGTTTAGATGGGGATAGATTGGTGGTCTGCCTGGGTGGTTGCCATCGAAGACTCAGGTAGTGTGGTGGTGCTGATGTGTACCACTACTTTGTGCACCCTGGCCTTACTCAAGGAGGAGGGTTGGTTGATAAGGAAACAATCATTTTTAATCACACTATACAAAAAGACAGTGAATAATGAGCAGCTAAGCTCAGTGGAATCCGTGAACATTTCTTGGTAACTGTGGATGTTTATAGAATCAAATAACTCAAGATAACTTTTTAAATGGCTAAAGTCCTTTTTCCACTGGCGTTAGCTGGGCGACACCACCTGTGAGAAAGAGCGCCACAGAAAAACCCTGTTGGAAAACTTCTGGTCAAGTACCAATTTTTGGAGCAGGTAAAAACTAATTTGCTGAGTAACGCTCCTGTTTTCCCCGTTGTTGCCTGACTTGAGAGATAGTCGTTGATGTTTTATCCATGTGCTATGAGACAAAGGTAAGAGTGAAGAAGAGTCTCTTATGAAGTAATGGAAGAATTCTCAAGAGCGTTCACGTCTGCCTCCTCATCTTCAGCATTAATCAAACACAGACAAGCAAGCCAAGAGAGCCAAATGATTTTATCATTCTCATCATATCGGTACATAGTCTTCTTTTTCAACAAGACATCTGTCCTGGTCCTCTTTCATTCTGCACTCGTTCACCCCCTGACACTGTGGGTTATGCGCACTAATGCCAAAGAAATGTGACTCTGCCTCGTCTGTCTGTCACACTTTTTTTAATCTTCCCTTTTGAACGTTGGCGGGGGAAATGACTGGAACACATGCTGCAGTGCTGCGTTCTCTGGGAACGCTGTTGGCTTCTTGAGTGGAGATCCCCGGGGCATTGCAGGAATGCCGTTGGACCCATGAGGGGAATAAAGGGAGAAGTGAGCTTTGGCTGTGGGTGGCCTGTTTCTTCACTCGGCCTGTGCAGATCTGCTCACCCCCTCATATGGTTTGGATCATCACCGCCAAGCTGTACAAATGAATACAACATGCCGACTGCTTTGGAGCTCCTGCTCATGTGTGAATACTAAATGGAAGGCTTACAGCATTCCATCATGGGACTCCTTTAAGTGGTGGACATCTGTAGCACCACATAAAAGAAGGAAGCTTGTAGTGGTCTGTGGTGTCAGAGTATTTTAAGTGTGTGAGGGCAGACGTGGTATACAGGCACCAAAAAGTGCCAAAACAAAACAGTACTGCTATCTAGTGGAGCAAAAAGGCATCATCAGTTCTAACATGATGAAAAGTGCCTCCTGTTGACAGGGATCGTGCCCATTGGTTGTGTGAAATGTGACATCTACTTAAACAGAAAGGTGGAAATGACTGTGAAAAATGCATGTCGGTAAATTTAGAAACACAAAACCACTGTGCTGTTCCAGAATGTGAGCTGTGAAATGTGATTAAAATTAGTTATTAATGTGGAAGGTCATTTTCTCCAAGGCAAAAAAAGAAGACAATATATATATTGTTATATATTGTACAATATATATATATATATCCACTCCAACTAAGGGTCACACCAAAACTATATGTCTTTGGATGTGGGAGGAAGCCGGAGCACCTGGAGAGAACCCACGTAAACATGGGGAAAACATGCAGACTCCACACAGAAAGGCCACAGGTGGGAACTGATCCCATGACCTTCTTGCTGTGAGGCAACAGCACTAACCACAATGCCACTGGGCTTCCCCATGACGGGCATATTTGTAGTGCATCCAGAAAGTATTCACAGTGCTTCACTTTTTCCACATTTTGTTATGTTATAGCCTTATTCGAAAATGGATTAAATTTTTTTTACTCAAAATTCTACTCACAACACCCCATAATGACAACATGAAAAAGCTTTTTTGGATTTTTTTGGCAAATTTATTCACAATAATAAAAAAAAACAGACGTACCCAAGTATTCACACCCTTTGCTCAATACTTTGTTGATGCACCTTTGACAGCAATTACAGCCTCAAGCCTTCCTGAATATGATGCCACAAGCTTGGTGCATCTATCTTTTGCCCATTCCTGTGGTTGGATGGAGTGCGTCAGTGTCATTTTCAGATCTCTCCAGAGATGTTCAATCAGATTCAGGTCTGAGCTCTGCCTGGGCCACTCAAGGACATTCACAGAGTTGTTCTGAAGCCACTCCTTTGATATCTTGGCTGTGTTCTTAAAGTCATTGTCCTTAAGGTCACTGTCACCCCAGTCTGAGGTCAAGAGCACTCTGGAGCAGGTTTTCATCCAGGATGTGTCTGTACATTGCTGCATTCATCTTTCCCTCAATCCTGACTAGTCTCCCAGTTCCTGCTGCTGACAAACACGCCCACAGCATGATGCTGCCACCACCATGCTTCACTGTAGGGATGGTGCCTAGTTTCCTCCAAACATGATGCCTGACATTCACACCAAAGAGTTCAATCTTTGTGTGATCAGACCAGAGAAGGCAAACTAGACAAAACCTCAGAAGAAAGACTCTGCGCAAAGGCAATGAAGCACAACATGGCAGAGAAAAGAGGGAAAAGAGAGGCTTAAAAACAGGATGTGATGGGCAGGAGATGAGAGACAGGTGTGAAAGAGTCAGAAAGGGGCGTGGAAAACAAGAGGGAACCGCTCAACAACAAACACCCAAGTGAAAGACAAGAGAAAGCAGGAACACAAACCCCAAACAAAAAAAACAAAAGACTACAACATCTCACAAAACCCTCCACAGTCCAGTCCTGACAGTCTGTTGTCGAACCAAGGCAACATGAAATACCACAATTTCTGAGCAAGTAAAAGTAAAATTGGCATCACCACTGCTGTTTGTGACGTGTGGCATCATCTGAGCATTATGTGAGAAATGCCCAGATGATACCATTCACTGGTTGCTTTTGTTACCATCGAGGATATGGAAGAAGCTGTGAAGGAAGTGAAGACATTTTCACTTCGACATACAAAACCAGTACAATTTCTGATCAGACAGAACACTGCACGGTGGCATAAACCTGGATGAAACCATCTGTCCACTCAGTTTATTTCTAATCTGTGTGGCTGAGTAAAATGGAAAAAAAGTGAGAAGACAAAGTAGACTTAGCCCTCCTCTTCCATGTCACCCTCTCCATATTCTATCCTTCCTGTGTTATTTGAAGTAGTTTATTAATTGAGATGGTTGATGTCACGTCATGTGCTTCAGTGCTGCTTTCCATCTCCATCCTGCTACATCTCACCTCTTCTCCTCCCTCCGGCCGCCTCCTTCCCCTCTCTGTCTGAAACGCCAGCAGGCCCCTGACACAGTCGTGACTAAGGGCGTCCCCTGGTGTCGGAGTCGCTGTCATTATTCCTTCCACTGCGTGAGTCCAGATCTCTGTGCAGCTCTTCAGCAGCTTGGAATCATTTCCACTGTTCACCTCCTTCACTGCTGCTGCATGCGCCTGCATTCACCGAGGCTTGTAAAGAGATCAGCTCTTAATACGGCATTTATGTCACAGTGCACAGAATATTATCAAACACATTTTCTGCTCAACAGACGGACATGTAGGAATACATAAGGGAGCACAGCGACTCCCCCCCCGCTACATTTCAAAGTGTGGGGTTAGTGTAGAAAATATTACATGAGCTTTTCCACAATCAAGCTCACTAACATTAACATTTCTGAATGTTTTTCTGTAAAAGTTTAAATTTTTATATTTATTTTGACATAAAATCATTTATATATCTTTTTTATTACCTCCATCAAGAAGGTTATGTTTTTGGTCGCGTCCGTTTGTTTGTTGGTTGGTTGGTTTGTTAGCAGGATTACTCAAAAAAATCCTCAACAGATTTCAATGAAATTTTTACCAGGGGTGTATCTTGGCCTAACTTAGACGTCATTAAATTTTGGTAATGATCTGGAACACGATCCAGATCCAGTAATCTTTTTAAGGATTCTTTATCACTGCAGGATAGGGCCAATTTCAACATTTTTGCATCTAACTTCATGAAGACGGGTCACAAAGGCTGAACAAAAATTAAGTTACGACACAACAATAATTTAGCATTTGTTTCTCCTCCTTGAATAAACTTATTAGAAAATAAAAAAAACTTGTGTAGTTCATGCAGTTTCTCTTTATAAATACATTTGCTGAAGATCTAAGGGTTTAACCACTGAATCTGAAACATGACGGTAGATGCGTGAAACGATGTGGAATAAGTCTCTTTGCCAAAGGGTATTCCATGTGATGTCAGTGACCCTATGGCCTTGGCGGAGGTTTGCACTCTCCGAGTGCTTCTAATTTTTAATCAAATCATTGGCATTTATTTGTCTGTCTTTTAGCACGATTACATCAACACTACTGCATGGATTTTGATGAAATTTGCACCACAGATAGATAACAGGCCATGGAAGACTCCATTAAATTTTGGAGGTGATCCAGATCCAGATCCAGATTCTATCTAAGGATTTCACTTTATAGGCTTTATAGGTTTATGTCAAAACTACTTCACAGATTTTCACAAGATTTTCACCACAGATATATATTAGGACATGGAAGACTCCATTAACATTTGGAGGTGATCTGGATCCAGATCCCAATTCTGGATCATTTCTCGTATTTTCACCATTTCAAGGATCATCTCAAATCTGCTTGATGGATCTTGACAAAATTTAAATCACATGTGGCTGTTGTACAAAGGAAAAGCCTGTTAGTGTTGGATCTTGGGAGTGATCCGGATCAATATGCAGGTTCTGCAACAGAAACATCACAATGTAAAACCAAGATCAGGAAAGCACTATTTTGTTTCAGCTTGTGAATTAAATTTCAGATTGAAACATCTTGATCAGTCAGACCATTCTGGATCAGTGTGCAGTTATTGCATTGTGTTGTGGAATCTGGATCCAGATAAAGTCCGGGTCATGATGTCAATCACATATCTTTTATTTTGGGTCCTTGTCAACCCTTAGTGGACATCAGAAATCTCTCTTGCTCTTTGTTGTGTATATTACTATGACTTTGACCTTTAACCTTGGTTGTTGATGGTCCTACAAAACCAGGTCACATCTTTCCTTCCATAGGACCAATATACATGCTAAGATTGATCAAAAATGGATTTTAGTGTTCTTAAGATGGACCTAGGGAGGTGTTCCACGCACGTCCATCTGGGAGGAGAGCCTGGGGAAGACCCAGGACTAGGTGGAGAGATTATATCTCCACACCTGCCTGGGAACACCTTGGGATCCCCCAGTCAGAGGTGGTCAATGTGGCCAGGGAAAGGGAAGTCTGGGTCCCCTGCTGGAGCTGTTACCCCCGCGAACCGATCTCAGAAAAGCGGTTGAAGATGAGTGATGAGTGATGAGTGAGCGAGTGTTCTTAAGATATTTTGCTAACTTTCACACACTCGTAGTTAGTCTGGTTCATACCTATTTGGACAAGTCAAGGCAACTTTGGCAGCATGTGCTTGTGGCACATTTCACTGTATTTGGAGGTGATCTGTTAATCACTGGTAACGCTCTGAAATGACAAATGCACAGTGAAGGCAGGGGGACCAAGCTTTAGTGGGGGACCATTCAGCCTGATCCAGATTACAGATTTTGTGGCCATTGAAAAGCCCATTTAATGTATTTTTTACATTATATCTTAATCAATCGTGCCCCAATCACTCTCATATCTGGCACTCACTATCACTTGACAAAGTTTGATCCAGTGTCGCCAACCGAACGCCCCCCTCCCCCCCAAAAAATGGTCCCCCCGTCTTCACTGCGCATGCTTCATTTCAGACTGTCAGCAGCTGTCATTTGCATAAAAAAGTGTGGAAGAGTACAGAAATGGTTTTGGAGTATACCCAAGTTCTATTCTAGACTGTGCATTAACTGAGCACAAAAGTGAACACCAAATGGTTTGATTTGTCATGTTCATTAGGCATGTTGTAGTCCAAAAGTAATATCATGTAATCAGAATGGACTTTCAACAAGGGTGCACAGTGCATTGTTATTGACAAAGTGGGTGCACGTGCAAGGGCTTCTGGTGAGTTAACAGATTATTACCAACTTAGCAGAATGCACCAGAGTATAGTAGCTACCAAAGCTCCCTGAGGTGAAGCAGTAAAGTGAACATTTGTGTTTTTCCGTGAACATTTGCCTTTGTTTCATGTTTAATTCACCTTTTGTGTGCAAGCTACAGCAGTACGTTGGGGTGGGGGCGGGGGGTTGGTGATATAGTGAGGTTCATTTTGCTTTGTATCCTGAATGTAACAGCTCTGCACCTGAACACACATAATTTTTCAGACCAACACACCCACATAAGCAAAAATGGTAGTAAACATTGACACTGGGTGTAAAAATGACATCTACATTGAGCGGAAACTAGCAATACCATTTGCATGCTGCTGTGCTTCACTTTGCACCGGGAAGAAGATCGAGCACATAGTTTCTTCCGCATAGTATATGACACCATTTTGAGGGTGTTTCTCTGCTCACAACCTATAATGAGATGAGTCAGATGAGATAATGGGTAAAGCAAAACCAGCTGGGGAGGATCACAATATTATGACAGTTGTACATACCTCTTATGTTGTGTAAATCCAAACAATCCATTTTAGGACTGAATTCTGATTATAGCAAGGTCATATCTATATTCACAGACACAGCATTGTGTGACTTTGAGGATGTTGAACATGAAACATGAACCTTATTTTGCTGTCAAGGGCTGAACAATATGACCCCTTTAATTACATTTGCCAAATAGGTTATGGCAGGTGACCATTTGTTGTTCTCAAAAACATTGAACTCAAAATGAGAATGAATGCTTTAAGGAATTCAGTGACAAAGAGAAGAATCTCTGCACCGCGTCTGTTTCCCAGCATCTCTCAGACTCGTGCTCGTGCCGGCAGCAGTTACCATGGCAACAAATGACAAACACTGTGATGCTGTTACATCAAAGCTGTTGTAAATAGATAAAAGTCAAACAGAGTTTGGGCACTGTGTCTCAGACATGAGAGGCCATGTGACTTCCATTCACCACTTGGAGATAAAAGTGAATGAGTGAAAGATTAAACAAAAAAAAAAAAAAAATCAGCCACATTCATACGTGAGGTCAACACAAACAAACAGCGTGACTGGTTCAAATCAGCAAGGATTTACATAACTCATATATTCTTAGAATAGTAAGTACCTTGTATGGCAGCACCCTCACATTGGGGTGAATGTGAGGCATTATTATAAAGCACTTTGTTATATAAATGCAGTCTATTTAATTTTTCTAACTCGGCAAAGAATGTTCAGTATGAGAAGCTAACTTATATACAGTACATTGTGTTTTCCCTACAAAATACTGTAATAGTCGACAACTAATGGTCACCATCCCTGTGATGGACTGTCGGCCCCTCCAGAGTGTACCCTGCCCCTCGCCTAAAGACGCCACGGACAGGCTCCAGCTCCCCGTGACCCTGAATGGCAATAAGTAGGTGTAGACAAATGAGTGATGGAATAACAGTCAACAATTACTTATTGAACCAAAATAAGGAGTAAGGGGTGTTATTGGCTGGGGGGGCAATTGCATGTGACACATTTCATCATATTCCTGAGAATACAAAAATAAAGGTAAGTAAAGCATGCACTAGGCTGGTGTCCCATCAGGGGGAGCCATAGACTCTTTCATACTCTGAAGTCTGGGGCACAAGTGGGTCTCAGGGTCCATATCAGAATAACTTCCTGTTGCTTACATGTTAATCTTCTGTGTTTGAGTTTCTTCTATTTTAATTGTGTTTTAAATTGTAAAGCACTTTGAGCATTTGCTTTAAAGGTACAAAATGTGATTTGATTTTAAAGAAAATGTTCCTCTCATTTCTCCCCTGAATGTGTCCCAAATACTCAGTATATGTAATATATACAGTAGTGTTCAGAATAATAGTAGTGCTATGTGACTAAAAAGATTAATCCAGGTTTTGAGTATATTTCTTATTGTTACATGGGAAACAAGGTACCAGTAGATTCAGTAGATTCTCACAAATCCAACAAGACCAAGCATTCATGATATGCACACTCTTAAGGCTATGAAATTGGGCTATTAGTAAAAAAAAAAGTAGAAAAGGGGGTGTTCACAATAATAGTAGTGTGGCATTCAGTCAGTGAGTTCGTCAATTTTGTGGAACAAACAGGTGTGAATCAGGTGTCCTCTATGTAAGGATGAAGCCAGCACCTGTTGAACATGCTTTTCTCTTTGAAAGCCTGAGGAAAATGGGACGTTCAAGACATTGTTCAGAAGAACAGCGTAGTTTGAGTAAAAAGTTGATTGGAGAGGGGAAAACTTATACGCAGGTGCAAAAAATTATAGGCTGTTCGTCTACAATGGTCTCCAGTGCTTTAAAATAGACAAAAAAAAAAAAACCCAGAGATGCATGGAAGAAAACAGAAAACAACCACCAAAATGGATAGAAGAATAACCAGAATGGCAAAGGCTCACTCCAGGATGATCAAAGACAGTCTGGAGTTATCTGTAAGTGCTGTGACAGTTAGAAGACGCCTGTGTGAAGCTAATTTATTTGCAAGAATCCCCCGCAAAGTCCTTCTGTTAAATAAAAGACATGTGCAGAAGAGGTTACAATTTGCCAAAGAACACATCAACTGGCCTAAAGAGAAATGGAGGAATATTTTATTTTGTGGACTGATGAGAGTAAAATTGTTCTTTTTGGGTCCAAGGGCCGCAGACAGTTTGTGAGACGACCCCCAAACTCTGAATTCAAGCCACAGTTCACAGTGAAGACAGTGAAGCATGGTGGTGCAAGCATCATGATATGGGCATGTTTCTCCTACTATGGTGTTGGGCCTATATATCACATACCAGGTATCATGGATCAGTTTGGATATATCAAAATACTTGAAGAGGTCATGTTGCCTTATGCTGAAGAGGACATGCCCTTGAAATGGGTGTTTCAACAAGACAATGACCCCAAGCACACTAGTAAACGAGCAAAATCTTGGTTCCAAACAAACAAAATTAATGCCTCGCAGATGTGAAGAAATCATGAAAAACTGTGGTTATACAACTAAATACTAGTTTAGTGATTCACAGGATTGCTAAAAAGCAGTTTGAACATAATAGTTTTGAGCTTGTAGCATCAACAGCAGATGCTACTATTATTGTGAACACCCCCTTTTCTACTTTTTTTTTTTTTTACTAATAGCCCAATTTCATAGCCTTAAGAGTGTGCATATCATGAATGCTTGGATTTGTTGGATTTGTGAGAATCTACTGAATCTACTGGTACCTTGTTTCCCATGTAACAATAAGAAATATACTCAAAACCTGAATTAATCTTTTTAGTCACATAGCACTACTATTATTCTGAACACTACTGTATGTATATATATATATATATATATATATATATTTATATAGTGACAGGTAATTAAAATGGGCAACAGTGGATGTGAATAAATGGTAACTTCACAACCCCTGCATAAATATTTAAACAAAGCAAAAGGGCAGCTGGTTCTTCAGCATTAATTAACTCACACAGAGCAAATATGAACAGGAAGAGTGACTACAGAGTGAAAGGAAACACCATGCAAAAATCTATGCAGTATTAATGACAAGGGGCAATAGCTGCTGATGTCTCAGAAGATTTTGAAAACTGATTTTAATTTTTATTTTTAACTCAGTGAACTCTTATATACTGTATATTTCATACATGTGTCACAAAGAAATAGTCGTCAACAACAATTAATTACTGAACAGAAATAAACCAATTTGCTATAGAGTATTATGGAACTATTAAGGAAAATGTGGGTGAAGAATCTTCTGGGTTTTTTTTAACGTTTCAACAACTGGAGCACTGCACACATAGACTACAAACCTCCACCAACACTATCAATCAATCAACTTTTTTTTTATATAGCGCCAAATCACAACAAACAGTTGCCCCAAGGCGCTTTATATTGTAAGGCAAGGCCATACAACAATCATGAAAAACCCCAACGGTCAAAACGACCCCCTGTGAGCAAGCACTTGGCAACAGTGGGAAGGAAAAACTCCCTCTTAACAGGAAGAAACCTCCAGCAGAACCAGGCTCAGGGAGGGGCAGTCTTCTGCTGAGACTGGTTGGGGCTGAGGGAAAGAACCAGGAAAAAGACATGCTGTGGAGGGGGGCAGAGATCGATCACTAATGATTAAATGCGGAGTGATGCATACAGAGCAAAAAGAGAAAGAAACAGTGCATCATGGGAACCCCCCCACAGTCTACGTCTAAAGCAGCATAACCAAGGGATAGTCCAGGGTCACCCGATCCAGCCCTAACTATAAGCCTTAGCGAAAAGGAAAGTTTTAAGCCTAATCTTAAAAGTAGAGAGGGTATCTGTCTCCCTGATCTGAATTGGGAGCTGGTTCCACAGGAGAGGAGCCTGAAAGCTGAAGGCTCTGCCTCCCATTCTACTCTTACAAACCCTAGGAACTACAAGTAAGCCTGCAGTCTGAGAGCAAAGCGCTCTATTAGGGTGATATGGTACTACGAGGTCCCTGAGATAAGATGGGACCTGATTATTCAAAACCTTATAAGTAAGAAGAAGAATTTTAAATTCTATTCTAGAATTAACAGGAAGCCAATGAAGAGAGGCCAACACGGGTGAGATATGCTCTCTCCTGCTAGTCCCCGTCAGTACTCTAGCTGCAGCATTTTGAATTAACTGAAGGCTTTTTAGGGAACTTTTAGGACAACCTGATAATAAAGAATTACAATAGTCCAGCCTAGAGGAAATAAATGCATGAATTAGTTTTTCAGCATCACTCTGAGACAAGACCTTTCTGATTTTAGAGATATTGCGTAAATGCAAAAAGGCAGTCCTACATATTTGTTTAATATGCGCTTTGAATGACATATCCTGATCAAAAATGACTCCAAGATTTCTCACAGTATTACTAGAGGTCAGGGAAATGCCATCCAGAGTAAAGATCTGGTTAGACACCATGCTTCTAAGATTTGTGGGGCCAAGTACAATAACTTCAGTTTTATCTGAGTTTAAAAGCAGGAAATTAGAGGTCATCCATGTCTTTATGTCTGTAAGACAATCCTGCAGTTTAGCTAATTGGTGTGTGTCCTCTGGCTTCATGGATAGATAAAGCTGGGTATCATCTGCGTAACAATGAAAATTTAAGCAATACCGTCTAATAATACTGCCTAAGGGAAGCATGTATAAAGTGAATAAAATTGGTCCTAGCACAGAACCTTGTGGAACTCCATAATTAACTTTAGTCTGTGAAGAAGATTCCCCATTTACATGAACAAACTGTAATCTATTAGACAAATATGATTCAAACCACCGCAGCGCAGTGCCTTTAATACCTATGACATGCTCTAATCTCTGTAATAAAATTTTATGGTCAACAGTATCAAAAGCAGCACTGAGGTCCAACAGAACAAGCACAGAGATAAGTCCACTGTCCGAAGCCATAAGAAGATCATTTGTAACCTTCACTAATGCTGTTTCTGTACTATGATGAATTCTAAAACCTGACTGAACCTCTTCAAATAGACCATTCCTCTGCAGGTGATCAGTTAGCTGTTTTACAACTACCCTCTCAAGAATCTTTGAGAGAAAAGGAAGGTTGGAGATTGGCCTATAATTAGCTAAAATAGCTGGGTCAAGAGATGGCTTTTTAAGTAATGGTTTAATTACTGCCACCTTAAAAGCCTGTGGTACATAGCCAACTAACAAAGATAAGTTGATCATATTTAAGATTGAAGCATTAAATAATGGTAGGACTTCCTTGAGCAGCCTGGCAGGAATGGGGTCTAATAAACATGTTGATGGTTTGGATGATGATGGTTTGACCTTTTCAAGGTCAAAGTCCTGTTAGAAGTGGCTTTTCATAAGCTAAAATATAATACAAAATATGGATAAAAAGGGCATTTTAATGTTAAAATCAAATATCAGCTAAATCCACAATACAGATCAGATGTGGATCAAATTTAGTCTATTCAATGAGAGTGCCAGTTTGAACCTCATTGTCACAAATGAGAGTGACTGAGGCACTTTTGATTGAGATATAATGAAAAATGTACACCAAATGGGCTTTTCAATATTAAATTCAAATGTCCACAAAATCCACAATCTGGATCAGATCCAGATCAAACTTTGTCAGGTGATAGTGAGTGCCAGTCTGCACGTCACTTTCAAATATGAGAGTGATTGGGGGCACATTTGATTAAGATATAATGTAAAATATACTGTACATTAAATTGGATTTTCAATTTTAAATTTAAATGGTCACAAAATCTGTAATCTGGATCAGATTCAGATCAAACTTTGTCAGTCGATAAAGGATATAGTCCTACATAGTGCTTTCAAACATGAAAGAAATTTGATCTTTTTTGAGAGAGTTGTGAATTTTTGAAAATTCATTCAGTGTTGAAGATAGGGATTTTTCTTGACTTTGACCTTTGACCTTGAAAATTGAATCAGTCCTTGCCTATGAGGATATGAATCTTCAGTAAAAATTTCATAATGATATATATGAAAGATTGTGGGCTCCAGGCTGTTCACAAACAAACAGACAAACAGGTGTGAAAACATAACTAAGATGAGGAGCATCACTTGCATCATGGGAGTGTCAGACAGAACATTTTGGCCATGTTTCTCTGTGCATGATCCAGCACACAGGTGCCTGACTGCTGAGGACCCCAGTAGCTGAAGAAGGCCAAGGCCACACCCACGCTTCACCTGGCTGCACCATAATAGATGTTATTTTAGAGATGTGAGAATGAACTGGTTGTCTGCCTTAAGTGGTTGCCATCCAGGACCCAAGGGGGTTCCGTGGTGTTGTGGATGCGGCAAAGCGCAGCTTCAGGGCATGCTCCCAGACTTGACTTGACTTGAAAAAGACACTTCTTTCAGAAAAAACTGTCTATGACACCAACAGTAAATTATTGCTTTCAGTGTAAAAATACAGAGTTGTCAGGGTGTTGCCAGGACAAGTGCTCAATTGCACAGTGGGAGCAAATTGTCAAGTTTCTGACTCGAGGGCACCTTAGTGAAAGACGCTATCAAACTGAGGTTCCTCTGGTGACCTTCTCCATGAAGTACTACTTGAACAGCGATAGTATTTCATGTTTATATAACTACATATTGACTCATTTTGCTGCTGATATTCATATGACATTAAATCTACTCAAACGTGGACACGCACCTCCAGCCTTGGTCACTCAGCAAGCATCAGTCACTGTCTGTGAGCTGTGACAAAACCAAAGGTCTTCACGCATTTATAGACATTACTCACGGCTCTCACAGCAGATGCTGCAGGTGGGCTTCTCTATTCAGCGTCTGCTGCGATGAGTCGGATGTGTGGCTCCTGGTTTGCACGTCATCCTGACAGGAGAATGCCACCTACTGACTACTGAGGACATGTGAAGCACTACAAATGAATGCTGCTGTTATAAAACCTTCTATTATAAGCTCTTCCTGTTTAGAAAACATTGTACTGCAGAAGGACATTTGAAACCCGTTGAAAGGTCATTCATTTATACATGAAATGTGAAGAGAAAAACAAACCCTGAGGATGCAGCTTGTGTATTACCGTCAATGATGATGTTTTGCATTTTTAGTGTTCCTGATTGTGATGCACAGTGAGGAGGGTGATTGTGAATGTGTGGCACCAAGGCCAAAGCAGAATGAGCACTGTGAGTGTGTTTATGTGTGTGAACATATAAAAAACACACTGTAGAATGAACACCAGTTCATGAAAAACTCAGTTTTCCACAACAGGCCACATGCACGTGCACATGCACAACCTCTTCTTCACATGAGTCATTATGCGATATGTGGACCTTTAAGCATTTTGTTGATCATGTCATCTTTATTCCAGGTTCGATTTTTTCATGACTTCGTGGAGAGATTGGAGACGAAAACAAGAGCAATCTTAGATTTCTGACATCCGCCAACGGTTGACGAGGACTCAAAATAACAGATATGTAAGTCACATTGTGACCCGGACTTTACCAGGATCTGGATCCCACAACACATTGCAATAACTGCACACTGATCCAGAATGGTCCGAGTGATCAAGATGTTCCAATATGATATTTAATTCACAAGATGAAACAAAATAGTGTCTTCCTGATCTTGGTTTTACATTGTGATGCCGTTTCTCTCTGCTGCATCAATCGCAACAAATCCAGAGCCAACAAATCTTGAGCCAGAATCTGGATACGGATCACGTCCAGAATGTAGTGGAGTCTTCCATGCCCTAATATCTATCTGTGTTGCAAATTTTGTAAGAATGCATGAAGTATTTTTAACATAATCTTTCAAAGCCTATATAAAGTGAAATCTTGATCCAGAATTTGGATCCTGATCACCTCCAAAAATTAACGGAGTCTTACATGGACTAATATCTATCTGTGGTGAAAATTTCATCAAACTCATTACAGTTGTATCGACATAATCCTACTAACAGACAGACTGCAGATGATTTTATTATATCCTTGGTGGACGTAAAAAGGTAAAATTGGAAAAGGAAGTTTTAAAAACCCACCACAGAATTATTAAATCAGTGGAATGAGGCACAAGTCACTTGTAAATGAGGTTTAAGGTGTTTTTTCCTTCTTTTTAACCTTTTATTTTTGTAGTTTGGATGTTTGTTTTGTGTCTGCTGGATAAAAAAGAAATGGAGGAGGAGGAGAAAGAGAAGGAGAAGGAGGTGCAGGTGGAAATGGAGATGGGCAAGGAGGCCTTTTTCTGAAGGTGGTGTCATCTAGCTTCAGGCAGCTTTGAAAGGCTGAACACCAGAGACTTTATCTTACAAAATGTCACTTAAAATAAACATGACTAGTCAAATTTTGATCAAAACCTTTTGCTAACGTCCATTTGACCGGCTAATGTTTCTCTGTGATAGACTGGCATCCTTTCCATGGTGTACCCTACCTCATGCCTTGTGACTGCTGGGACAGGCTCCAGCTCCCCCCACCCATGACACTTAATTGGAGTAAGCAGGTACAGAAAATAGATGGATGCATATGTCTTAGACTTCATTTACATTAATCATTAAGAAATACAAAGAGTATATAACTGTATAGTAAATCTGTCTGGATGAGGCAGTTCTCAAAAACAGAGTAACTGTCCAAGAATGTTAAACAAGTGTCTGATAGGGTTATGAGTGTGAAGTTGGGAAATTGAAGAAGTGATAATGAATATCATCAGTGCATATTCCCCACAGGTAGGTTGCGAGATGGAGGAGAAAGAACATTTCTGGATTGAGTTAGATGAGGTGGTGGAGTGTGTATCCAAGCATGGTGATAGGAGTGGATTTTAATGGGCATGCTTGTGAAGGGAACTGATGTGATGAGGAAGCAATGGGTAGATATGGTATCAAGGACTTGAATGTGGAAGGGCAGATGGTAGTTGATTTTGCAAAAAGGATGGAAATGGCTGTGGTGAACACCTACTTTAAGGAAAGGGAAGAAAGAATACAGGTTGGCATATGAGTGGAAGAAGGTGCACATGGGTGGACTACATTCTTTGTAAGAGATGCATAGCTAGACAGCACAGGATTGTGCTTTGTTGGATGACTTTATAGGTGAAGGAGAAGAAGGGATTGAGAGCTCAACAAAGGATCCAATGGTGTAAGCTGAAGGAGGAAGACTGTTGTGTGAAATTCAGTGAGCAGGTAAGAGAGGCACTGGATGGAGGGGAAGTGATTTTGGACAACTGGAAAAGTAGGACAGATGTGGTGAGGGAGACAGTTAAGAGGGTACTGGGTGTGACATCTGGACAGTGGAAGGAAGACAAGGAGACATGGTGGTGGAACAAAAATTTCCAGGAAAGCATAAGGAGAAAGAGAATGACGAAAAAGTTTTGGGATAGTCGGAGAGATGAAGAAAGTAAACAGGAGTACAAGGAGATGTGGTGTAAGGCAAAAAGAGAAGTGGCAAAAGCTAAGGAAAAGGCATTTAGTGAGCTGTACAAGAAGCTGAATGCTAAGGAAGGAGAAAAGGTCTTGTACCGTTTGGCCAAACACCAGAACAGAGGTGGAAAGGAGGTGCAGCAGGTTAGGGTGGCAAAAGATGCAGATGGTAATGTGCTGACAAGCGAGGAGTGTATGTTGAGAAGGTGGAGGGAATATTTTGAGGAGCTGATGAATGAAGAAAATGAGGGAGAGAAAAGGCTGGATTATGTGGCGAGTACATCAGGAAGTGCAAGAGGTTAGCAAGGATGAAGTGAGGGCAGCTATGAAGAGGATGAAGAGTAGAAAGGCAGTTGATCTAGATGACATTCCAGTGGAGGCATGGACATGTTTTAGAGATGGCAATGGAGTTTCTTACGAGATTGTTTAATAAAATCTTGGAAAGTGAGATCAGTCCTGAGGAGTGGAGATGAAGTGTGTTGGTTCCTGTTTTTAAGAACAAGGGTGATGTGCAGAGCTGCAGTAACTACAGAGTTTGTATCACCAGTCATCCACCTTCATGATGAAGTGGTATAGAGGAGGATTTTCTTAAAAAGAAGACCTGAAAGTTTAGCTACAAATTGCCAGAAGGTACATCTGAGATGCAAGCCTGGATTTGATCTGTTTTGGTGAAAGAAAATCCTTCTCTGCTCTACTCCACTATGAAGCTAAGAGTAGTGATGCAAAATGCAAAGCTTGCACTGTGCATCATTTCTCCAGTCACAGCCACATAAGCCCATAACTTCTCCTGGGTTGTCTGGGTGTCTTGGTGGCTTTCCTCACTTTTCTCCTTCTTGCACAGTCACTCAGTTTTTGAGAAGTGTCTACTCCAAGCAGATTTACCATAAAGTGCCATACTGTTTGTATTTTTTTGCAATTAATGTAAATAAAGTCCAAGACATATTCAGTGGCAGCTTTACCATCAGAGAGCCTCGTCCAAAACTACCACAAAAGACTCCAAGCTGTCAGTGATGTTAAAGGGGGCAATACACAGTATTAAGAACAGGGGGATGTAAACTTTGGATCAGGTTGTTCTCTTGTCATTTTGATTTAAAAAGAGGAAACACAGTTGTTTGACATTAAATGGCTTCACCCAAACACTAACCATGAGTGAAAAAAGTTTTTGTGTTGTCATTCATATTCTCTGAAAAATGACAAAAAACTAAACTTCTGGCAGGGTATGTAAACTTTTGAGCACAAGTGTATATCTACTCTAATGTTCCATTCACTTAGTCACACAGCTGCTTTTCCCCCGCTTGCGTGAATCAGCTTTGATTCCACTTCAACTCTGCATCAAGGTTTATGCAATTATTAGTTTAAAACCACTACACTGTTAGAATAAATCTGTTTTCCCACACTATTATGTAAAACATTACAATTAATCCCCGGTTCATGTTTGGGTAACTGTGGGGACGTGGCCTGTATGAATCAGGGATCAGCTCCGTCACACCACAGAGCAACTATCACGACCTGAGCGAAACTTTTAATTTCGACAAATGCAGCACTTATTCCCTTTGTTGTTGTTCAGAATCGTTTATTTTTTTCATATTCCCACTTGTACTGTGATGACACATCGGTGACTCAAACAAATGAGTGCTGTGTGAAACAGCCACTTTGAAGCTATTTCAAGGTCTTTTCAATCATGACTCCTTCCACCTGTTTCTGGCAGGTGGAAGTTAAAAGAAAACTTTTTTTTAATTCTTCTTTATTGCACGCTTGTCTGACTGCAGTACAGCACACCCCTCTGATTTGATTTTCTCCTCAGGGGAAATTATGTCTATTTATTTATTAGCCTATCTTGTTTTATTGTGTTAGGCTCTGAATTGGAACATTTATTTTTCCATAGTGGAGCTTAATGAGGTGCCGTGAACTGCAGCTATGACCACATAGGACCCAATTAAATGAAACATGAGGGCCATCGTTCTTTTCTCCTTTCATTGTATGTTCTTCCACGCCCAGAATGGCGTGATGTGAGGAAGGAAATGGTCTGATTCATTTTCTGTTGCCAGTTAATTACAGTTTGAGCATGCCAGTCTGGAATTTTGTTTATGAGGAAAAGGAAATTAAATTTGTCCAAGTGAAGTGAGGACACAGCATTTTTTACAGACAGCACCTCTGCTGTCATCATCCGTTCATTACTCACTAGTTTCACTGTTATCTGTATTCGCTGGTCATGTCCTCATACTGATGGTTTATTTTTTCTTTTATTGTTTATTTGAGGTATAAATCTTACTATTTAAAATGAAAGGAAATGGTTCATGAATCTGGTTGGTATCCAAGGATCTTTCCGTCTCTGGGTATTATGTGCTCCCTCCCATTTATTTATTTATTTATTTATATGTGATATGTGATAAGATGTTTTAACTTGTAACAAATTAAAAAAAAAAGTCTGCCAATGGAACAAGTAAAAATATAATGAACATTTCTACAAATGCGGTCATGAAATTAGTTGAGAAAACTAATTTTGGTCTTTATGTTATGAGTGCTAGGAAGCAGACAACGCAGCATCTTAAAAAGCTTAGGGTGAGTCAAAAAACATGTTTCATCTCAGATGTTTCATCTTGAAACAAGATACCTCAAGGCTCTTTCACGTCAGATATTTAACATCCATCCATCCATTCATTTTCCATACCTGCTTACTCCATTTAAGGGGCATGGGGGGGCTGGAGCCTATCACAGCAGTCATAGAGTGCTTTCAGGCTCCTCTCCTGTGGAACCAGCTCCCTTTTTGCTAAAGCTTATAGTTAGGGCTGGATCAGGTGACCCCGAACCATCCCTTAGTTATGCTGCTATAGACTTAGACTGCTGGGGGGTTCCCATGATGCACTGAGTGTTTCTTTCTCTTTTTGCTCTGTATGCACCACTCTGCATTTAATCATTAGTGATCGATCTCTGCTCCCCTCCACAGCATGTCTTTTTCCTGGTTCTCTCCCTCAGCCCCAACCAGTCCCAGCAGAAGACTGCCCCTCCCTGAGCCTGGTTCTGCTGGAGGTTTCTTCCTGTTAAAAGGGAGTTTTTCCTTCCCACTGTCGCTAAGTGCTTGCTCACAGGGGGTCGTTTTGACCATTGGGGTTTTTACGTAATTATTGTATGGCCTTGCCTTACAATATAAAGCGCCTTGGGGCAACTGTTTGTTGTGATTTGGCGCTATATAAATAAAATTGATTAAAATTGATAGAGTGTGAGGTGGGGTTCACGCTGGACAGGACATCAGTCTATCACAGGGCCACATATATTTATTTATTATTATTAATTCATTTCAAGCAGTGTAAACAAAATACATGTACCTAGTACATATTAAACAGTCAGATACATTTCATTTTTGCTCGAAAAGGAGTGGGAAGAAGAAAACTTCTAGACATAGAAGTCTATGGCTCTTCCTGGATTTGACTCTAGTCCAACATACTAGCTTACTTTCCCAGGCAAATAACCTCCTTATCCCGCTGAGCTACCTGCTCTATGCATACAAAGTGATTCCCGAAATATAGTACATTTAACTTAAAAATTTCCAGGTTGTTTTGAACTGATAGAAAAGCAAAAGCAACTCAGATAACCACTTGTTACAATCAAGGCAAGTTGAGCAGCCTCTATGAATAAAAGACACATCAAACCATGAAGATGATGGGTGACAGCAGCAAAAGACCATAGCAAGTAAAACTTGATGAAAATTGATGATTTTGTCTTTTTTGTTGGTGACTCCTGCAGTGCTAGCAGATTAGCATCTTCCAGCATGGTCAGAATAGCTATGTTGAACATTTTACCTTCTCACTCCCAAGTCGTCTTGCTTTTAAACTCAGTCAGTGCCTCCTTCCATCATAATGTTATGCATTGGGGAGCCATTTAGTCACGGGAGGGGAAACGTGTTTTTTGACAGCTGCGTCACTTCTCTCTGACAGCACTCGGTATCTGCTTCACTTCTGCATCATCCCAGAACATTCATCTATATTTTGCTTATAGTCAGGGTTAGCATTTCCCTATGCTTCACACAGTGACACAACAGGGGTACAAATGGCGGTACAGGTTGACAGCACTTACATTCATTTGTGTAGATTACAAATATCACATTTCTGGTCACACTGCCACCCAATTCCCGTGCCACCGTGAGACTGGCACGGGAAAGAGAAGTCTGGGGTTCCCTGCTGGAGCTCTTGCCCCCGCAACCGGAACCCGGAAAAGCGGTTGAAGATGAGTGAATGAGTAACATTTCTGGTCATATCTGGCCCTGTCTGGCAGTGGAAGTTCATCCACTGATGCTGCTAAGACATCTGAGCCCGGTTTCATAAATCAGTCTTATCTTGTTTAGTCGAATAAACTCACTTAGTTGGCTGATTTTTTGCACATAGCGCTTAGTCGGCTAACGTTTTGCGTTAACCGACTAAAGTTTTTAGCCTGCTACAGGAGAGGCTAATCTTATTTTAGCTGACAAAACTTCAGTGTCTTACTTCAAAAAATGGCTGCTTGATGGAACACTCAAGAGCACCTCTATGTTGCTCGTATTCCTCCAAAAGGAGAGATTCCTCCGCTTTTGGCCATGGTTGTAGCAGACCACTGTCACAATGTGTTTGTGGGATGCAGGACAGACCTGTAGATGCCTGCATGGACTATTTGTCAGCTGTTGTTGTATTGTTTTCTGTATTGTAAACCTTTTTGGTAGAATGGCCTAAGCAGTGGGTCACCCCTTTGAGTCTGGTCTGCTTGACGTTTCTTCCTCAATGTCATCAGAGGGAGTTTTTCCTTACCACTGTCATCTGTGTGCTTACTCTAGGGGTTGATAAGGTTAGACCTTACTTGTGTGAAGGTCCTTGAGGCATCTTTGTTGTGATTTGGTGCAATATAAACTAAATAAATTGAAATTGCACGTTGTTCTGCAGTTCGTATGTGTCTGTAAATGTTTAATAAAGCCAGTTAACGAAACAAATGCTGAATAGTTCATGACAACGACCTACCCGGAAGTACACAAAACTTTCACGCATTGAAGGCATTTCTTGGCAATGGTGCTCACGAGGTCACTATGCCCGTGAAAATCATCGACTAATGTAAGACAGCTGATCTACAACTTTATCTGTTGATGTGACACGGTGATTAGATGGATAATGTTGGCTGACTAACTGTAGTGGAATAAGTAAATTTAATAGACTAAAAGATTAGACTGCTTTATCAAACCCAGCATGCCACTGTTGTGCAGCATGTTGTCAGGACTTCACAATGGCTGCTAAAGCAGGAACTAGCAAAATTCAGCAGACTGCCCTTTACATTAGCGTGTTTGATTAAAGATCTACTCCACATCACGAAATTCATAGAATAAATGTTAGTGATGCGCAGTAGCTTCAGCTAAGCTAACCCTAGAGCTACCCTCGAGCAACATGCGCCAAGTTTGCGTGGTCAGTGTGAAAGACTCATGAAGTGGCCAGTGAGTGCATAGAGGCACTACATTTATTTTATTTGAGTTTTTGAGGTTGTGATTTGTATTTCACTTGTTTGTGGTGGGAGGTCAGACTTTATCCTACCAGGCTTTTAGTTAACAAGGCCGTTTGAGCTGAACGCCCACACACATCAGTTCACCATCGCGAATAACAAGCTGCTAGCTTCTCTGCTGCAGTGCTGAGAGTCAGAGAGGTGTGGCTGGAGTTCAGCGGAGGGGTTGGTTTGTTTTTTTCACATTTAGAACTGGAGCTCCATCACGTGTGTACCCATACATTGCCCTCTGCAACCCTTCCTTTAATGATTCCCAGAAATGTACTTTTTCCTCTCCATTACCCGCCATTCCACCAGCAGTAGAAATCACACATTAGAGGCGAGCGTGCCTTTAGGTTGCCATAGCAACAGGGTGAGTCATTTTGCTGCAGTCATTTTAGTCTCTCTCACACTGACTGGATGTTTCACTCTCTTCCCTTTTTTTTCTCCATCTCGTTGTCACTCCATCTTCCCGCCCTCCCCTCACACGCTCCCTCCCTCTGAAATCTCTTTGTTTTTCCGGTTGTCGCTGTTCTGAAATTTGGCGGAGAAAGTTCTCAGTTCTTCCAGGTTAGCGTCAGTCAGCCCGAGGACACAACAGAGAACAGGTGTGTGTGTCTGTGATGGAGCAGGCTGATCATCAGAGCCAGCAGAATGTCACCGCTCTGACTTTGATTACTTATTATAGATTGAGCTAATCAGTAAACTCAGAGTCAGGAAGCACGTGGTGAAGGAGGCAGGAGGTGTGAGAAGAGACGAAGGGGGTTCCAACGCTCATTTGCAGCTGAGACTACATGGCTGCTTCTTGTAAATGCATAATTTACAGGAAGCTGATTTTCTTTTGATTGTGATTCCCAGAATAGATTTCATCAATATTACCCAACTTTGCAAAATATGCAGTTGCATCTTCATAGTTTGTCCTGAAATATACTCCAGCTTTAAGACTGTCAAAAAGCACAATGTCCCATAAAGATGGGTCCACAGGTATTTGGACAGCGACACACTTTTGTCATTCTGCACATTTTTTGAGTTACTTTCACCAAAATAACTGTGGAAGTAGGACTTGGTATTCTAAAATATTAAAATGTAGTTTACTGCAGATTATTATATATATGGAGGGCACTGTGGTGCAGTATATTGACTGCAGGCCCTTAAGGCTGCTAACAACAATATAATTAATAAAATTGTTGCAGTGATGACTCAAGGCACAATGCAAACAACAATCACAGCCAGAATCCTAAAGGATCAGTTTGGTAAAATTATGACAGAGATGGCGAGAATATTCATGGACAGGATATTGAGGCGTACTTGTGGGGAGGAGGGTTTCCAGTTTGGTGGGCTCAGGGTCTCATCACTGCTTTTTGCAGATGATATGGTCCTGTTGGCTTCATCAGCCGGTGACCTCCAACACTCACTGGATCGATTCACAGCCGAGTGTGAAGCGGCTGGGATGAGGATCTGCACCTCTAAATCTGAGGCCATGGTTCTCAGCAGGAAACCGATGGATTGGCTACTCCAGGTAGGGAATATGTTCTTGCCCCAAGTGAAGGAGTTCAAGTACCTTAGGGTCTTGTTCACGAGTGAGGGGACAATGGAGCATGAGAATGGCCAGAGAATCGGCCCAGCAGGGGTGGTGTTGCATTCGCTCTGCTGTACTGTTGTGACGTAAAGGGAGCTGAGCCAAAAGGTGAAGATCTCGATCGACTGGTCAATCTTCATACCCACTCTCACCTATGGTCATGAGGGTTGGGTCATGATTGAAAAAACTAGATCGCGGGTACAAGCAGTTGAAATGGGCTTCCTTACGAGGGTGACTGGTGTCTCCCATAGAGATAGGGTGAGAAGTTCTGTCATCTGCCTGGTTAGTGTGCTTGGTTTCAGGGCAGAAGGTTCCTGGTTCAAACCCCACCCCTGCCACATCCGTCCATGTAATGTGGAGTTGCATCAGGAAGAGCATCCGGATCCAGTGTAAAACTTGTGTCAGCTCAGCATACAGATCCACCTCGGACCTGCTGTGGTGACCCCAAGCAAAAAACAAGAGAGCAGCCAAAGGGACTTAACAAACACTTTAACTTCATTGTAATACTGAGGTACAAGTACCATATAATCGAAAACTTTAAGTTCAGGGAACAATTGACTTTTAAGTTTATGAACTCAGAAATTTTGTGGCAATTGACTGCCTCAATATTTTTGAGTTCTGATAACTTCTTTGGGTTTACAGTGTACATGGGCAAATATGGGACAAAATATGCAACAGAGTAGGAAAGTAAAACCAGAATTAAAGAATGGATAGACCACGGGTGTGGGGACAATGCCATAACTTTTCATATCTACTGCAAATTAGAGACGGCAAACTCAAAACTCTGCTCAGGAATGTTTCAAATCTGTGTTGTAACACCTGTGTTTCATAACATTGTTCCAGAGTTTGCATTAGAAGGAAGATATCACATGCTGTATGAAATGAGGTCTCCTTACACTGACGTTCTGAATCTAATGTTTGAAAATCTTAAAAATTACAGTCTCTACATGCATGGGCTTGTGAAACAATTCAACCACTCAAAAAACAAAAGACGCACATCACCACATGTCTTCCACAGATTAGCTAAAATTAAACACACTTGATGAGTTAAAAAAACGCAGAATGTCTTATGGCATTCCTATATATTTATTCATTTTTAATTGAGCTCCTCGCATTATTTGACACACTGACAAAAATGTAAAAAAAAAAGAACAAGAAAAAAAAAATAAAGACTGACCTTGTGGATGAAAGAATAAAAAAAATTCCTGGAATTGTGCCTTGTTCTTAATCTGCAACAAAATTTAGTGGGTTCTTCCATGGTTCTTGCCACACACTTCCACCAAGTGTCATAAAACTCAGCTCAGAGGCTTTAGAGGGAAATATAGTCACAATCCAGCCAAATATAGTGTTGTTGGTGGGTGGAGATTTAAAGTAATAATAACAAGAGCATTCACAGATTTCTGATGTCTGATCTGGATCACCTCCAAAATTCAGTGGAGTCTTCCATGTCCTAATATCTATCTGTGGTGCACATTTGGTGAGAATCGGTTTAGTTTTGACGTAATCCTTCAAAGGCTATATAAAGTGAAATCTTGATCCAGAATGTGGATTCAGATCCAGATCACCTCCAAAATTCAGTGGAGTCTTCCATGCCCTAATATCTATCAGTGGTGCAAATTTGTAGAGAATCGGTTTAGTTTTGACGTAATCCTTCAAAGGCTATATAAATGAAATCTTGATGCAGAATCCTGATCTGGATCACCTCCAAAACTCAGTGGAGTTGTCCATGGCATATATGTATCTGTGGTGAAAATTTCATCAAAATCTGTGCAGTAATTTTGAAGTAATACTGCTAACAGTATCTTTCAAAGCTTATATAAAGTGAAACTTGATCCAGAATCTGGATCCGGATCACCTCCAAAATTGAATGGACTCTTCCATGGCCTTATATCTATCTGTGGTGAAAATTTCGTCAAAATCTCGGCAGTAGTTTTGATGTAATTCTGCTAACAGACAGACAGACAAATAAATAAATAAACACAGATGATTTTATTACATCCTTGGCAGATGTAATAATAATAGTAAGACCCTTCGGCTGCTCCCTTGTTTGCACTTGGGTCACCACAGCAAATCCGAGGTGGATCTGCATGTTGAACTGGCACAAGTTTTATACTAGATGCCCTTCCTGACACAACTCCACATTACATGGAGGAATGTGGCAGGTAGACAGACTGAGGAGTGAGAGATTTTAATACCTCGCTGAATCACTGCCATTCAGAGTAATGATGTCAAATCAAAAGTGGAGCCGAGTTTAATATATGAACAGATAGTTTCTTCAGTTCGTATTACATACACTGTCAGTATGAGACATGAGGGACTAACCATTTTGCATTGACCACTTTAGTTAGTAGGTTATGACCCGGAGGAGTATTGATTTTTTTGATGAAGAGAAGCTGATTCATAACTTGAGTTATCCCCCGTGTGAGCAGTGACATCAGCAGTGACCTTTTGCTTCACGTGTCACAAGACATACTGAGTCACTTATTTGGACTCAACACTGACCTCCACCTCTCCCCAGTT
Organism: Thalassophryne amazonica; assembly: GCF_902500255.1. Taxonomy (NCBI): domain Eukaryota; kingdom Metazoa; phylum Chordata; class Actinopteri; order Batrachoidiformes; family Batrachoididae; genus Thalassophryne; species Thalassophryne amazonica. The sequence continues at coordinate 73,744,221 of NC_047112.1, forward strand.
TAGCGTCAGGAGGACCAGCTTAATAACATTTTCACTGCAGCCGTATTGTACTTTTTGTGTCTCTGAACCGGAACTTGTTATTTAGCAAAGGGACTAGTATAGATAAAGTTCCAGTTTTGGTCTTGTCTCAGTTCAACAAGTGCAAACAACAATAAACAAGACCCCAGTGACACGGTTAATTCACTAACAATTGCCGATTGAAAACAATTCTTATACGGCCTTACTACCATGCTACTGGTCACTGAAATATTTAGATTGTTTTGAGGTCCACTATTTCTCACATACACACAAAGTAGGAGGCCGGTGGAAACTCTGCCACGTATCATGATGGTATGTACCAAGAGTAATAGAGATACAATCATTGCTCTGAGAGTGCTGATGGAGAAGTAAGATGACAAGGTGTTGTGGATTTAGAGAACGCTTATGACAGGGTGCCAAGAAAACAGTTGTGGTATTGTACGATGGAGTCTGAAATGGCAGAGAAGTATGTGAGTGTCGTGCCATATTTGTACAAGGACAATTTGGCAACTGTTAGATGCGCAGTAGGAATGGCAGGTGGAGGTGGGATTACACCAAGGATCAGCTCTGAGCCCTTTCTTGTAATGGTGATGGACAGGTCTCTCTATGAACTATAATGTTTGCAGATGACATTGTGATCTGTAGACAGAGTAGAGAGCAGGTTGAATGTTGCCTGGAGAGGTGGAGATATGCTCTGGAGAGCAAGGGAATGAAAGCCTGGTGGAGCAGTACAACTGCAAGGAGTAGAGGTGGTTCAGGCAGATGAGTTTAACTACTTGGGGTCAACTATTCAAAGTAATGGAAAGCGTCATAGAAAGGTGAAAAAGAGAGTGCAGGCAGGGTGGCAGGGTGGGTGGAGAACTATGGCAGGAGTGATTTACGATAGAATATCTGCAACAGTGACAGGGAAAGTTTACAAGACAGTAGTGAGACCAGCTATTTTGGACAGCTTAGAGACAGTGGCACTAACAAAAAGGCAGAGCTGAAGATGATGTGATCCTTTTTGGGAGTAACAAGAATGGACAGGATTAGGAATGAACGTATCAGAAGGACACCTTAGGTGGGACGGTTTGGAGACAAAGTCAGAGAGGCGAGATTGAGATGGTTTGGACATGTACAGAGGAGGGACCCAGGGTATATAGGGAGAAAGATGTTGAGGATGGAGCCACCAGGCAGGAGGAGAAGAGGGAGGCCAAAGAGGATTTTTATGGATGTGCTGAGGGAGGACATGTAGGTGGTTGGTGAGACAGAAGAAGATGCAGAGGACAGGATGAGATGGAAACAGATGATCTGTTGTGGCGCCCCCTAAAAGGAGCAGCCGAAAGAAGAAGAATATATTTTTGCTGCATACTGGAATGTATACAGTTCTCATATATCCCATACATATGGGTTGGACTATGTTGTTTCACATTGCCATAACAAAATTTTTTTTATGGTATTTACATTTTTTTTATTATTATTTTACTTTTAAGGATAAGAAGAAGAAGTAGAGCTTTATTGTCATTGTACATATATACATACATACAAATTGTCCTCTGCATTACAATCTAAAAAAAAATGTTCAAATAGGTTGTACTTTTTTAGAAATATTTTGTGTTTTTCCTGGCAAAAATGGTCTAAATCTGTTTTCGCCAACTGTTTTTGTCAGGTTTTAAGTGGGTTTGACCCATGATGCATCTACAATGTCCCAACCCTGGCTAGTGCAGATTTCAATTATGCCATTGCCGGTCACAATTTTGTTTTCACTTCTTTGACAACGGGTATTCATGCTGCTTTGTCTTATCTTGTGATAAGCAATATTTATGAGCTTCCTGTTCACAAAAATGGGGGTTGTTGTCCTGCACTGACAACCAGCAGACAGTGTATTGGGGAACAACCACTGGTTCTTTTTCTTTCTTCAGCCTTCTTGCCCCACGGCAAAATGTGAAAGACAGAATAAGTATGTCACTTTGGGGCTACTGTATCAAATTGGTAGTGCAACATGGTGGCCTCCAGCTTATGAAGATACATCGATTCATTGTTGCAGGTAACTGCACACTAATGCAGAGATGAGTACAAATACTATATTCCATTTATACTAATAAACACCCTTACGGCCTACACACTGCAGTCTGTACTCTGGTCAGGGGTTGTGTTCTAGAAAATAAGGTTGCTATAACACGTGAGAGAGGGTTGTGGAATGGATTCAGCACAATAACATTAAGCTTGTGAAATGGCCTCACCCAAGTCCTGACCTCAACCCTATCAGCAATATCTGGACTGTGCTTAAAAGCCAGGCCCATGCCAGGAAAACAACAAATTGAATAAAACTCAACCACTTCTAAGAAGAGTGGTCAAATATCCAGTCAGAATTCTGATCAGAAGCTTGTTGTTGTCTATCCCAAAATGGCGTGGCCAACGTGAAACTTGCTGAGAAACATGGAACATAATATTTGGTGTGTTCTATGTATAATTTGAACTGTGCTGATTTAGAAAACCAAAAAATAAATCATAATCATCCTACCCTCGAAAAAGAACCCTAGCAAAACACGTCCACACTGGCCTCATGTGGGTTCCACATGGGTGGCTCACATGGGGCCAATGCAGTTTGTACAGGGGCTCCACATGGGGCCCAGCTGTTTGGAGTTGGGTTTGGGCTAGTCCAGTTGGCCACCCACATGGGGCTCAACAGGGCTTGTCCAAGCCCACCTCCAACCAGCTGGACCCCAGGTAGAGCCCCCAATCAAAACTGTATTGGCCCCATTTGGGCCACCCACATGGAATCCACATGGGGCCAGTGTGGATGTGTTTGCTGGGACAGTTCAAAGAAATAATTAAAGCAAGCCCAGTATTACCATGACATTCACACCAGCAATCTGTCTCCCACTGTAGCACTGGTTTAGATAGAGTATTTGGAGGTAGAGGTTTTGGCCTTTATTGTCTGTATTCTGTTGCAGTCTAAAAACACTAACAGGTTTCTCTGTGAGTAGGCGTCTGTATAAGAAAGACAACAAAACATGGACAAAAATAGCTTCATGAGATAACTCCGCTTTCCGAAACACAGAGGCAGAAAAGAAGTCAATTGAGTATGATTCTAAATTTCCTCTTGGAAGGTGTCACATGTGGATGCGACGAGTAAATTAGAAAAGACACGCACATCCAAGATGTATAAAAAAGGCGTGCTGGATCAAAAAAGAGACAGAGCGTTCAAGTTGTGCAGATTTTTTGTTTTGATGGCATGTGGATGCAAAAGCTCATCAGAATATGATACAGGACTAGGGGTTGTAAAACACGCTGTGCACTCTGGTTAGGGCATGCTCCCTCCGTCCTCCCCTTCCCCCACTGCCACTTTTAAATTTTGAAAATCTGCAGCCTTTTTCCTGCATTCTGAGGCAATCTTATAAGCTAAATATGGACTCTTGAATTATCATATTTAATACAGAATTTTTATTTTAAACACTGGAAAGATACACTGTGTATTTTTAACACCGAAACCTAATTCTGCATGCAGCAGCCTTTGTTTAGGCAAGAACCTTTCCATATTCTATGGTCACCAGCTTGAGGGGGTGGGGGGTTATAACCCACTCAGCTGCCCCTGTGCATCCACCATTGGTCTAGAATGTTTGATATATCAGGTATATATTAACTTTTTTGGGGGGGTGGGTGGGGTAGGGTTGATGATATATAGCACGTATGTATGTGCGCTTTTGTCTTCTGGCCTATGACGATGACGATGATGAAGTGTAGTTACCACAAATAGCTCAAAAGCCTCGATTTCTGTATTGTAAGGCAGAGCGGTGGAGAGTTTGGCCCTATCCCGTGAGAGGTCGGAGGAAGGCGGGGGTACACACAATGAATAGCTGAATGACGCAGCCGAGAAAAGAAGGGAGGGAATAGAACATAATCCTGAACGAGGAGAGGAGGGGGTCAGGAGAGGCAGCGTAGGCAGACTGCGTGGGAAGGAGATGCTGCATAATTGCTTTTCTAGGGTTTTCATCTCTACTTTCTCTACTGTTTTTCTAACTGAGTGATACCAGCCGATTTATCCCAGCCAGTGCTTTCCGTGTCTGACGCGCTCTCCTCTTCTTCTTCAGCTCTCTTTCTTAATTTCATCCTGCATTTGCTATTTTTCTCTCTGTATGACTCATTAAGCTTATTTATGTTCTGTGCCCTGATTGATTGTTCTGTTACCTGTGCTGCTCCACAGCCTGTCTAGTGTCGGATTCCCTGTTTGGGAATCCGCTAGCTTAGCGTAGCTACTAGCTCTTAGCCGTTTTAGCATGGCGGCTTCTCCTGTCTCTCCCATACTTTTCTGCTCTGGGTGTGAAATGTTTAGTTATTCCTCGGCCTCTTTTAGCAGTAACGGTACTTGTAATAAGTGCAGCTTATTCATAGCTTTGGAGGCCAGGCTGGGCGAATTGGAGGCTCGGCTCCGCACCGTGGAAAATTCTACAGCTAGCAGGCCCCTGTAGTCGGTGCGGACCAAGGTAGCTTAGCCGCCGTTAGTTCCCCCCTGGCAGACCCCGTGCAGTCGGGAAGGCAGGCTGACTGGGTGACTGTGAGGAGGAAGCGTAGCCCTAAACAGAAGCCCCGTGTACACCGTCAACCCGTTCACATCTCTAACCGTTTTTCCCCCGACGATACACTCGCCGAGGATCAAACTCTGGTTATTGGCGACTCTGTTTTGAGAATGTGAAGTTAGCGACACCAGCAACCATTGTCAATTGTCTTCCGGGGGCCAGAGCAGGCGACATCGAAGGACATTTGAAATTGCTGGCTAAGGCTAAGCGTAAATTTGGTAAGATTGTAATTCACGTCGGCAGTAATGACACTCGGTTACGCCAATCGGAGGTCACTAAAATTAACATTGAATCGGTGTGTAACTTTGCAAAAACAATGTCGGACTCTGTTGTTTTCTCTGGGCCCCTCCCCAATCAGGCCGGGAGTGACATGTTTAGCCGCATGTTCTCCTTGAATTGCTGGCTGTCTGAGTGGTGTCCAAAAAATGAGGTGGGCTTCATTGATAATTGGCAAAGCTTCTGGGGAAAACCTGGTCTTGTTAGGAGAGACGGCATCCAATCCCACTTTAGAGGGAGCAGCTCTCATTCTAGAAAATCTGGCCAATTTTTTGGGATCCTCCAAACTGTGACTGTCTAGCGTTGGGACCAGGAGGCAGAGCTGTGGTCTTATACACCCTCTCTGCAGCTTCTCTCCCCCTGCCATCCCCCTATTACCCCATCCCCTAGAGACGGTGCCTGCTCCCAGACCACCATAACTAGCAAAAATCTATTAAGCATAAAAATTCAAAAAGAAAAAAATAATATAGCACCTTCAATTGCACCACAGACTAAAACAGTTAAATGTGGTCTATTAAACATTAGGTCTCTTTCTTCTAAGTCCCTGTTGGTAAATGATATAATAATTGATCAACGATTGATTTATTCTGCTAACAGAAACTTGGTTACCGCAGGATGAATATGTTAGTTTAAATGAGTCAACACCCCCGAGTCACACTAACTGTCAGAATGCTCGTAGCACGAGCCGGGGCGGAGGATTAGCAGCAATCTTCCATTCCAGCTTATTAATTAATCAAAAACCTAGACAGAGCTTTAATTCATTTGAAAGCTTGTCTCTTAGTCTTGTCCATCCAAATTGGAAGTCCCAAAAACCAGTTTTATTTGTTATTATCTATCGTCCACCTGGTCGTTACTGTGAGTTTCTCTGTGAATTTTCAGACCTTTTGTCTGACTTAGTGCTTAGCTCAGATAAGATAATTATAGTGGGCGATTTTAACATCCACACAGATGCTGAGAATGACAGCCTCAACACTGCATTTAATCTATTATTAGACTCTATCGGCTTTGCTCAAAAAGTAAATGAGTCCACCCACCACTTTAATCATATTTTAGATCTTGTTCTGACTTATGGTATGGAAATAGAAGACTTAACAGTATTCCCTGAAAACTCCCTTTTGTCTGATCATTTTTAATAACATTTACATTTACCCTGATGGACTACCCTGCAGTGGGGAATAAGTTTCATTACACTAGAAGTCTTTCAGAAAGCGCTGTAACTAGGTTTAAGGATATGATTCCTTCTTTATGTTCTCTAATGTCATATACCAACACAGAGCAGAGTAGCTACCTAAACTCTGTAAGGGAGTTAGAGTATCTTGTCAATAGTTTTACATCCTCATTGAAGACAACTTTGGATGCTGTAGCTCCTCTGAAAAAGAGAGCTTTAAATCAGAAGTGTCTGACTCCGTGGTATAACTCACAAACTCGTAGCTTAAAGCTGATAACCCGTAAGTTGGAGAGGAAATGGCGTCTCACTAATTTAGAAGATCTTCACTTAGCCTGGAAAAAGAGTTTGTTGCTCTATAAGAAAGCCCTTCGTGAAGCTAGGACATCTTTCTACTCATCACTAATTGAAGAAAATAAGAACAACCCCAGGTTTCTTTTCAGCACTGTAGCCAGGCTGACAAAGAGTCAGAGCTCTATTGAGCTGAGTATTCCATTAACTTTAACTAGTAATGACTTCATGACTTTCTTTGCTAACAAAATTTTGACTATTAGAGAAAAAATTACTCATAACCATCCCAAAGATGTATCGTTATCTTTGGCTGCTTTCAGTGATGCCGGTATTTGGTTAGACTCTTTCTCTCCGATTGTTCTGTCTGAGTTATTTTCATTAGTTACTTCATCCAAACCATCAACATGCTTATTAGACCCCATTCCTGCCAGGCTGCTCAAGGAAGTCCTACCATTATTTAATGCTTCAATCTTAAATATGATCAATCTATCTTTGTTAGTTGGTTATGTACCACAGGCCTTTAAGGTGGCAGTAATTAAACCATTACTTAAAAAGCCATCACTTGACCCAGCTATCTTAGCTAATTATAGGCCAATCTCCAACCTTCCTTTTCTCTCAAAGATTCTTGAGAGGGTAGTTGTAAAACAGCTAACTGATCACCTGCAGAGGAATGGTCTATTTGAAGAGTTTCAGTCAGGTTTTAGAATTCATCATAGTACAGAAACAGCATTAGTGAAGGTTACAATGATCTTCTTATGGCTTCGGACAGTGGACTTATCTCTGTGCTTGTTCTGTTGGACCTCAGTGGTGCTTTTGATACTGTTGACCATAAAATTTTATTACAGAGATTAGAGCATGTCATAGGTATTAAAGGCATTGCGCTGCGGTGGTTTGAATCATATTTGTCTAATAGATTACAGTTTGTTCATGTAAATGGGGAATCTTCTTCACAGACTAAAGTTAATTATGGAGTTCCACAAGGTTCTGTGCTAGGACCAATTTTATTCACTTTATACATGCTTCCCTTGGGCAGTATTATTAGACGGTATTGCTTAAATTTTCATTGTTACGCAGATGATACCCAGCTTTATCTATCCATGAAGCCAGAGGATACGCACCAATTAGCTAAACTGCAGGATTGTCTTACAGACATAAAGACATGGATGACCTCTAATTTCCTGCTTTAAAACTCAGATAAACTGAAGTTATTGTACTTGGCCCCACAAATCTTAGAAGCATGGTGTCTAACCAGATCGTTACTCTGGATGGCATTTCCCTGATCTCTAGTAATACTGTGAGAAATCTTGGAGTTATTTTTGATCAGGATATGTCATTCAAAGCGCATATTAAACAAATATGTAGGACTGCCTTTTTGCATTTACGCAATATCTCTAAAATCAGAAAGGATTGTCTCAGAGTGATGCTGAAAAACTAATTCATGCATTTATTTCCTCTAGGCTGGACTATTGTAATTCATTATTATCAGGTTGTCCTAAAAGTTCCCTAAAAAGCCTTCAGTTGGTTCAGAATGCTGCAGCTAGAGTACTGACGGGGACTAGCAGGAGAGAGCATATCTCACCCGTGTTGGCCTCCCTTCATTGGCTTCCTGTTAATGCTAGAATAGAATTTAAAATTCTTCTTCTTACTTATAAGGTTTTGAATAATCAGGTCCCATCTTATCTTAGGGACCTCGTAGTACCATATTACCCCATTAGAGCGCTTCGCTCTCAGACTGCGGGCTTACTTGTAGTTCCTAGGGTTTGTAAGAGTAGAATGGGAGGCAGAGCCTTCAGCTTTCAGGCTCCTCTCCTGTGGAACCAGCTCCCAATTCAGATCAGGGAGACAGATACCCTCTCTACTTTTAAGATTAGGCTTAAAACTTTCCTTTTCGCTAAGGCTTATAGTTAGGGCTGGATCGGGTGACCCTGGACCATCCCTTGGTTATGTTGCTTTAGACGTAGACTGTGTTTCATAATTATTGTATGGCCTTGCCTTGCAATGTGGAGCGCCTTGGGGCAACTGTTTGTTGTGATTTGGCGCTATACAAGAAAAAAGTTGATTGATTGATTGATTGATTGATTGAAAAATCACATTATTTTGCTTCATCACCCCGTCAAGCGCAGATATTACGTTTAGTCATGTAAAACATGTCGCCGTGTTCCCTATGAAATTGAACATCATTTTTTCATTTCATGCATCATAAGCAGATGAATAATAATTTCATATTTTCCCTCTGCATACAAAACAACTTGGAATTAAATTGTGCAAGTCATAAAAGCGGAGCAGTCATACAGGCCCGCTCAGGGTACGGTGCCGCCTGTCACACTATGCTCTGCTCACTCAACGTTCACACTTAACAGCTTAGGGCATCGCATTTATTTGAACACATATAATAAGTGAGAAAAAGAAAAGCCATCGAACTGGCGAGCAAAGAGGAACCCGGTGAGTCATCGGCATTTCTCGCACATTCTAACGGCGCCTGGAGCTGCTCTGTTAAAAGGCAATCTGGTGAGAGTCAGACTGTGGGGAAGGAGGAGGGGAAGGTGTGGGCGGGGGGGCAAGAGGAGCAGGTGGTGGTGACGGGGAGTGACGGAGCCTGGGGTTTTCCACGTTGAAACCATCCCCGCATACTAAGCATCCCATCTTAGGGAAGAGAGATTTGGATGCGGAGGATGAGATGTGTGGGCAGGTGAGCGAAGATGCAGCGCAGTGCAGGGGAGGCCTCATCATCACAGCTGGGGGTTCTAGATGAAATGAAGACTAGTTTAGTTGTGAATGGAGTGGTGCGAATGTTTGTCTTAATGGAGGAAAGTCGCAACGGTAAACTGTACATCATCGCTACAGTGCAGTGCTGTAATAATACAGATGAAATGTCTCATTCATAAAATCCAGACACGGTACCATTAACTTATTTACAAACTAGAATGCAGAATATCTTTTTGTGTTCCCTTTCAGCATGTGGAGGTAAATGTTAGCCTGTACTGTCATGGAAATTAAACCATGCTGCAAGAAAAAAGTGAAATCTTGATGAGTATACTTGGTTGATTTATCATCAAAATATCTAATTTTCTGTTACTGGCTGCTCCATTAGGGCATCAGATCATTTGTCTCATCTCATCCTGTCCTCTGTGTCTTCCTCTGTCTCACCAACCACCTGCATGTCCTCCCTCAGCACATCCATAAACCTCCTCTTTGGCCTCCCTCCTTCCTCAGCATCCTTCTCCCTATATACCCTGGGCTTCTCCTCTGCGCCTGTCCAAACCATCTCAATCTCACCTTTCTGAAAGTGTCCAAACTGCCTTCCCTGTGGTGTCCCTCTGATATGTTCATTCCTGATCCTGTCCATCGTCGTCACTCCCATGTTTTGTTAGGGCCACTGTCTCTAAGACGTACAACAAAGCTGGACTTGCTGTGTCTTGTAAACTTTCCCTTTCACTCTTGCAGATATCCTTTCACAAATCACTCCTGCCACCTGTCTCCACCCACTCCACCCTGCCTGCACTGTGTTCTTCACCCCTCTACCACACTCTCCATTGCTTTGCACTGTTGACCCAAGTATTTAAACTCATCTAGCTTCACCACCTCTACTCCTTGCAACTGCACAATTCCATGAGACTCCCTCTAATTCATGCACATACACAGTCTTGTTCCTAATGACTTTCATTCCCCTTCTCTCCAGAGTGTATCTCCACCTTTCACTGCTAATCTCAACGTGTTCCGTGCTCTCATGGCTGTTGGAACACCTGTTACTAATCACCCAGCCTGCATAAATACCCCGGTTTCTCCACTCCACACTCACCAGTAACCTCAGTTCCGTTCTGTGGTAACCTGGCCTCAGTATTGTTCTCTTGTATCTGCATTTCCACCGTTTGTGTGTCTTAACTCTTGTTATTTTTCTGCAGTTCCCAGTCACCTGTCAGCTCCGTTGTGTCCACCTAGCTCTGACTCCACTGCTCCTGTTTACGCCACAACAATCAGTGTCTCCTGCTCCGGTGCCTCCACAACCAGCAATCCCATTACCAGTTACCCTCAATTTTATAAACTCTTGTCATTTTTAACCTCAGCCTCAATGCATTGAGTCCACATCTTTAACCCCAGAACCTGACAGGAGACTCCTGCTTGATCTCATCTGTCAACCTGTCCATCACCATTCCAAACAATAAAGACCTTAGAGCTGATCCGTGATGTAATCCCACCTCTACCTTAAATGCATCTGGCATTGCTAGTGCCCACGTAACTGCTGTCACACTGTCCTTGTACATGTCCTCCAGCACCCTCACATACTTCTCTGCTACACCAAACCACAACTCTTCTCTTGGCACCCTGTCATAAGATTTCTCTAAATCCACAAACACAGTGCAGAGTGTCCAGTGTATGACACTCTAATGTAAAAGCTAATGCAACTCTAACTAACATGAACAAAAATACTTAACAGCTGCAACTCAGCAGCTTTTTTTTTCCTTCAAACTTCTTTCTTTGGCATTTTTCATCATGATACGTTCTTACTACTTCTGTCAAACACATGTCCACGCATCATTTCACCGTGTTCCTGCAGGAGCAGTGAGGAAAAATACACTGAGTTTAAGGGAATTGGTTTGTGCCTCTGCTTCAACTGTGCAAAAACCATCAAGAGGAGCAACCAAAATTTCTGACATGTCAGAAATTCATCTGATTGTGTGATTCCCAGCCGGGAGGCGTTAATCACCTTTCGTTACTCCCTGTGTACACTGCACGACAAATGACGCACAACAGAGGTGAAATTTATCCAGACTCAAAAAAGAGTCATACAGCTCAGAACTGGACTCAAACTTGTGCTCAAATCACAGAGAGTAGGCCCAGTTTAAGACCACAACTTAATGTCTTTGGTACTCTGCCTCCTTTGGAGGATACTCAGGTACCATTGGAGTGAATTCATGTCAAACTAATCTTAAATTAATGATGTTTTATAGCTTATCAAATTTATTTGCTTATCTTGATTTTATCACTTGTATTTTTTATCCATTTTGTTTTTATCTGTACTTGTGCCATGCACTGATATGTGCAACTAAACGTGGTTATTTTTAATGGTTACTTAGGAAGACTAAGCTAAGGAGTATGTTTGGGATTGTTGTTGGGTCCAGGAGTCTTCCATGCCTTCATACACATCAACGCCTTCTTAAACGCAGTGTCGGAGGGAGAGAGTGACATCCAGTGCCTGACAGGGTGTTGGGGAACCTTACGGAGCAGGTCATCAGCCATGGTAGATGGACATTTCAGGAGCATCTGAAAGTGTTCTTCCCACCTTGCAAGGATTTCTTGATCTTCTGCGAAGGTGGGTGCCCCATTGGCAGACTGCAGGGTGTTGGTACACCTCTACGACGAGGACCAAAGCATAGAAGCACCCGAGGTCTCTGCTGTCAGTGTAGAACTGGATCTCTTTTGCTTTGTCTTGCCACCAGAAGTTCTGCATCTCCTCAAAGCCTTCACTGGCACTCCTGCTTTGCTACATGGAAGTGTTGCAAGCGAACGCGGATGGGGCGATTCTCCCATACGAGGTAGGCATACCGTTATAGAAAAGTTCCCTTTTGTATAAAAGAGAGCATATTTATATTTATATTTTTATAATCTCAGTCAGGGTAACCCGGAGATATTTTTTCTTCCAGTTCTCTGTGGAGTTTTACTTGTGCAGGGTGATTTTCAGACCAGGTGAACGCTGCACTGAGATGATTAATTGAATTCTGCAGGGAGAGATGAGAGCTGAGCCTTGATACTTAACAGAAGATGGCAGCTAATGATTTACTTTTAACTTCCAACAGATCGCCGCAATGATAAAAGTTAAGAATGAGAATAAGAACTGGACAGATGCAAGGACGATCTGTCCTACAATGTTAAAGAAATAAAATGAAAGGAAAAATTGTAAAGAGCATTTGACTCTTCATCCAAGGACCAACAAATCACAACATTTTGATGGAAAAACAGAGGTCAACCGAAAACGTCCACTGTCCTCTATCAGTGTGTAGCAGCCAAGGTTGGGTAGGATTACTTTGAAAGAATACATGTGGATTACATGTATGTATGTACATACATTTGGATTACCAGTAATCTGATTACTTTTGGATTACATATCAAAGTAATCCTACCCAACCTTGGTAGCAGCAACAATAAAATATTTGATATGAGCTAGTTAGTTGAAATGGTGTCTTTGCTGCAGCCATAAACCTCCAGTTGCAGCTGGTTCAGGTGAGTTACAAAGCAGTTTTTTTTTCAGAATGATGACATACTTGCTCAAAATGTAGGAAACCCTTGAATGCACTTTCAGCATTGTTCAGGTGGGTTGCTGAGGAACTGGATGTCAGGTAATGAGGAAGATGGTGGTAAGAATTGTGATGACACGATGATGCAAGAGTGAAAAAGTACAAAAATAGTGCAGAATGGTTTCCATCACCATCTCTGACAGCTTCACTCACTCCAACCGTCTACGCTGACTGCATGAATGTAGAATTTTTTAGGCTGCATCATGCAGTTCATCAAGATACAAATGCAGATTATTATTGTCACTGTAACCGGTACAATGAAACGTAAGGTGCAGCCTTTCAGTGCAAATATGAACCTGAGTAAACCACACGCAGACTTAAAAGGTCTGGGGAATAAAAGAAAAATAGATATAAAATTTAACCAAATGAAAGAGGTATGTCCAGAGCAAAGAAAACAAATTATAAGGATGAAAAGATTGCCTATAAAAAAGAGAAAAGTATGTATGTACAAAACTGTCGATATTTCAGTGGCAGTGGATATTGCACATAAACAAATATTGCACTCATTTCAAGTGTGGCATGCGACCTGGCTATTTGGTTCCAGTGGCATTCAAAGCTCTAACAGCAGTTGGGTAGAAACTGTTTTTCAGTCTATTTGTTCTTGCTTTAATGGCCTTGTACCATCTGCCTGATGGCAGCAGCTCAAACAGAGAGTGTCCAGGGTGGAATGAGTCCTTTAGGATGGTGTTGGCTCTCCTGAGACAGTAAGAGCCATGAAAGTCCCCCAGTGTGGGCAGAGGGCACCCAGTGATCTTCTCTGCCATTTTGGTAACCCTCTGGAACTCTGGATAATGTTTACTGTTTCAGATTATGTTTGATGATTCATTTCAAAATTGATTAAGGTAATGAAATTATAGTTACATACCTCCCAAAACTAGCCAGTGATATGCCACAGTCAGGTGCTACTACATGGTTGTCCCCTTGGCCTTTTCCAGTTGATGGGATCCACAACGCTGAGGCATCTGTGCACTGGATCATGCTCAGGGAAGTGTGGAACACGGCCATCTATATACATAAAGGGCTACGTCTATCTGTCTGTCCGGGATAAACTCCCAAACTATAATACGTAGCCCTAAAAAAATCAGTTGTGTATACAGAGCACCAGACTCTTGCGTTGTGAAATTTACAGATAAAATAATAGAATTATTCCATCAAATCAAACACAAAATGCTTTTTATGTGTGGAGACTTTAACATTAATATAGAAAACTCCAGTTGTCAAAGAACAAGTGATTTTGTGAATTCAATGTATAGTTTGGGTTTATTCCCCTTGATAACAAAACCAACCAGAATTACATCGCAAAGTGCAACTGTAATAGACAATATATTCACAAATAGAACAGATGAAAGAATGGGATCTTGATGACAGATCTTAGTGATCATTTACCAGTTTTTTCAATATTTAAATACAAAAATTGGTACAAGAAAAAAACTGTTATAAATTTTAAAAGAGATACGTCTGTAAAAGCCTTAGAGGCATTATGACCTTAAAAATCAAAATTGGTAAGAAGTTTATGTCGGCAACGTTAATGTAGCATATAATTAATTTATGAAAATACTGATGAAATCATATAAAAACTGTAAATTAATAAAAATTATTAAGAAAAGTAAATAAACCATGGCTGACCAAGGGAATTAAAAATGCTTGTGTAAAGAAAAACTATTTATATAGGTGCTTTTTAAAAATGCAAACAAAGGAAACAGAACACAGATACAAAAAATAAAAATAAACTATTGACAATAATTAGGAAACAAAAAAAAAGATTATAGTGAACAATTAAATAAGAGTAAAGATAATATAAAAGCAACATGGGGAATTATAAATAGATAGACTGGCATCCTTTCCATGGTGTACCCTACCTCATGCCTTGTGACTGCTGGGACAGGCTCCAGCTCCCCCCACCCATGACACTTAATTGGAGTAAGCAGGTACAGAAAATAGATGGATGCATATGTCTTAGACTTCATTTACATTAATCATTAAGAAATACAAAGAGTATATAACTGTATAGTAAATCTGTCTGGATGAGGCAGTTCTCAAAAACAGAGTAACTGTCCAAGAATGTTAAACAAGTGTCTGATAGGGTTATGAGTGTGAAGTTGGGAAATTGAAGAAGTGATAATGAATATCATCAGTGCATATTCCCCACAGGTAGGTTGCGAGATGGAGGAGAAAGAACATTTCTGGATTGAGTTAGATGAGGTGGTGGAGTGTGTATCCAAGCATGGTGATAGGAGTGGATTTTAATGGGCATGCTTGTGAAGGGAACTGATGTGATGAGGAAGCAATGGGTAGATATGGTATCAAGGACTTGAATGTGGAAGGGCAGATGGTAGTTGATTTTGCAAAAAGGATGGAAATGGCTGTGGTGAACACCTACTTTAAGGAAAGGGAAGAAAGAATACAGGTTGGCATATGAGTGGAAGAAGGTGCACATGGGTGGACTACATTCTTTGTAAGAGATGCATAGCTAGACAGCACAGGATTGTGCTTTGTTGGATGACTTTATAGGTGAAGGAGAAGAAGGGATTGAGAGCTCAACAAAGGATCCAATGGTGTAAGCTGAAGGAGGAAGACTGTTGTGTGAAATTCAGTGAGCAGGTAAGAGAGGCACTGGATGGAGGGGAAGTGATTTTGGACAACTGGAAAAGTAGGACAGATGTGGTGAGGGAGACAGTTAAGAGGGTACTGGGTGTGACATCTGGACAGTGGAAGGAAGACAAGGAGACATGGTGGTGGAACAAAAATTTCCAGGAAAGCATAAGGAGAAAGAGAATGACGAAAAAGTTTTGGGATAGTCGGAGAGATGAAGAAAGTAAACAGGAGTACAAGGAGATGTGGTGTAAGGCAAAAAGAGAAGTGGCAAAAGCTAAGGAAAAGGCATTTAGTGAGCTGTACAAGAAGCTGAATGCTAAGGAAGGAGAAAAGGTCTTGTACCGTTTGGCCAAACACCAGAACAGAGGTGGAAAGGAGGTGCAGCAGGTTAGGGTGGCAAAAGATGCAGATGGTAATGTGCTGACAAGCGAGGAGTGTATGTTGAGAAGGTGGAGGGATATTTTGAGGAGCTGATGAATGAAGAAAATGAGGGAGAGAAAAGGCTGGATTATGTGGCGAGTACATCAGGAAGTGCAAGAGGTTAGCAAGGATGAAGTGAGGGCAGCTATGAAGAGGATGAAGAGTAGAAAGGCAGTTGATCTAGATGACATTCCAGTGGAGGCATGGACATGTTTTAGAGATGGCAATGGAGTTTCTTACGAGATTGTTTAATAAAATCTTGGAAAGTGAGATCAGTCCTGAGGAGTGGAGATGAAGTGTGTTGGTTCCTGTTTTTAAGAACAAGGGTGATGTGCAGAGCTGCAGTAACTACAGAGTTTGTATCACCAGTCATCCACCTTCATGATGAAGTGGTATAGAGGAGGATTTTCTTAAAAAGAAGACCTGAAAGTTTAGCTACAAATTGCCAGAAGGTACATCTGAGATGCAAGCCTGGATTTGATCTGTTTTTGAAAGAAAATCCTTCTCTGCTCTACTCCACTATGAAGCTAAGAGTAGTGATGCAAAATGCAAAGCTTGCACTGTGCATCATTTCTCCAGTCACAGCCACATAAGCCCATAACTTCTCCTGGGTTGTCTGGGTGTCTTGGTGGCTTTCCTCACTTTTCTCCTTCTTGCACAGTCACTCAGTTTTTGAGAAGTGTCTACTCCAAGCAGATTTACCATAAAGTGCCATACTGTTTGTATTTTTTTGCAATTAATGTAAATAAAGTCCAAGACATATTCAGTGGCAGCTTTACCATCAGAGAGCCTTGTCCAAAACTACCACAAAAGACTCCAAGCTGTCAGTGATGTTAAAGGGGGCAATACACAGTATTAAGAACAGGGGGATGTAAACTTTGGATCAGGTTGTTCTCTTGTCATTTTGATTTAAAAAAGGAAACACAGTTGTTTGACATTAAATGGCTTCACCCAAACACTAACCATGAGTGAAAAAAGTTTTTGTGTTGTCATTCATATTCTCTGAAAAATGACAAAAAACTAAACTTCTGGCAGGGTATGTAAACTTTTGAGCACAAGTGTATATCTACTCTAATGTTCCATTCACTTAGTCACACAGCTGCTTTTCCCCGCTTGCGTGAATCAGCTTTGATTCCACTTCAACTCTGCATCAAGGTTTATGCAATTATTAGTTTAAAACCACTACACTGTTAGAATAAATCTGTTTTCCCACACTATTATGTAAAACATTACAATTAATCCCCGGTTCATGTTTGGGTAACTGTGGGGACGTGGCCTGTATGAATCAGGGATCAGCTCCGTCACACCACAGAGCAACTATCACGACCTGAGCGAAACTTTTAATTTCGACAAATGCAGCACTTATTCCCTTTGTTGTTGTTCAGAATCGTTTATTTTTTTCATATTCCCACTTGTACTGTGATGACACATCGGTGACTCAAACAAATGAGTGCTGTGTGAAACAGCCACTTTGAAGCTATTTCAAGGTCTTTTCAATCATGACTCCTTCCACCTGTTTCTGGCAGGTGGAAGTTAAAAGAAAACTTTTTTTAATTCTTCTTTATTGCACGCTTGTCTGACTGCAGTACAGCACACCCCTCTGATTTGATTTTCTCCTCAGGGGAAATTATGTCTATTTATTTATTAGCCTATCTTGTTTTATTGTGTTAGGCTCTGAATTGGAACATTTATTTTTCCATAGTGGAGCTTAATGAGGTGCCGTGAACTGCAGCTATGACCACATAGGACCCAATTAAATGAAACATGAGGGCCATCGTTCTTTTCTCCTTTCATTGTATGTTCTTCCACGCCCAGAATGGCGTGATGTGAGGAAGGAAATGGTCTGATTCATTTTCTGTTGCCAGTTAATTACAGTTTGAGCATGCCAGTCTGGAATTTTGTTTATGAGGAAAAGGAAATTAAATTTGTCCAAGTGAAGTGAGGACACAGCATTTTTTACAGACAGCACCTCTGCTGTCATCATCCGTTCATTACTCACTAGTTTCACTGTTATCTGTATTCGCTGGTCATGTCCTCATACTGATGGTTTATTTTTTCTTTTATTGTTTATTTGAGGTATAAATCTTACTATTTAAAATGAAAGGAAATGGTTCATGAATCTGGTTGGTATCCAAGGATCTTTCCGTCTCTGGGTATTATGTGCTCCCTCCCATTTATTTATTTATTTATTTATATGTGATATGTGATAAGATGTTTTAACTTGTAACAAATTAAAAAAAAAAGTCTGCCAATGGAACAAGTAAAAATATAATGAACATTTCTACAAATGCGGTCATGAAATTAGTTGAGAAAACTATTTTGGTCTTTATGTTATGAGTGCTAGGAAGCAGACAACGCAGCATCTTAAAAAGCTTAGGGTGAGTCAAAAAACATGTTTCATCTCAGATGTTTCATCTTGAAACAATACCTCAAGGCTCTTTCACGTCAGATATTTAACATCCATCCATCCATTCATTTTCCATACCTGCTTACTCCATTTAAGGGGCATGGGGGGGCTGGAGCCTATCACAGCAGTCATAGAGTGCTTTCAGGCTCCTCTCCTGTGGAACCAGCTCCCTTTTTGCTAAAGCTTATAGTTAGGGCTGGATCAGGTGACCCCGAACCATCCCTTAGTTATGCTGCTATAGACTTAGACTGCTGGGGGTTCCCATGATGCACTGAGTGTTTCTTTCTCTTTTTGCTCTGTATGCACCACTCTGCATTTAATCATTAGTGATCGATCTCTGCTCCCCTCCACAGCATGTCTTTTTCCTGGTTCTCTCCCCTCAGCCCCAACCAGTCCCAGCAGAAGACTGCCCCTCCCTGAGCCTGGTTCTGCTGGAGGTTTCTTCCTGTTAAAAGGGAGTTTTTCCTTCCCACTGTCGCTAAGTGCTTGCTCACAGGGGGTCGTTTTGACCATTGGGGTTTTTCGTAATTATTGTATGGCCTTGCCTTACAATAAAAGCGCCTTGGGGCAACTGTTTGTTGTGATTTGGCGCTATATAAATAAAATTGATTAAAATTGATAGAGTGTGAGGTGGGGTTCACGCTGGACAGGACATCAGTCTATCACAGGGCCACATATATTTATTTATTATTATTAATTCATTTCAAGCAATGTAAACAAAATACATGTACCTAGTACATATTAAACAGTCAGATGCATTTCATTTTTGCTCAAAAAGGAGTGGGAAGAAGAAACTTCTAGACATAGAAGTCTATGGCTCTTCCTGGATTTGACTCTAGTCCAATACTAGCTTACTTTCCCAGGCAAATAACCTCCTTATCCCGCTGAGCTACCTGCTCTATGCATACAAAGTGATTCCCGAAATATAGTACATTTAACTTAAAAATTTCCAGGTTGTTTTGAACTGATAGAAAAGCAAAAGCAACTCAGATAACCACTTGTTACAATCAAGGCAAGTTGAGCAGCCTCTATGAATAAAAGACACATCAAACCATGAAGATGATGGGTGACAGCAGCAAAAGACCAGCAAGTAAAACTTGATGAAAATTGATGATTTTGTCTTTTTTGTTGGTGACTCCTGCAGTGCTAGCAGATTAGCATCTTCCAGCATGGTCAGAATAGCTATGTTGAACATTTTACCTTCTCACTCCCAAGTCGTCTTGCTTTTAAACTCAGTCAGTGCCTCCTTCCATCATAATGTTATGCATTGGGGAGCCATTTAGTCACGGGAGGGGAAACGTGTTTTTTGACAGCTGCGTCACTTCTCTCTGACAGCACTCGGTATCTGCTTCACTTCTGCATCATCCCAGAACATTCATCTATATTTTGCTTATAGTCAGGGTTAGCATTTCCCTATGCTTCACACAGTGACACAACAGGGGTACAAATGGCGGTACAGGTTGACAGCACTTACATTCATTTGTGTAGATTACAAATATCACATTTCTGGTCACACTGCCACCCAATTCCCGTGCCACCGTGAGACTGGCACGGGAAAGAGAAGTCTGGGGTTCCCTGCTGGAGCTCTTGCCCCCGCAACCGGAACCCGGAAAAGCGGTTGAAGATGAGTGAATGAGTAACATTTCTGGTCATATCTGGCCCTGTCTGGCAGTGGAAGTTCATCCACTGATGCTGCTAAGACATCTGAGCCCGGTTTCATAAATCAGTCTTATCTTGTTTAGTCGAATAAACTCACTTAGTTGGCTGATTTTTTGCACATAGCGCTTAGTCGGCTAACGTTTTGCGTTAACCGACTAAAGTTTTTAGCCTGCTACAGGAGAGGCTAATCTTATTTTAGCTGACAAAACTTCAGTGTCTTACTTCAAAAAATGGCTGCTTGATGGAACACTCAAGAGCACCTCTATGTTGCTCGTATTCCTCCAAAAGGAGAGATTCCTCCGCTTTTGGCCATGGTTGTAGCAGACCACTGTCACAATGTGTTTGTGGGATGCAGGACAGACCTGTAGATGCCTGCATGGACTATTGTCAGCTGTTGTTGTATTGTTTTCTGTATTGTAAACCTTTTTGGTAGAATGGCCTAAGCAGGGGTCACCCCTTTGAGTCTGGTCTGCTTGACGTTTCTTCCTCAATGTCATCAGAGGGAGTTTTTCCTTACCACTGTCATCTGTGTGCTTACTCTAGGGGTTGATAAGGTTAGACCTTACTTGTGTGAAGGTCCTTGAGGCATCTTTGTTGTGATTTGGTGCAATATAAACTAAATAAATTGAAATTGCACGTTGTTCTGCAGTTCGTATGTGTCTGTAAATGTTTAATAAAGCCAGTTAACGAAACAAATGCTGAATAGTTCATGACAACGACCTACCCGGAAGTACACAAAACTTTCACGCATTGAAGGCATTTCTTGGCAATGGTGCTCACGAGGTCACTATGCCCGTGAAAATCATCGACTAATGTAAGACAGCTGATCTACAACTTATCTGTTGATGTGACACGGTGATTAGATGGATAATGTTGGCTGACTAACTGTAGTGGAATAAGTAAATTTAATAGACTAAAAGATTAGACTGCTTTATCAAACCCAGCATGCCACTGTTGTGCAGCATGTTGTCAGGACTTCACAATGGCTGCTAAAGCAGGAACTAGCAAAATTCAGCAGACTGCCCTTTACATTAGCGTGTTTGATTAAAGATCTACTCCACATCACGAAATTCATAGAATAAATGTTAGTGATGCGCAGTAGCTTCAGCTAAGCTAACCCTAGAGCTACCCTCGAGCAACATGCGCCAAGTTTGCGTGGTCAGTGTGAAAGACTCATGAAGTGGCCAGTGAGTGCATAGAGGCACTACATTTATTTTATTTGAGTTTTTGAGGTTGTGATTTGTATTTCACTTGTTTGTGGTGGGAGGTCAGACTTTATCCTACCAGGCTTTTAGTTAACAAGGCCGTTTGAGCTGAACGCCCACACACATCAGTTCACCATCGCGAATAACAAGCTGCTAGCTTCTCTGCTGCAGGCTGAGAGTCAGAGAGGTGTGGCTGGAGTTCAGCGGAGGGGTTGGTTTGTTTTTTTCACATTTAGAACTGGAGCTCCATCACGTGTGTACCCATACATTGCCCTCTGCAACCCTTCCTTTAATGATTCCCAGAAATGTACTTTTTCCTCTCCATTACCCGCCATTCCACCAGCAGTAGAAATCACACATTAGACGCGAGCGTGCCTTTAGGTTGCCATAGCAACAGGGTGAGTCATTTTGCTGCAGTCATTTTAGTCTCTCTCACACTGACTGGATGTTTCACTCTCTTCCCTTTTTTTTCTCCATCTCGTTGTCACTCCATCTTCCCGCCCTCCCTCACACGCTCCCTCCCTCTGAAATCTCTTTGTTTTTCCGGTTGTCGCTGTTCTGAAATTTGGCGGAGAAAGTTCTCAGTTCTTCCAGGTTAGCGTCAGTCAGCCCGAGGACACAACAGAGAACAGGTGTGTGTGTCTGTGATGGAGCAGGCTGATCATCAGAGCCAGCAGAATGTCACCGCTCTGACTTTGATTACTTATTTATAGATTGAGCTAATCAGTAAACTCAGAGTCAGGAAGCACGTGGTGAAGGAGGCAGGAGGTGTGAGAAGAGACGAAGGGGGTTCCAACGCTCATTTGCAGCTGAGACTACATGGCTGCTTCTTGTAAATGCATAATTTACAGGAAGCTGATTTTCTTTTGATTGTGATTCCCAGAATAGATTTCATCAATATTACCCAACTTTGCAAAATATGCAGTTGCATCTTCATAGTTTGTCCTGAAATATACTCCAGCTTTAAGACTGTCAAAAAGCACAATGTCCCATAAAGATGGGTCCACAGGTATTTGGACAGCGACACACTTTTGTCATTCTGCACATTTTTTGAGTTACTTTCACCAAAATAACTGTGGAAGTAGGACTTGGTATTCTAAAATATTAAAATGTAGTTTACTGCAGATTATATATGGAGGGCACTGTGGTGCAGTATATTGACTGCAGGCCCTTAAGGCTGCTAACAACAATATAATTATATAAAATTGTTGCAGTGATGACTCAAGGCACAATGCAAACAACAATCACAGCCAGAATCCTAAAGGATCAGTTTGGTAAAATTATGACAGAGATGGCGAGAATATTCATGGACAGGATATTGAGGCGTACTGTGGGGAGGAGGGTTTCCAGTTTGGTGGGCTCAGGGTCTCATCACTGCTTTTTGCAGATGATATGGTCCTGTTGGCTTCATCAGCCGGTGACCTCCAACACTCACTGGATCGATTCACAGCCGAGTGTGAAGCGGCTGGGATGAGGATCTGCACCTCTAAATCTGAGGCCATGGTTCTCAGCAGGAAACCGATGGATTGGCTACTCCAGGTAGGGAATATGTTCTTGCCCCAAGTGAAGGAGTTCAAGTACCTTAGGGTCTTGTTCACGAGTGAGGGGACAATGGAGCATGAGAATGGCCAGAGAATCGGCCCAGCAGGGGTGGTGTTGCATTCGCTCTGCTGTACTGTTGTGACGTAAAGGGAGCTGAGCCAAAAGGTGAAGATCTCGATCGACTGGTCAATCTTCATACCCACTCTCACCTATGGTCATGAGGGTTGGGTCATGATTGAAAAACTAGATCGCGGGTACAAGCAGTTGAAATGGGCTTCCTTACGAGGGTGACTGGTGTCTCCCATAGAGATAGGGTGAGAAGTTCTGTCATCTGCCTGGTTAGTGTGCTTGGTTTCAGGGCAGAAGGTTCCTGGTTCAAACCCCACCCCTGCCACATCCGTCCATGTAATGTGGAGTTGCATCAGGAAGAGCATCCGGATCCAGTGTAAAACTTGTGTCAGCTCAGCATACAGATCCACCTCGGACCTGCTGTGGTGACCCCAAGCAAAAAACAAGAGAGCAGCCAAAGGGACTTAACAAACACTTTAACTTCATTGTAATACTGAGGTACAAGTACCATATAATCGAAAACTTTAAGTTCAGGGAACAATTGACTTTTAAGTTTATGAACTCAGAAATTTTGTGGCAATTGACTGCCTCAATATTTTTGAGTTCTGATAACTTCTTTGGGTTTACAGTGTACATGGGCAATATGGGACAAAATATGCAACAGAGTAGGAAAGTAAAACCAGAATTAAAGAATGGATAGACCACGGGTGTGGGGACAATGCCATAACTTTTCATATCTACTGCAAATTAGAGACGGCAAACTCAAAACTCTGCTCAGGAATGTTTCAAATCTGTGTTGTAACACCTGTGTTTCATACATTGTTCCAGAGTTTGCATTAGAAGGAAGATATCACATGCTGTATGAAATGAGGTCTCCTTACACTGACGTTCTGAATCTAATGTTTGAAAATCTTAAAAATTACAGTCTCTACATGCATGGGCTTGTGAAACAATTCAACCACTCAAAAAACAAAAGACGCACATCACCACATGTCTTCCACAGATTAGCTAAAATTAAACACACTTGATGAGTTAAAAAAACGCAGAATGTCTTATGGCATTCCTATATATTTATTCATTTTTAATTGAGCTCCTCGCATTATTTGACACACTGACAAAAATGTAAAAAAAAAAGAACAAGAAAAAAAAATAAAGACTGACCTTGTGGATGAAAGAATAAAAAAAATTCCTGGAATTGTGCCTTGTTCTTAATCTGCAACAAAATTTAGTGGGTTCTTCCATGGTTCTTGCCACACACTTCCACCAAGTGTCATAAAACTCAGCTCAGAGGCTTTAGAGGGAAATATTGTCACAATCCAGCCAAATATAGTGTTGTTGGTGGGTGGAGATTTAAAGTAATAATAACAAGAGCATTCACAGATTTCTGATGTCTGATCTGGATCACCTCCAAAATTCAGTGGAGTCTTCCATGTCCTAATATCTATCTGTGGTGCACATTTGGTGAGAATCGGTTTAGTTTTGACGTAATCCTTCAAAGGCTATATAAAGTGAAATCTTGATCCAGAATGTGGATTCAGATCCAGATCACCTCCAAAATTCAGTGGAGTCTTCCATGCCCTAATATCTATCAGTGGTGCAAATTTGTAGAGAATCGGTTTAGTTTTGACGTAATCCTTCAAAGGCTATATAAATGAAATCTTGATGCAGAATCCTGATCTGGATCACCTCCAAAACTCAGTGGAGTTGTCCATGGCATAATATGTATCTGTGGTGAAAATTTCATCAAAATCTGTGCAGTAATTTTGAAGTAATACTGCTAACAGTATCTTTCAAAGCTTATATAAAGTGAAACTTGATCCAGAATCTGGATCCGGATCACCTCCAAAATTGAATGGACTCTTCCATGGCCTTATATCTATCTGTGGTGAAAATTTCGTCAAAATCTCGGCAGTAGTTTTGATGTAATTCTGCTAACAGACAGACAGACAAATAAATAAATAAACACAGATGATTTTATTACATCCTTGGCAGATGTAATAATAATAGTAAGACCCTTCGGCTGCTCCCTTGTTTGCACTTGGGGTCACCACAGCAAATCCGAGGTGGATCTGCATGTTGAACTGGCACAAGTTTTATACTAGATGCCCTTCCTGACACAACTCCACATTACATGGAGGAATGTGGCAGGTAGACAGACTGAGGAGTGAGAGATTTTAATACCTCGCTGAATCACTGCCATTCAGAGTAATGATGTCAAATCAAAAGTGGAGCCGAGTTTAATATATGAACAGATAGTTTCTTCAGTTCGTATTACATACACTGTCAGTATGAGACATGAGGGACTAACCATTTTGCATTGACCACTTTAGTTAGTAGGTTATGACCCGGAGGAGTATTGATTTTTTGATGAAGAGAAGCTGATTCATAACTTGAGTTATCCCCCGTGTGAGCAGTGACATCAGCAGTGACCTTTTGCTTCACGTGTCACAAGACATACTGAGTCACTTATTTGGACTCAACACTGACCTCCACCTCTCCCCAGTTTAGCGTCAGGAGGACCAGCTTAATAACATTTTCACTGCAGCCGTATTGTACTTTTTGTGTCTCTGAACCGGAACTTGTTATTTAGCAAAGGGACTAGTATAGATAAAGTTCCAGTTTTGGTCTTGTCTCAGTTCAACAAGTGCAAACAACAATAAACAAGACCCCAGTGACACGGTTAATTCACTAACAATTGCCGATTGAAAACAATTCTTATACGGCCTTACTACCATGCTACTGGTCACTGAAATATTTTAGATTGTTTTGAGGTCCACTATTTCTCACATACACACAAAGTAGGAGGCCGGTGGAAAACTCTGCCACGTATCATGATGGTATGTACCAAGAGTAATAGAGATACAATCATTGCTCTGAGAGTGCTGATGGAGAAGTAAGATGACAAGGTGTTGTGGATTTAGAGAACGCTTATGACAGGGTGCCAAGAAAACAGTTGTGGTATTGTACGATGGAGTCTGAAATGGCAGAGAAGTATGTGAGTGTCGTGCCATATTTGTACAAGGACAATTTGGCAACTGTTAGATGCGCAGTAGGAATGGCAGGTGGAGGTGGGATTACACCAAGGATCAGCTCTGAGCCCTTTCTTGTAATGGTGATGGACAGGTCTCTCTATGAACTATAATGTTTGCAGATGACATTGTGATCTGTAGACAGAGTAGAGAGCAGGTTGAATGTTGCCTGGAGAGGTGGAGATATGCTCTGGAGAGCAAGGGAATGAAAGCCTGGTGGAGCAGTACAATTGCAAGGAGTAGAGGTGGTTCAGGCAGATGAGTTTAACTACTTGGGGTCAACTATTCAAAGTAATGGAAAGCGTCATAGAAAGGTGAAAAAGAGAGTGCAGGCAGGGTGGCAGGGTGGGTGGAGAACTATGGCAGGAGAGATTTACGATAGAATATCTGCAACAGTGACAGGGAAAGTTTACAAGACAGTAGTGAGACCAGCTATTTTGGACAGCTTAGAGACAGTGGCACTAACAAAAAGGCAGAGCTGAAGATGATGTGATCCTTTTTGGGAGTAACAAGAATGGACAGGATTAGGAATGAACGTATCAGAAGGACACCTTAGGTGGGACGGTTTGGAGACAAAGTCAGAGAGGCGAGATTGAGATGGTTTGGACATGTACAGAGGGGACCCAGGGTATATAGGGAGAAAGATGTTGAGGATGGAGCCACCAGGCAGGAGGAGAAGAGGGAGGCCAAAGAGGATTTTTATGGATGTGCTGAGGGAGGACATGTAGGTGGTTGGTGAGACAGAAGAAGATGCAGAGGACAGGATGAGATGGAAACAGATGATCTGTTGTGGCGCCCCCTAAAAGGAGCAGCCGAAAGAAGAAGAATATATTTTTGCTGCATACTGGAATGTATACAGTTCTCATATATCCCATACATATGGGTTGGACTATGTTGTTTCACATTGCCATAACAAAATTTTTTTTATGGTATTTACATTTTTTTTATTATTATTTTACTTTTTAAGGATAAGAAGAAGAAGTAGAGCTTTATTGTCATTGTACATATATACATACATACAAATTGTCCTCTGCATTACAATCTAAAAAAAAATGTTCAAATAGGTTGTACTTTTTTAGAAATATTTTGTGTTTTTCCTGGCAAAAATGGTCTAAATCTGTTTTCGCCAACTGTTTTTGTCAGGTTTTAAGTGGGTTTGACCCATGATGCATCTACAATGTCCCAACCCTGGCTAGTGCAGATTTCAATTATGCCATTGCCGGTCACAATTTTGTTTTCACTTCTTTGACAACGGGTATTCATGCTGCTTTGTCTTATCTTGTGATAAGCAATATTTATGAGCTTCCTGTTCACAAAAATGGGGGTTGTTGTCCTGCACTGACAACCAGCAGACAGTGTATTGGGGAACAACCACTGGTTCTTTTTCTTTCTTCAGCCTTCTTGCCCCACGGCAAAATGTGAAAGACAGAATAAGTATGTCACTTTGGGGCTACTGTATCAAATTGGTAGTGCAACATGGTGGCCTCCAGCTTATGAAGATACATCGATTCATTGTTGCAGGTAACTGCACACTAATGCAGAGATGAGTACAAATACTATATTCCATTTATACTAATAAACACCCTTACGGCCTACACACTGCAGTCTGTACTCTGGTCAGGGGTTGTGTTCTAGAAAATAAGGTTGCTATAACACGTGAGAGAGGGTTGTGGAATGGATTCAGCACAATAACATTAAGCTTGTGAAATGGCCTCACCCAAGTCCTGACC
Organism: Thalassophryne amazonica; assembly: GCF_902500255.1. Lineage (NCBI taxonomy): Eukaryota > Metazoa > Chordata > Actinopteri > Batrachoidiformes > Batrachoididae > Thalassophryne > Thalassophryne amazonica. The sequence goes on from NC_047112.1 coordinate 73,771,479, forward strand.
TCAACCCTATCAGCAATATCTGGACTGTGCTTAAAAGCCAGGCCCATGCCAGGAAAACAACAAATTGAATAAAACTCAACCACTTCTAAGAAGAGTGGTCAAATATCCAGTCAGAATTCTGATCAGAAGCTTGTTGTTGTCTATCCCAAAATGGCGTGGCCAACGTGAAACTTGCTGAGAAACATGGAACAAAATATTTGGTGTGTTCTATGTATAATTTGAACTGTGCTGATTTTAGAAAACCAAAAAATAAATCATAATCATCCTACCCTCGAAAAAGAACCCTAGCAAACACGTCCACACTGGCCTCATGTGGGTTCCACATGGGTGGCTCACATGGGGCCAATGCAGTTTGTACAGGGGCTCCACATGGGGCCCAGCTGTTTGGAGTTGGGTTTGGGCTAGTCCAGTTGGCCACCCACATGGGGCTCAACAGGGCTTGTCCAAGCCCACCTCCAACCAGCTGGACCCCAGGTAGAGCCCCCAATCAAAACTGTATTGGCCCCATTTGGGCCACCCACATGGAATCCACATGGGGCCAGTGTGGATGTGTTTGCTGGGACAGTTCAAAGAAATAATTAAAGCAAGCCCAGTATTACCATGACATTCACACCAGCAATCTGTCCCACTGTAGCACTGGTTTAGATAGAGTATTTGGAGGTAGAGGTTTTGGCCTTTATTGTCTGTATTCTGTTGCAGTCTAAAAACACTAACAGGTTTCTCTGTGAGTAGGCGTCTGTATAAGAAAGACAACAAAACATGGACAAAAATAGCTTCATGAGATAACTCCGCTTTCCGAAACACAGAGGCAGAAAAGAAGTCAATTGAGTATGATTCTAAATTTCCTCTTGGAAGGTGTCACATGTGGATGCGACGAGTAAATTAGAAAGACACGCACATCCAAGATGTATAAAAAAGGCGTGCTGGATCAAAAAAGAGACAGAGCGTTCAAGTTGTGCAGATTTTTTGTTTTGATGGCATGTGGATGCAAAAGCTCATCAGAATATGATACAGGACTATGGGGTTGTAAAACACGCTGTGCACTCTGTTTAGGGGCATGCTCCCTCCGTCCTCCCCTTCCCCCACTGCCACTTTTAAATTTTGAAAATCTGCAGCCTTTTTCCTGCATTCTGAGGCAATCTTATAAGCTAAATATGGACTCTTGAATTATCATATTTAATACAGAATTTTTATTTTAAACACTGGAAAGATACACTGTGTATTTTTAACACCGAAACCTAATTCTGCATGCAGCAGCCTTTGTTTAGGCAAGAACCTTTCATATTCTATGGTCACCAGCTTGAGGGGGTGGGGGGTTATAACCCACTCAGCGTGCCCCTGTGCATCCACCATTGGTCTAGAATGTTTGATAATCAGGTATATATTAACTTTTTTGGGGGTGGGTTGGGGTAGGGTTGATGATATATAGCACGTATGTATGTGCGCTTTTGTCTTCTGGCCTATGACGATGACGATGATGAAGTGTAGTTACCACAAATAGCTCAAAAGCCTCGATTTCTGTATTGTAAGGCAGAGCGGTGGAGAGTTTGGCCCTATCCCGTGAGAGGTCGGAGGAAGGCGGGGGTACACACAATGAATAGCTGAATGACGCAGCCGAGAAAAGAAGGGAGGGAATAGAACATAATCCTGAACGAGGAGAGGAGGGGGTCAGGAGAGGCAGCGTAGGCAGACTGCGTGGGAAGGAGATGCTGCATAATTGCTTTTCTAGGGTTTTCATCTCTACTTTCTCTACTGTTTTTTCTAACTGAGTGATACCAGCCGTTTATCCCAGCCAGTGCTTTCCGTGTCTGACGCGCTCTTCCTCTTCTTCTCAGCTCTCTTTCTTAATTTCATCCTGCATTTGCTATTTTTCTCTCTGTATGACTCATTAAGCTTATTTTATGTTCTGTGCCCTGATTGATTGTTCTGTTACCTGTGCTCTCCACAGCCTGTCTAGTGTCGGATTCCTGTTTGGGAATCCGCTAGCTTAGCGTAGCTACTAGCTCTTAGCCGTTTTAGCATGGCGGCTTCTCCTGTCTCTCCCATACTTTTTCTGCTCTGGTGTGAAGGTTTAGTTATTCCTCGGCCTCTTTTAGCAGTAACGGTACTTGTAATAAGTGCAGCTTATTCATAGCTTTGGAGGCCAGGCTGGGCGAATTGGAGGCTCGGCTCCGCACCGTGGAAAATTCTACAGCTAGCCAGGCCCCTGTAGTCGGTGCGGACCACAGGTAGCTTAGCCCGCCGTTAGTTCCCCCCTGGCAGACCCCGTGCAGTCGGGAAGGCAGGCTGACTGGGTGACTGTGAGGAGGAAGCGTAGCCCTAAACAGAAGCCCCGTGTACACCGTCAACCCGTTCACATCTCTAACCGTTTTTTCCCCACTCGACGATACACTCGCCGAGGATCAAACTCTGGTTATTGGCGACTCTGTTTTGAGAAATGTGAAGTTAGCGACACCAGCAACCATTGTCAATTGTCTTCCGGGGGCCAGAGCAGGCGACATCGAAGGACATTTGAAATTGCTGGCTAAGGCTAAGCGTAAATTTGGTAAGATTGTAATTCACGTCGGCAGTAATGACACTCGGTTACGCCAATCGGAGGTCACTAAAATTAACATTGAATCGGTGTGTAACTTTGCAAAAACAATGTCGGACTCTGTTGTTTTCTCTGGGCCCCTCCCCAATCAGACCGGGAGTGACATGTTTAGCCGCATGTTCTCCTTGAATTGCTGGCTGTCTGAGTGGTGTCCAAAAAATGAGGTGGGCTTCATTGATAATTGGCAAAGCTTCTGGGGAAAACCTGGTCTTGTTAGGAGAGACGGCATCCATCCCACTTTAGAGGGAGCAGCTCTCATTTCTAGAAATCTGGCCAATTTTTTGGGATCCTCCAAACTGTGACTGTCTAGCGTTGGGACCAGGAGGCAGAGCTGTGGTCTTATACACCTCTCTGCAGCTTCTCTCCCCCTGCCATCCCCCTATTACCCCATCCCCGTAGAGACGGTGCCTGCTCCCAGACCACCAATAACTAGCAAAAATCTATTTAAGCATAAAAATTCAAAAAGAAAAAATAATATAGCACCTTCAATTGCACCACAGACTAAAACAGTTAAATGTGGTCTATTAACATTAGGTCTCTTTCTCTAAGTCCCTGTTGGTAAATGATATAATAATTGATCAACGTATTGATTTATTCTGCCTAACAGAAACTTGGTTACAGCAGGATGAATATGTTAGTTTAAATGAGTCAACACCCCCGAGTCACACTAACTGTCAGAATGCTCGTAGCACGAGCCGGGGCGGAGGATTAGCAGCAATCTTCCATTCCAGCTTATTAATTAATCAAAAACCTAGACAGAGCTTTAATTCATTTGAAAGCTTGTCTCTTAGTCTTGTCCATCCAAATTGGAAGTCCCAAAAACCAGTTTTATTTGTTATTATCTATCGTCCACCTGGTCGTTACTGTGAGTTTCTCTGTGAATTTTCAGACCTTTTGTCTGACTTAGTGCTTAGCTCAGATAAGATAATTATAGTGGGCGATTTTAACATCCACACAGATGCTGAGAATGACAGCCTCAACACTGCATTTAATCTATTATTAGACTCTATCGGCTTTGCTCAAAAAGTAAATGAGTCCACCCACCACTTTAATCATATTTTAGATCTTGTTCTGACTTATGGTATGGAAATAGAAGACTTAACAGTATTCCCTGAAAACTCCCTTTTGTCTGATCATTTTTTAATAACATTTACATTTACCCTGATGGACTACCCTGCAGTGGGGAATAAGTTTCATTACACTAGAAGTCTTTCAGAAAGCGCTGTAACTAGGTTTAAGGATATGATTCCTTCTTTATGTTCTCTAATGTCATATACCAACACAGAGCAGAGTAGCTACCTAAACTCTGTAAGGGAGTTAGAGTATCTTGTCAATAGTTTTACATCCTCATTGAAGACAACTTTGGATGCTGTAGCTCCTCTGAAAAAGAGAGCTTTAAATCAGAAGTGTCTGACTCCGTGGTATAACTCACAAACTCGTAGCTTAAAGCTGATAACCCGTAAGTTGGAGAGGAAATGGCGTCTCACTAATTTAGAAGATCTTCACTTAGCCTGGAAAAGAGTTTGTTGCTCTATAAGAAAGCCCTTCGTGAAGCTAGGACATCTTTCTACTCATCACTAATTGAAGAAAATAAGAACAACCCCAGGTTTCTTTTCAGCACTGTAGCCAGGCTGACAAAGAGTCAGAGCTCTATTGAGCTGAGTATTCCATTAACTTAACTAGTAATGACTTCATGACTTTCTTGCTAACAAAATTTTGACTATTAGAGAAAAAATTACTCATAACCATCCCAAAGATGTATCGTTATCTTTGGCTGCTTTCAGTGATGCCGGTATTTGGTTAGACTCTTTCTCTCCGATTGTTCTGTCTGAGTTATTTTCATTAGTTACTTCATCCAAACCATCAACATGCTTATTAGACCCCATTCCTGCCAGGCTGCTCAAGGAAGTCCTACCATTATTTAATGCTTCAATCTTAAATATGATCAATCTATCTTTGTTAGTTGGTTATGTACCACAGGCCTTTAAGGTGGCAGTAATTAAACCATTACTTAAAAAGCCATCACTTGACCCAGCTATCTTAGCTAATTATAGGCCAATCTCCAACCTTCCTTTTCTCTCAAAGATTCTTGAGAGGGTAGTTGTAAAACAGCTAACTGATCACCTGCAGAGGAATGGTCTATTTGAAGAGTTTCAGTCAGGTTTTAGAATTCATCATAGTACAGAAACAGCATTAGTGAAGGTTACAAATGATCTTCTTATGGCTTCGGACAGTGGACTTATCTCTGTGCTTGTTCTGTTGGACCTCAGTGGTGCTTTTGATACTGTTGACCATAAAATTTTATTACAGAGATTAGAGCATGTCATAGGTATTAAAGGCATTGCGCTGCGGTGGTTTGAATCATATTTGTCTAATAGATTACAGTTTGTTCATGTAAATGGGGAATCTTCTTCACAGACTAAAGTTAATTATGGAGTTCCACAAGGTTCTGTGCTAGGACCAATTTTATTCACTTTATACATGCTTCCCTTGGGCAGTATTATTAGACGGTATTGCTTAAATTTTCATTGTTACGCAGATGATACCCAGCTTTATCTATCCATGAAGCCAGAGGATACGCACCAATTAGCTAAACTGCAGGATTGTCTTACAGACATAAAGACATGGATGACCTCTAATTTCCTGCTTTAAAACTCAGATAAAACTGAAGTTATTGTACTTGGCCCCACAAATCTTAGAAGCATGGTGTCTAACCAGATCGTTACTCTGGATGGCATTTCCCTGATCTCTAGTAATACTGTGAGAAATCTTGGAGTTATTTTTGATCAGGATATGTCATTCAAAGCGCATATTAAACAAATATGTAGGACTGCCTTTTTGCATTTACGCAATATCTCTAAAATCAGAAAGGATTGTCTCAGAGTGATGCTGAAAAACTAATTCATGCATTTATTTCCTCTAGGCTGGACTATTGTAATTCATTATTATCAGGTTGTCCTAAAAGTTCCCTAAAAAGCCTTCAGTTGGTTCAGAATGCTGCAGCTAGAGTACTGACGGGGACTAGCAGGAGAGAGCATATCTCACCCGTGTTGGCCTCCCTTCATTGGCTTCCTGTTAATGCTAGAATAGAATTTTAAATTCTATTCTTACTTATAAGGTTTTGAATAATCAGGTCCCATCTTATCTTAGGGACCTCGTAGTACCATATTACCCCATTAGAGCGCTTCGCTCTCAGACTGCGGGCTTACTTGTAGTTCCTAGGGTTTGTAAGAGTAGAATGGGAGGCAGAGCCTTCAGCTTTCAGGCTCCTCTCCTGTGGAACCAGCTCCCAATTCAGATCAGGGAGACAGATACCCTCTCTACTTTTAAGATTAGGCTTAAAACTTTCCTTTTTGCTAAGGCTTATAGTTAGGGCTGGATCGGGTGACCCTGGACCATCCCTTGGTTATGTTGCTTTAGACGTAGACTGTGTTTCATAATTATTGTATGGCCTTGCCTTGCAATGTGGAGCGCCTTGGGGCAACTGTTTGTTGTGATTTGGCGCTATACAAGAAAAAAGTTGATTGATTGATTGATTGATTGAAAAATCACATTATTTTGCTTCATCACCCCGTCAAGCGCAGATATTACGTTTAGTCATGTAAAACATGTCGCCGTGTTCCCTATGAAATTGAACATCATTTTTTCATTTCATGCATCATAAGCAGATGAATAATAATTTCATATTTTCCTCTGCATACAAAACAACTTGGAATTAAATTGTGCAAGTCATAAAAGCGGAGCAGTCATACAGGCCCGCTCAGGGTACGGTGCCGCCTGTCACACTATGCTCTGCTCACTCAACGTTCACACTTAACAGCTTAGGGCATCGCATTTATTTGAACACATATAATAAGTGAGAAAAAGAAAAGCCATCGACTGGCGAGCAAAGAGGAACCCGGTGAGTCATCGGCATTTCTCGCACATTCTAACGGCGCCTGGAGCTGCTCTGTTAAAAGGCAATCTGGTGAGAGTCAGACTGTGGGGAAGGAGGAGGGGAAGGTGTGGGCGGGGGGGCAAGAGGAGCAGGTGGTGGTGACGGGGAGTGACGGAGCCTGGGGTTTTCCACGTTGAAACCATCCCCGCATACTAAGCATCCCATCTTAGGGAAGAGAGATTTGGATGCGGAGGATGAGATGTGTGGGCAGGTGAGCGAAGATGCAGCGCAGTGCAGGGGAGGCCTTCATCATCACAGCTGGGGGTTCTAGATGAAATGAAGACTAGTTTAGTTGTGAATGGAGTGGTGCGAATGTTTGTCTTAATGGAGGAAAGTCGCAACGGTAAACTGTACATCATCGCTACAGTGCAGTGCTGTAATAATACAGATGAAATGTCTCATTCATAAAATCCAGACACGGTACCATTAACTTATTTACAAACTAGAATGCAGAATATCTTTTGTATTCCCTTTCAGCATGTGGAGGTAAATGTTAGCCTGTACTGTCATGGAATTAAACCATGCTGCAAGAAAAAAAGTGAAATCTTGATGAGTATACTTGGTTGATTTATCATCAAAATATCTAATTTTCTGTTACTGGCTGCTCCATTAGGGCATCAGATCATTTGTCTCATCTCATCCTGTCCTCTGTGTCTTCCTCTGTCTCACCAACCACCTGCATGTCCTCCCTCAGCACAATCCATAAACCTCCTCTTTGGCCTCCCTCCTTCCTCAGCATCCTTCTCCCTATATACCCTGGGCTTCTCCTCTGCGCCTGTCCAAACCATCTCAATCTCACCTTTCTGAAAGTGTCCAAACTGCCTTCCCTGTGGTGTCCCTCTGATATGTTCATTCCTGATCCTGTCCATCGTCGTCACTCCCATGTTTGTTAGGGCCACTGTCTCTAAGACGTACAACAAAGCTGGACTTGCTGTGTCTTGTAAACTTTCCCTTTCACTCTTGCAGATATCCTTTCACAAATCACTCCTGCCACCTGTCTCCACCCACTCCACCCTGCCTGCACTGTGTTCTTCACCCCTCTACCACACTCTCCATTGCTTTGCACTGTTGACCCCAAGTATTTAAACTCATCTAGCTTCACCACCTCTACTCCTTGCAACTGCACAATTCCATGAGACTCCCTCTAATTCATGCACATACACAGTCTTGTTCCTAATGACTTTCATTCCCCTTCTCTCCAGAGTGTATCTCCACCTTTCACTGCTAATCTCAACGTGTTCCGTGCTCTCATGGCTGTTGGAACACCTGTTACTAATCACCCAGCCTGCATAAATACCCCGGTTTCTCCACTCCACACTCACCAGTAACCTCAGTTCCGTTCTGTGGTAACCTGGCCTCAGTATTGTTCTCTTGTATCTGCATTTCCACCGTTTGTGTGTCTTAACTCTTGTTATTTTTCTGCAGTTCCCAGTCACCTGTCAGCTCCGTTGTGTCCACCTAGCTCTGACTCCACTGCTCCTGTTTTACGCCACAACAATCAGTGTCTCCTGCTCCGGTGCCTCCACAACCAGCAATCCCATTACCAGTTACCCTCAATTTTATAAACTCTTGTCATTTTTAACCTCAGCCTCAATGCATTGAGTCCACATCTTTAACCCCAGAACCTGACAGGAGACTCCTGCTTGATCTCATCTGTCAACCTGTCCATCACCATTCCAAACAATAAAGACCTTAGAGCTGATCCGTGATGTAATCCCACCTCTACCTTAAATGCATCTGGCATTGCTAGTGCCCACGTAACTGCTGTCACACTGTCCTTGTACATGTCCTCCAGCACCCTCACATACTTCTCTGCTACACCAAACCACAACTCTTCTCTTGGCACCCTGTCATAAGATTTCTCTAAATCCACAAACACAGTGCAGAGTGTCCAGTGTATGACACTCTAATGTAAAAGCTAATGCAACTCTAACTAACATGAACAAAAATACTTAACAGCTGCAACTCAGCAGCTTTTTTTTTCTTCAAACTTCTTTCTTTGGCATTTTTCATCATGATACGTTCTTACTACTTCTGTCAAACACATGTCCACGCATCATTTCACCGTGTTCCTGCAGGAGCAGTGAGGAAAAATACACTGAGTTTAAGGGAATTGGTTTGTGCCTCTGCTTCAACTGTGCAAAAACCATCAAGAGGAGCAACCAAAATTTCTGACATGTCAGAAATTCATCTGATTGTGTGATTCCCAGCCGGGAGGCGTTAATCACCTTTCGTTACTCCCTGTGTACACTGCACGACAAATGACGCACAACAGAGGTGAAATTTATCCAGACTCAAAAAAGAGTCATACAGCTCAGAACTGGACTCAAACTTGTGCTCAAATCACAGAGAGTAGGCCCAGTTTAAGACCACAACTTAATGTCTTTGGTACTCTGCCTCCTTTGGAGGATACTCAGGTACCATTGGAGTGAATTCATGTCAAACTAATCTTAAATTTAATGATGTTTTATAGCTTATCAAATTTATTTGCTTATCTTGATTTTATCACTTGTATTTTTTATCCATTTTGTTTTTATCTGTACTTGTGCCATGCACTGATATGTGCAACTAAACGTGTTATTTTTAATGGTTACTTAGGAAGACTAAGCTAAGGAGTATGTTGGGATTGTTGTTGGGTCCAGGAGTCTTCCATGCCTTCATACACATCAACGCCTTCTTAAACGCAGTGTCGGAGGGAGAGAGTGACATCCAGTGCCTGACAGGGTGTTGGGGAACCTTACGGAGCAGGTCATCAGCCATGGTAGATGGACATTTCAGGAGCATCTGAAAGTGTTCTTCCCACCTTGCAAGGATTTCTTGATCTTCTGCGAAGGTGGGTGCCCCATTGGCAGACTGCAGGGTGTTGGTACATCTACGACGAGGACCAAAGCATAGAAGCACCCGAGGTCTCTGCTGTCAGTGTAGAACTGGATCTCTTTTGCTTTGTCTTGCCACCAGAAGTTCTGCATCTCTCAAAGCCTTCACTGGCACTCCTGCTTTGCTACATGGAAGTGTTGCAAGCGAGCGCGGATGGGGCGATTCTCCCATACGAGGTAGGCATACCGTTATAGAAAAGTTCCCTTTTGTATAAAAGAGAGCATATTTATATTTATATTTTTATAATCTCAGTCAGGGTAACCCGGAGATATTTTTTCTTCCAGTTCTCTGTGGAGTTTTACTTGTGCAGGGTGATTTTCAGACCAGGTGAACGCTGCACTGAGATGATTAATTGAATTCTGCAGGGAGAGATGAGAGCTGAGCCTTGATACTTAACAGAAGATGGCAGCTAATGATTTACTTTTAACTTCCAACAGATCGCCGCAATGATAAAAGTTAAGAATGAGAATAAGAACTGGACAGATGCAAGGACGATCTGTCCTACAATGTTAAAGAAATAAAATGAAAGGAAAAATTGTAAAGAGCATTTGACTCTTCATCCAAGGACCAACAAATCACAACATTTTGATGGAAAAACAGAGGTCAACCGAAAACGTCCACTGTCCTCTATCAGTGTGTAGCAGCCAAGGTTGGGTAGGATTACTTTGAAAGAATACATGTGGATTACATGTATGTATGTACATACATTTGGATTACCAGTAATCTGATTACTTTTGGATTACATATCAAAGTAATCCTACCCAACCTTGGTAGCAGCAACAATAAAATATTTGATATGAGCTAGTTAGTTGAAATGGTGTCTTTGCTGCAGCCATAAACCTCCAGTTGCAGCTGGTTCAGGTGAGTTACAAAGCAGTTTTTTTTTCAGAATGATGACATACTTGCTCAAAATGTAGGAAACCCTTGAATGCACTTTCAGCATTGTTCAGGTGGGTTGCTGAGGAACTGGATGTCAGGTAATGAGGAAGATGGTGGTAAGAATTGTGATGACACGATGATGCAAGAGTGAAAAAGTACAAAAATAGTGCAGAATGGTTTCCATCACCATCTCTGACAGCTTCACTCACTCCAACCGTCTACGCTGACTGCATGAATGTAGAATTTTTTAGTTCATCAAGATACAAATGCAGATTATTATTGTCACTGTAACCGGTACAATGAAAGGTAAGGTGCAGCCTTTCAGTGCAAATATGAACCTGAGTAAACCACACGCAGACTTAAAAGGTCTGGGGAATAAAAGAAAAATAGATATAAAATTTAACCAAATGAAAGAGGTATGTCCAGAGCAAAGAAAACAAATTATAAGGATGAAAAGATTGCCTATAAAAAAGAGAAAAGTATGTATGTACAAAACTGTCGATATTTCAGTGGCAGTGGATATTGCACATAAACAAATATTGCACTCATTTCAAGTGTGGCATGCGACCTGGCTATTTGGTTCCAGTGGCATTCAAAGCTCTAACAGCAGTTGGGTAGAAACTGTTTTTCAGTCTATTTGTTCTTGCTTTAATGGCCTTGTACCCTGGCCCTGATGGCAGCAGCTCAAACAGAGAGTGTCCAGGGTGGAATGAGTCCTTTAGGATGGTGTTGGCTCTCCTGAGACAGTAAGAGCCATGAAAGTCCCCCAGTGTGGGCAGAGGGCACCCAGTGATCTTCTCTGCCATTTTGGTAACCCTCTGGAACTCTGGATAATGTTTACTGTTTCAGATTATGTTTGATGATTCATTTCAAAATTGATTAAGGTAATGAAATTATAGTTACATACCTCCCAAAACTAGCCAGTGATATGCCACAGTCAGGTGCTACTACATGGTTGTCCCCTTGGCCTTTTCCAGTTGATGGGATCCACAACGCTGAGGCATCTGTGCACTGGATCATGCTCAGGGAAGTGTGGAACACGGCCATCTATATACATAAAGGGCTACGTCTATCTGTCTGTCCGGGATAAACTCCCAAACTATAATACGTAGCCCTAAAAAAATCAGTTGTGTATACAGAGCACCAGACTCTTGCGTTGTGAAATTTACAGATAAAATAATAGAATTATTCCATCAAATCAAACACAAAATGCTTTTTATGTGTGGAGACTTTAACATTAATATAGAAAACTCCAGTTGTCAAAGAACAAGTGATTTTGTGAATTCAATGTATAGTTTGGGTTTATTCCCCTTGATAACAAAACCAACCAGAATTACATCGCAAAGTGCAACTGTAATAGACAATATATTCACAAATAGAACAGATGAAAGAATGGGATCTTGATGACAGATCTTAGTGATCATTTACCAGTTTTTTCAATATTTAAATACAAAAATTGGTACAAGAAAAAAACTGTTATAAATTTTAAAAGAGATACGTCTGTAAAAGCCTTAGAGGCATTATGACCTTAAAAATCAAAATTGGTAAGAAGTTTATGTCGGCAACGTTAATGTAGCATATAATTAATTTATGAAAATACTGATGAAATCATATAATAAAAACTGTAAATTAATAAAAAATTATTAAGAAAAGAGTAAATAAACCATGGCTGACCAAGGGAATTAAAAATGCTTGTGTAAAGAAAAACTATTTATATAGGTGCTTTTTAAAAATGCAAACAAAGGAAACAGAACACAGATACAAAAAATATAAAAATAAACTATTGACAATAATTAGGAAACAAAAAAAAAGATTATAGTGAACAATTAAATAAGAGTAAAGATAATATAAAAGCAACATGGGGAATTATAAATAGTGTGATTAAAAGTGATGGAGCGAAATCAACTTTTCCAAATTACTTTGTCAAGGAAAATAAAGAGATATATGACATAAAAGAAGTTGCAAATGAGTTTAATGATTATTTTTCAAATGTGGGATCAAGTCTGGTGGGAAATAAACTAATAGTATAAGATAAATTAAATACACTTGTAAATACGGTCAATAGTATTTTCGTTGACAATGTGGAAAAAGATGAAATAAGAAATATTGTAAAAAACTGTGCAAGCAAAAGATCAACTGACTATGAAGATTCAGACATGATGACAGTAAAAAGTATAATAAAAACTGTTATTGAACATTCACTTACATTTGTAATCTGTCTCTGTCAACAGGAATTTTCCCAGACAAATGAAAATTGCCAAGGTAGTCCCATTATATAAAAATGGAGACAAACATAATTTTTCAAATTACAGGCCAGTGTCATTGCTTCCACAGTTTTCTAAAATTATCGAAAAAGTTTTTGTGACAAGGTTGGACAAATTCATTGAGAAACATCATATTTTAAATAATGCTCAGTATGGATTCAGAACAAAACATTCGACAGCTATGGCAATTATGGAATTAACAGAGAAAATATCAACAATAGATAATAAGGATTATTTTGTAAGTATTTTTATCGACCTGAAAAAAGCTTTTGATGTTATCGACCACTCAAGATTGCTTCACAAGTTACAACAATATGGAATTAGAGGTATTGCACATCAGTGGGTAAAAAGCTACTTAGAAAACAGAAAACAGTTTGTTCAGATAAATAATTGTTGTGAAAGTGTCGTGACACGGACCCACAACAGGGGGCGTTAATGAACTGACAATGGATAAGCCAAAAGTAACAATTTAATGTTGTGAATCGCACAACGATGTACAGACAATAACAATATGGTGACTGTCAATCATACACCAGGTGACGTGTGGGCAGGCTCGACGATAGAAGACGCCTGGCGAGAGAAGAGCCGGATCCCACACAGCTTCCACCGCCAACGGAGCTGAAGAACACCGGAGCCGCCAAGCCCTGCGCCCCAGGTGGCCGCTGTCTTCAGCAGTCAGACCCGGTACTGCTGGCAGAGAACAGAGACAGTCCTGATGAGTGTGAGGTCGCACACTCAGTAATCCCACAGTCTGTACACAATTAGGAGGGAGAACCTCCACCTCCAGCAACAATTTCACCCGTGCAGCTCCTGTTGGTCTCTTTCCTGGATGGAGTGAGAGGCGAAGAACGTCGTCCTCTCACTGTCCGCCAATCCAGCCTCCGACAGAGCCCGCAGGAACATGGCTGCACACAGAACAATGTTTTGGACAACAATAATTACAGCAGAGAAGGTTACCTGAATGGTAGCTGATTTCTCGGCGGGGAGGTGGAGTTGCAGTCCGGCCTTTATGGTGGTGGTGATGAGTAGTGGATGAGTGACAGCTGGTACGGATGATGAGTGACAGCTGTCACTCCTGGTCGCTCCGACGCCCTCTCGTGCTTGAAGCCCGCACTTCAAGCAGGGCGCCATCTTGTGGTGGTGGGCCAGCAGTACCTCCTCTTCAGCGGCCCACACAACAAATAATACTAAATCAGAATTGTGTAACATTATTTATGGAGTACCACAAGGGTCGGTACTTGGACCCAAACTGTTTATTTTGTATATCAATGACTTTGTGAATGTATCTAAAGTACTTGGCAGCATATTATTTGCTGATGATACAACATTATTTTACTCTGGATACACAGGAAGTAGTACAAGTGATAAATACAGAGTTGGAAAAAGTTAAACATTGGTTTGATATAAACAGATTGTCACTAAATCTTAATAAGACAAATTTCATATTGTTTAATGACAGAGTGGAAAAAAAATGATGTGTCGTTAAAAATAGAAGGAATGGACATACAAAGGGTAAAGAAACGAAATTTCTAGGAGTCATGATTGATGAAGATCTTACATGGAAGTCACACATAAATTACACAAAAGGAAAAATAGCGAAAGCTTTTGCTGTTTTGCATAAAGTAAAATTTTCGTTGACTAGTTATGGTTTATTAACATTGTACAATTCATTGATTGTCCCATATTTAACTTATTGTGTAGAAATCTGGGGATCAACATGTAAAACTTAGACACAACCATTATTTATTCTGCAGAAAAGAGCTTTAAAAATGATTAGCAATAGTCGTTTTAGAGATCCATCTAATCCATTATTCATTAAGTATAGGGTACTTAAATTTCATGATTTAGTTGATTTGAAAATATTACAACTATGCACCAAGCTAATAAAAATACCTTACCAATAAACATTCAAAATATGTTTGAAAAAAGAGTAAGTAGTTATAATTTGAAAGGAATAGAAGTCTTTAAAAAAACAAGATTCAGACCCAAAGTAAAGGAACGGAGTATTGCAGTGAATGGTGTAAAATTATGTAACAACCTCAACAAAGAAATCAAAGAATCAACGTCACTTAAATTATTTTAAAAAACGTATTAAACTAGATGTATTAAGTAAGTATGAAACTAAGAAATAAGTCAGTGGTGTTATGTGTCGACGCGGGTTGAGGAGCGGACCTGCGTCTGACGGAACCCAGCGCTAAAACAACCAGAAAGCGGTTCTGATAACAAAACAACTTTATTTTTCCGCCTTCTGTGCAATACAAAGTGTACAAACGTAAACTACGTCAGTCTGGTGGAGTGAAGGACGGCACGCTCTCCAGCGCCCAAAAGGATCGAAGCCCGGCGCTTCTGGACCCACGTTCACTGCCAAACACCCCCCAGGTGGACACGACAAACCAACTCTGCGAAGGATAGAAAAGGTGAGGTAAGTCAGCAGCTACAACTAATATCCTTCAAAGGCACACACTATCAGCAACACATTCAGGTCTGAATTTAAGCTTTATGTAAATGAGCAGCCTCTCACAACAGGTGGAGGATCATCAGTCCGCACGCCACGGCAGTGAGAAGCGAGCTGCACAATTCTCATCAATGTTCAAATATACTGCGCAACAAAATACCAAGTTACTGTTAACAATTATTCAGACAATCAATCACCTCTGATGTGTGCTGACAGCATGTGTCCCTCACCCATCCTCCTTCACAGGCACGATGTGTCAAACCCAGGCGCGGTCCTCAGCGTCTCACAAACGAACATCACAAGGTTGAGTTCCCGGCAATTCTGCTTGAATCACACATGGCTTAAATGCAGAACGCCATCTCATTATCTGCTTCAGCTGAAAGTCTTTAAGGTTGCACGTGAGCACCATCCACAGGTGCTGCACATCACGTTGATGAGGGTGAAGGACTCTTCTGCCAGCACCTTCTCCACAGACAATAAATCAGTTTGCATACCACCTGGAGAGCAAAGAAAAGAAAAGAACACCAAAATGTCCAGCCACACACCCCCAACACACAAGTGGGTTGTGACAAAGTCTAAAATGTAATCTGTTAATAATGTCTAAAATGTTTTAAGTCTAAAATGTAACCTGTTAAAAATGTAATATTTTAAATAATGGCTAAAATTATGAAATAAGTCAGTGGTATGTGACAAAGTCAAAAAATGTGATCTGTTAAATAATGTTGAATAATGATGCTTAAAATTGAAAGATTGTATTGTAAAAAGGGGCAGAAAATATAAGACTTGTTCTTCCCTCTGCTCCTTTTCATTCAATGTCTTGTAATATATTCATTTCTGCTTTTCTGTTTTTCTTTTAAATGAATGAAATAAATATTGAAAAAAAATGATATATATTCTGAATCATGACATGGGGAACAAAATGGTACCATTTTTTTTTAAAGTTGAACTGAAAATTTCCCCCAAAATAGCCATTTATATAAGACCATACAGTGTTGTACCATGTGCGACAAACTCCCAAACTATAATATGTGGCCCTAAAAATTATATATATTCTGAATCCTCGTGACATGGGGAACAAAATGGTACCCTTTTTTAAAAAAGTTGAACTGAATATTACCCCCAAAATAGCCATTTATGTAAGACCATACAGTGTTGTACCATGTGCTTTTCATGCTGCCACTTCTGTCTTTCTGTCTGTCCGCGATGAAGGACTTCAAATGTGTTTATCTTTTAACCAAGTATTTTCACTTAGTTAGGGGAGTCCACCTCTTATAGTTCTGCTATAGTTATGCTGGATGCTAATCAGTGACCAGTGGTGGGTCATCCTGTCTTCAGTGAGTAAAAGTCCTCCCACATATTTGTTCCACCCTCCCATTAAACCAGCTGATTCTAATCAGTTCAGCTCTTCAGGCAGGAAAATGAGCTTGTAAAATCACCTGTTTTCATTACACAAGTGAAAGAAACATATGGTCGGACTTTCACTCATGAAAACCAGGGTTACTCCCTGCTGCCAGTGACTTAAGGAGACAATAGGATGTCTTTGGTACAAGGTCTTTGGAGGATCTATGGGTGCAGGTGGAATAACTTTGTGTCTTACAATACTTACTTCTTATTCTTCTTCTTTAGGGTTCGCGACAGCAGATCAGTTGTTTCCATCTCACCCTGTCCCCTGCAGCTTCCTCTTTCACAGCAACCACCTGCATGTCCTCCTTCAGCACACCCATAAACCTCCTCTTTGGCCTCCCTCTTCTCCTGCTGAAGATGGAGCCACCAGGCATACAGCAACCAGCATGCAGGAAGACTGGAAGCACAATCACTCTAAAGACGTTAGTTAGTTACTAAGTAGTTACTAAGTTACTAAGTAACGCGTTACCGGCATCACTGGTCGTGGGAAACCTTGAACTTTGTCTTGATCCAGAATGAATGCAAAGCTAGACTCTCCTAACTCAGCTTCTGAACTGCCACAAATCAGGGGACTCCTTGATTCCAGAAAGATCACATCATATTCCACAAAGTCAAGGTTTAATGAATCTTTCCTCACTGACAAAAGCACCAGAGTAGCAAGACTGCATGCCCTTAACCAAGACATATTGAATGCCAGAACAAATCCTACCAAATGTCAGAGTTCACTGGGAAGAACTCAGGGAATCTGTACCGCTTACACGGTACATCTGTTGGTGTGTTGACTATGGTGATCAGCAACATATTGGGGATCTCACAAAGCAGCATTATGTCCCGTAGAGCAGCCTGATCAACCATTATATGTGCTTTGCAAAAATACTCATAGTCTGCAAAGAAGACCGGCTGCCTGCGTTCGACGAGTACTTGCAGAAGAAGTGAGCATGCAATCAACGGATAACGTCTTGGGCATGAAGCCTGACTATTCCAGTCAATGAGCAGAAATGAACCCTACTCTTGCAAATACATTGCATAGCACAGAAAGCAGTGCAGCACTCATGTATTACTCTGTTTTCTGGGGAGAGACATCAAGTCCTTTCTTCCAGTCCACTGGGGAGATACCTGTTTCCTAGATGGAAGCAGTGATTGCTTGTAATATCAGAAGAACACCATCTACCCACCTGAAGGACTTCTACTCCAATACCACTTGCATCTTTACCCACCCTTAGCTGTTTCACCTGAAATTTTGTGGCTTGCAGATGACTTGTGGATCAGCCACCAGAACCCTGGCATCAGAGAGGTCTAACGTACTGGCAGGGAGATAGACCTTACATCAAAGTAGCCAGCCCAATGAAACAGTCAAGCAGGCACCTGTCAGGCTTGTCATTGTGGTGGACATTGTGCTTCAGTTCCTCTGTCAAAAGTCCAAGGGTCATTAAACTACAGACGATGCATCATCTACTGAGAGATTCCTCAGCTGAATCACAGCCTGCTTTCTCGGGTCAAAAAAGTATTTCTCATATTTGAAGCAATCATCAAAGCAGAGTAGAACATTAAGCGGTTTGATCGCTAATGTTTTAATATGACTGTGGTTATAAAAGAGAACTTTTCCTTTAAACACCTATAATCACAGTGAGTGTTTCTGCAACAAAAGTAACCACTGCAGTACTGTTTTTTACCATGCAATCTCCTGCAGCTCTGCAGTTTTCCTCAATTTGACTTTGATGTATTTTTTGGCCTGGCAGGGTCCTAAACTTTGACAAGGCAATCTGTGTGACAGGCAGGTCCCTGTGCAGAGTCAGGGTTTGCTTTAACATGGATCACCCTGTGTCCAACACTTTGCACTCTTTTTGGCTAAACTGGGCATGGTGGTTTTCAGTGCAGTCGAGCCTGCAGGGCTGAGACACGAGAACCCCCCATTTAGTTTTGTGTCACCAGTATACAGTACATCAAAGATGATTTTAAATTGTTTCAGTCAGATATGCAAATGAAACTTAACATAATGTCAAAGGTGACAGAGGTAAAAGGATAACAGTGTTTATAAAACTGCACCCAGTACACTGCAAAAACTGATATCTAAGAAAGTAAAAAAAGACTTGTTTCAAGAAAATTTGACTTAATTTTTTGTCTAAATAGAAAAATAATCTTGTCAAGCATTTTTTAAACATAAGAAAAAATGTCTTATTTTGGGAAAATGCATCTCACTTTCTCTTAATAAGTTTTTTTCAGCTTATATCAAGCTGTATTTAACCAGTAACAAGAAAATACAATGGATTTCAAATCATTCGAGTAAAGGAACAAGATTGTTTTCCTTATTTTAAGACAGAGGCTAATCTTAAAATAAGAATTCTGTCTAGATTTAAGGCACATTTGATTGTTCAATCTAGATGTTTTGCTAGTTTTAATATTTCTAACCAAATACATACGGGGCGAAGACGACGAAGAAGAGGAGGAAAACGTTGCCACGAACAGCGGGAGAAGAAGAAAACTAGAAGGGTGGAAATGAGAGTGGGGACTTTGAATGTTGGTAGTATGACTGGTAAAGGGAGAGAGCTGGCTGATATGATGGAGAGGAGAAAGGTAGACATATTGTGTGTGCAAGAGACCAAGTGGAAGGGAAGTAAGAGCAGGAGCATCGGCGGTGGGTACAAGTTGTTGTACCATGGTGAGGACAGGAAGAGAAATGGTGTTGGGGTCATTTTAAAGGAAGAGTATGTTAAAAGTGTGTTGGAGGTTAAGCGAGTGTCTGACAGGGTGATGAGTGTGAAGTTGGAAATTGAAGGGTGATGATGAATATCATCAGTGCATATGCCCCACAGGTAGGTTGTGAGATGAAGGAGAAAGAAGATTCTGGAGTGTGTTAGATGAGGTGGTGGAGAGTGTGCCCAAGCATGAAAGAGTGGTGATAGGAGCAGACTTCAATGGGCATGTTGGTGAAGGGAACAGAGGTGATGAGGAAGTAATGGGTAGATATGGCATCAAGGATAGGAATGGGGAAGGACAGATGGTAGTTGATTTTGCAAAAAGGATGGAAATGGCTGTGGTGAATACCTACTTTAAGAAAAGGGAGGAGCACAGGGTAACATATAAGAGTGGAGGAAGGTGCACACAGGTGGACTACATTCTTTATAGGAGATGCAAGCTAAAAGAAATCACAGACTGTAAGGTGGTAGCAGGAGAGAGTGTCACTAGACAGCATAGGATGGTTGTTTGTAGGATGACTTTAGAGGTAAAGAAGAAAAAGAGAGTGAGAGCTCAACAAAGGATCAGATGGAAGCTGAAGGAAGAAGACTGTTGTGTGAAATTTAGCGAGCAGGTGAGAGAAGCACTAGTTGGAGGGGAAGCAATTTTGGACAACTGGAAAAGTACTGCAGATGTGGTGAGGGAGACAGCTAGGGCAGTACTGGGTATGACATCTGGACAGTGGAAGGAAGACAAGGAGACTTGGTGGTGGAATGAAGAGGTCCAGGAAAGCATAAGGAGAAAGAGGTTGGCGAAAAAGTTTTGGGATAGTCGGAGAGATGAAGAAAGTAGACAGGAGTACAAGGAGATGCAGCATAAGGCGAGAAGAGAAGTGGCAAAAGCAAAGGAAAAGGCATATTGCGAGCTGTACAAGAAGTTGAATAGTAAGGAAGGAGAAAAGGACTTGTACCGATTGGCCAGACAAAGGGACAGAGCTGGAAAGGATGTGCAGCAGGTTAGGGTGGTAAAAGATGCACATGGTAATGTGCTGACAAGTGAGGAGTGTGTGCTGAGAAGGTGGAGGGAATATTTTGAAGAGTTGATGAATAAAGAAAATGAGCGAGAGAAAAGGCTGGATGATGTGGTGAGAGTAAATCAGGAAGTAAAAGAGATTAGCAAGGAAGAAGTGAGGGCTGCTATGAAGAGGATGAAGAGTGGAAAGGCAGTTGGTCCAGATGACATTCCAATGGAGGCATGTAAATGTCTAGGAGAGATGGCAGTAGAGTTTCTAACCAGATTGTTTAATAAAATCTTGGAAAGTGACAGGATGCCTGAGGAGTGGAGACGAAGTGTGCTGGTTGATATTTTCAAGAACAAGGGTGATGTGCAGAGCTGCAGTAACTACAGAGGCATAAAGCTGATCAGCCACAGCATGAAGTTATGGGAAAGAGTAGTAGAAGCTAGGCTTAGAAAACAGGTGAAGATCTGTGAGCAGCAATATGGTTTCATGCTGAGAAAGAGCACTACAGATGCAATGTTTGCTCTGAGAATACTGTTGGAAAAGTACAGAGAAGGACAGAAAGAATTACATTGTGTGTTTGTGGACTTAGAAAAAGTTTATGATAGGATGCCAAGAGAAGAGTTGTGGCATTGTATGAGGAAGTCTGGAGTGGCAGAGAAGTATGTTAGGGTAGTGCAGGACATGTACAAAAATAGTGTGACAGCGGTGAGATGCGCAGTCGGAATGACAGACTCATTCAAGGTGGAGGTGGGATTACACCAAGGATCAGCTCTGAGTCCTTTCTTGTTTGCAGTGGTGATGGACAGGTTGACAGATGAGATCAGACAGGAGTCCCCATGGACTATGATGTTTGCAGATGACATTGTGATCTGTAGTGAGAGTAGAGAGCAAGTTGAGTCTAGTCTGGAGAAGTGGAGATATGCTTTGGAGAGAAGGGGAATGAAAGTCAGTAGAAGCAAGACTGAGTACATGTGTGTGAACGAGAGGGAGCCCAGTGGAATAGTGCAGTTACAAGGAGTAGAAGTGGTGAAAGTAGATGAGTTTAAATATTTGGGGTCAACTGTTCAAAGTAATGGAGAGTGTGGTAGAGAGGTGAAGAGGAGAGTGCAGGCAGGGTGGAGTGGGTGGAGAAAGGTGGCAGGAGTGATTTGTGACCGAAGAATATCAGCAAGAGTGAAGGGGAAAGTTTACAAAACAGTAGTGAGACCAGCTATGTTGTATGGTTTAGAGACAGTGGCACTAACAAAAAGACAGGAGGCAGAGCTGGAGGTGGCAGAGCTGAAGATGTTGAGATTCTCTTTGGGAGTGACAAGAATGGACAAGATTAGGAATGAACATATCAGAGGGACAGCTCAGGTGGGACAGTTTGGAGACCAAGTCAGAGAGGCGAGATTGAGATGGTTTGGACATGTGCAGAGGACGGACCCAGGGTATATAGGGAGAAGGATGCTGAGGATGGAGCCACCAGGCAGGAGGAGAAGAGGGAGACCAAAGAGGAGGTTTATGGATGTGCTGAGAGAGGACATGCAGGTGGTTGGTGTGACAGAGGAAGATACAGAGGACAGGGTGAGATGGAAAGGATTGATCTGCTGTGGCAACCCCTAACGGGAACAGCTGAAAGACAAAGAAGAAGATTATTATTTTTTGCTTAATACAAGCCAATTTGGCTAGATATTGGATTAATTGGCTTATTTTGAGAGGGACAGTTTTTGCAGTGTACCAGTGTAATGAGTGACTGTGCAAGAAGGAAAAGAGTTTTATGTTATCATTCATATTCTCTGAAAAATTGCCACAAAACCAAAAATTTTGCCAGGGTATGTAAACGTTTGAGCACAACTGTACATAGTGAATGAACACGAGTGGTTTAGAACTGGAAACCAATACACTAACCACTTGGTCACCATGCTACCCTGCTCTGTGTGTACAATAATTATTTTAAAAGTTTGTATTCAATCAGGTTATCTTAATTTTATGTTAAATTATGACATATAAAAATAGAACACAAAAATAAGAGGGGACAAATAGTTTGTCCATTCCCTTGTAATTATTACAGTCAAAACTACCATTTGGCAGGATAAAGCAGTTTTATGGACATATGTGTGATCTGTACCATGTATAGTATAAACCACCACAAGTTAAAAAAAAAGTAAAGCAGACATTTGGTCATTTCCCATTCTTGATCACAGGCTGGATTTGGGTTTTTCCTCTAAATCATTTGCAAAGTGATAAGAAAAGGCAAGAAATCAGTGCAGGAGATTCAGGAGAGGGAGCCTTATCTGTGATGGCTTCCCATGCATTGATTACCAACTACACTTTAGAAATGAGGCAAGCTAAACCCATTTATGCTTCATTCATTTATTCACAGATTGCAAAACAACCCTAAAATAACACTTTTTTTATGATTTGGTCCCTCAAGGCTCAACAGATTTGGAAAGCAAAGTTGTTTAAAAGGCTTCACTTTTTTCTTTTGAGAAATGATGCAGTTTTCTAACAAGCAAATAATACAGAAATGCTTTCAAGAGATAAATCTCACAAAATCTCATCAGTTACAGCATCCTAGCATGGCTTAATATAAAATCTCTAGTTACACCAACATTTCAATTCTGCCTTAAACTAGTGCACATTAATTGGAAACAGTGAGTCTGAGAAAACATGAAGATTTGTACGAACTCATGCAGACCTACACACAGCTAGGCATCGATGCATCGGACAGGTTACTGGTTAGTACAGAAACATTATTTAGCACACTGCCCCCACGTACAGTATCTGTCTATAAACCTAATAAAGGACATCAGCTAGTCTGTCACGTTCTGCTTGTATACAAAGTAAACTTTTAACTTTGTACAAACTTTTGTAAAAGTACCATTGGGCATGAAGACAGTAATGGATATGACCATTTTTGACATTTGACCCCAGTGACATTGACTTTTTTTAACCTAAATGACTGACTTCTGGCTGACCTTGTCAGGACAATTCTGGAATCCACATAAGTGTTTGCCACTTTTGGTCCAAATAATGTTGAAATTCTTTTACATTTGCCAAAATCAATTCTTTAAAGGCAATGTTGGGGTGATCGTTCACTGACATATCACGCTTGGTAGAAATCAGCAAGACGACCTGGGTGGAGCAGGCCAACAAATAAGCAGAAAGACATGACCTTGGCCACAGTGACTGACCTTTAGCGAATTTGACCTTGCTGCACAATTTTGGAAGCCACTCCGTAATGTGTGCAACATTTGATGCAAATTGGAGTGGAAAAACCTCAAATTTGACCTTTTAACCTCAACGATCCTGACTCCAGTGATAAACCTTTAAATTTGACTTCACCTGAGCAATTCCAGAACCCATCGAGACAAGTGTGACAAGTGTGATGGATGTCAGAGTGAAAATCGTAATTTTAAACATTAACTCCAGTGACCTTGGCCACTGCCAAAACAAACCCCTTGGGGCAGAAATATACTTGCTTTTAACATTGTGTTAACATATGCATGATTGCTGCCTTGTGTATTCTGCATCTTTTAGGTGTGTCAGTAGTGCACATCCTCAAAAATGACTGCAATGTGTCCTCTAGATACAGTATACACACGAAGAGCACTATCACGATGATCAGCAGCAACGCCAAATCGTGAAAAAGTTTTAAGAGTTGTGTGACCAAGTCCACAATTATCCACATCTGTACGATGTGTCATTGTAATTCACAGTGACAACTAGAGTAGCACAAACCTCCGCCAACACTAGTTTCCAATTCCACAAATTTTTACCTTGGAAAAAATTTTCAAGGTCAAAGTCTTGTTAGAAGTGGCTTTTCATAAGCTACAATATAATACAAAAATAGATCAAAAGTGCTTTTCAATGTTAAAAAGAATATCCGCTAAATCTGCAGTACGGATCAAATGCGGATCAAAGTTAGTCTATTCATTGAGAGTGTCAGTTTGCACCTCACTGTCACAAATGAGAGTGATTGAGATATAATGAAAAATGTACATCAAATTGGCTTTTCAGTATTAAATTCAAATGTCTACAAAATCGGGGAGCATGGTGGATTAGTGGTTAGCACTGTTGACTCACAGCGAGAAGGTCATGGGTTCAATTCCCGCCTGTGGCCTTTCTGTGTGGAGTTTGCATGTTCTCCCCGTGTTTGTGTGGGTTTCCTCTGGATGCGCCAGTTTCCTCCCACATCCAAAGACATGCGGGTTAGGTGGACTGGGATCTTTAAATTGTCCGTGGGTGTGACTGTGTTTGTTTGTCTGTTTGTGGCCCTGTGCCAGACCTGCATCCTGTACAGGGTGTACCTCGCCTCACGCTCTATGTCTGCTGGGATAGGCTCCAGTCCCCCGCAACCCTTAATTGGACTAAGCGGTTGAAGATAAGTGTGTGTGTGTCTACAAAATCCACAATCTGGATCAGATCCGGATCAAACTTTGTCAGGTGATAGTGAGTGCCAGTCTGCACCTCACTTTCAAATATGAGTGATTGGGGCACGTTTGATTAAGATATAATGTAAAATATACATTAAACAGGGTCTTCAATGTTAAATTTAAATGGGCACAAAATCTGTAATCTGGATCAAACTTTGTCAATAAAGATACCATCCTCCATAACACGCTCAAATATGAAAGAAAGTTGGTCTTTTTTGACAGAATTATGAATTTTTGAATATTCGTTCAATGTCGTTGGCAGAGGTAAATATGGTAAATAAGGACAGCTCTCAAGCAGTCAGTAAAATTTTAAGATCATTTACAGCATGCAAATCTGAAAGTTCCACATGTCTGAGTGTCCCGTGGTTGGGTCCCTGGGTAACGGGTGCAGGATAAGTCTGTACGATTTTCTTCACGATGAAGTTGGTTTTCTACTGGAATGGACGGTCATAAGGCAAGTATATTTCTGGGGTCAACCTGAACACAGTAATTTTGGTAGAAATTGGTGTAAGCATCTCAGACGTAGTGGAACAAATGCACAAACAAAAATGTCTCATTATATCATGTACAGAGATCTGGAAGCATCCTCAGCAGTTTGGAACTGTTGCTGTTCTCTCGTCATTATGCAATGACTGTGGAGGCGTTTCATTTTTTATTCTGTGGCAAATGCCGCTGCCTTCCCTTTTTGCCAGAGCTGTCAGAATGTTTTTTTTAATGATAAAAAAAAGATCACTTGCATTTTATCTGACAAGTGGATTGATATTTTACTTCTGTGCTGCTGATTAGTGCCGTTATAGAAGCAAGGTCATTGTGATCCGGCTCAAAGGATGAAGTGTGCCCGTGTGTTATTGTGTATTGCAAGTCAATCACTGAGTTTTTGTGTTTTTTTTTCACTCTAGCACAATAGGCAGATTTACGATGTGCAAACACTCTGTACACTGGTACACACATGGGTGAGCATGACTTCATCATACTACCACAAAACAATAAAAGTAAAAACTTACAGAAAACACAAAACTTTAATCACTCTGGTATCTTTTGCTGGCTTTCTCCCTTCACAATCACAGGATGGCTGGCAGACAACACCAGAAAAAGGCTGGCAATGGTGTCTGGGGGGTGGGGGTTGAGTCAGTGTTTGGAGGACAACATTCTAAAATCCCTCACCTCATTGCAGCTGATCACGTCTGCTCCTGATCCACCCGCATGCTTTGACAAAGTGTGCAGTGTCCTTTCCTCACCAGACAGAAAACCTCTCACTTCTGAGTCCACCATCAGAATATCAACGTGCAACTTATAGCTTAAAGCAGTGGAGTACAAAGACATTCCAGAAAGGGACAAGAGGGCGCAGGTTTCCTGCACGCTGCAAACCCATCTCATCCCAATCATCCCATGTGTTCAATCAGTGGAATCACCTGCTGGAGTCAGTGCAAAGAAAACCTGTAGCCTCTTGGCCCCTTTCTGGAATACTCTGGACCCCACTGGCTTAAAGGGAATGACGGACGGCATTAATCTGATTTCATGTTGTACCCCAAACAGACCCACACTTAAATAAGTAACTAAGTCCCACTTTGCTTTAATTTGCACACATATTCCGTGCTGTGTAAATAGTAACATGGAGTTAGACACTCCCCAAATGCATGTATGCTATGTGCTTGAGACCATGCACCATAGATCATCAAGGTAGAGCCCTTTATATGCAAAAGTGAATTCCAGTCAGCCTGCTCACAGCTAGGTTTGTAAACCTAAATGCGGCCGCTAAAATCTTCACCTCTGGGAAGAAAAAAAATTTTCACCAGATGAGTTATTTTTTTGCACTTTTCTTGTTTCTTGGTGTCAATGAAATTGAAGCACTGATTTTGTCAGATTGACAAAAGGAAGTCAAATACAGTAAATTGACAACAAATCATTCACTCTGGAAGAAAGAGGTTGTCCTCGGCAAATTAAGGACAGATACCAAGAAGTACACGAGAAGTGGAGAAATAAAGTCAATCAGTGAGCTCCATGCACAAGAAGGCATGCCTTTCTTATAAATTCATCAAACACAGATGAGTGTGAGCGCGGCACCCCATGTGATGGGTTCAATGATTCCCATCACTTTGGCTGTAAACCTACTGAGACTCAAAGTAAGTGTTCTGTCCAGATCATGACAGCGTCATATCATACGGAGTCACAAATTCAAAAGTGCTGAAATGAGTACACACTGTATGAAACACTGGCACAGATGCTATCCTGTAAGATGCTCAAAATAACTGCTTTCTTAGTTATTAGGCAGCAAAAAGCAGACGTACAAGAACATACCTTAATGCATGAAACAGATAAATAACAAATAATGACATCTGACATATATTTCTTAGCTAAGATGCAATTTCAGACACACAAATGCACACATACATCCCCCCCCCCCCCCCCCCCCAAAAAAAAGTCATTTCAAACTATGAATACCCATTGAGGCGAATAACTCCAAGCAACCACTTCAAATTTATGACGGAATCCAAAAATATTTCAACCTCATACACATATTTTTTATTATATCAGAGTCATATCCTCAAACAGTCCTGAATCAAAATAAAATATATCACTTTTTAAACATTAAATCTATTTCTCCTTCCTCGGCCACGCTGGCTCCGAGCTTTACCTGATCTCAACGGAACGATTCTTAGAGAACGACAGCAGCAGAGCTGCTCTTAAAATACTTACAGGTGGAAAATTACGATAAAATCTTCTCTTACTGTATATAAGTTTGTATCGTAATACCTACAGTACTGTGCTAAAGTTTAAATAAAACACTTAAATAGCTAATATTTAAAAATAAATATAAAAAGTGAGCAGTGTGAGGAATTTTCACCTTTCAAAATGCGTAAGTTGATTCCTGCAATTCATAAGAAGGCAGGTTGAACTTGGGTTTTTACCATTGTTTTATTATTGAAGATCGTCTGCATGTGTTTTTGTGTTTTCACCTACTGAGCAGTACAACTAGAGCGGAATATATACCTATCTTAGTATTTCATATGATATTTTAATTTGAAAATGAGTTTGTTACTTAACTGCTAATTACTTAATGAAATGTTTGGACATTTCTACTTTAATTTTTAAACAAAACGTTCTATTTCGACTAACCACATAGGGTGCCTGAGACTTATGCACAGTCTCATATGCACATTGCATGTGCACTGACCTACTGTAAGAACTCCTATAGGAACTACAGGATTTTTTTATTTATCCAGTGAATTAAATGTGTTACATATCGAGGTATTTCGACACACTGAAGCACAATTATTTCTAGACTGATTTTAAGGATACGTCCCAGTGTGTGTGGTTATGGAGCACAACCATTCGAACTGTATGTAGAGAGACTTTCAGGCTGAAACTAATGCAGAACCAATCAAACAGAAAGAAAAGTGTAACAGCAGGAGTGAGGCTGATGAGGACACCTGGAGCCCTGCTACACTGGGCTGTGGTCTGGAGAAGCGTATGTGGCCATCACTGTCACACACTCAGGTGCTGTGTCCTTGGTCCTGCGAAGGCCCATGTACAGCCTTTCATCTAGGTTAGCTGTCAGTTTGTCCGTGAGCTCGGCTGTGATGGTCTGTGGGCCATAGCCTGAGGAGTCCGGCGGCTGAGGGGGTGACCGTTCATCTATGGGTTCAGGAGGAGCCACAAACTGTTTGCTGTCCTCTTGAGGGTCAGAATGCTCACCTGAACCTCCATGAGTCTCTGAGACAGAAGTAGGAAGAAGTGGCAGAGAGGTCTGATCCTCAGCGTCTCTACCAGTGGTGCTGTCCCCCTCAGTCTTCCCTTGGACACCCTGCTCAATCTGCGTCCCTTCATCCTTTGCAGCTGAGAGTTCTACTTTTGGAGTTTCGGGCGTACTGCTAGCGCCGTCGCTGGACTCTTCGTCAGGTGCACTGACAATGCGTGGAAGCGTGCTATGGTAGCTTGTGTCCAATGGGTAGTTAACACTCTCACCCCTTCGTAGAGGGGTACGCTGTCTCTCAAAAGATGTCTGGAAGTGTCTGACACCAGGATCGCTCCACTGCTTGTGGCGCTGCCACTGTTTGCGGAGATGGATACGAGACCGATGTTTCTTGACGGGTGACTCCTGCTGGTCAAACTGAGGGTCATGACGGAGAAACTGATGGAAGAGGGCGTCTGTTTTTTCATCAATGCTGTAGTCTCGTCGGTGCAGGGTCCGTGGTTGGGGAGATGGCTCTACAGCCTCTCGGGGCGTGAACATCTGACCATAGGGGAACCAACTCACTGAACCAGCACCTGTTTCTCTTGAAACACCTCCACTAGCACCCAACAACACCTCATCTCCTGGCTCCTCCTCAAAGAGATAAGATTCAAAACTCTCACCGATAGTACCACTTCTCCCTGCACTGGTAAAGTGGTGGCGTTTCTCGTGAGCTGTTCTATCCTTGGGGCTGCTGCTGCCATTGCTGCTGGCCCCAAACAGTCGCAGGTCTTCTGGGCCACGGGATGGAGCCTCTATGGATGCGTAGCCACTGTCCATCTGCAGCAACTTTCGAGTTCCTGTTTCTCCATCGCTACCCCCTCGCTCAGATTCTGTGCTGCCCTGTTTCCTCTTTTTTATCTCCCTCATACCCACCCTTTCTTCTCTGAACATCAAAGAGTCGTTTTCATCCTCTCCACCTTCTGCTTCATACCCTAAATCCTGGGATAAGCAGCTGAGAAGTCCTCCTTTGTCTGTTTCAGTGCGTCCGCCCAGCGAGCACACACTGTCAGCATCGCTGCAGATGGAGTTCCTGTCATTGTTGCTGCTTTGGTCAGAGGCGGCATATTGTTCTAATGATGCACGAAGGGTCCAGATGTCTCGGTAAAGTAACTGGGGATCCTGGCTATCCGATGTGTCCATAATGTCAGTGCCTTCCCTTCTAGCCAGCAACAATCCTTCATCCTGTGGATCAGGGGAAAGGCCAGTCACCCCTGGTCCACCATGACCGCAACTAGGCTCCACCATCACCTCAACCTCTACCCTGTAGTGTACAAACATTGAGAGACAAGATAAAATGAAAGAACCCAAAACAAAGTCACATATTAATCGATGACATGGCCATGCTCACAGTGCACAATGATTTTTATGATCTGCAATGCCTGCTGTTGAATGATTTACACAGCAAACCACTGAATAGTAAGCAAAGTGATGTTCAGAAATCCCTTCCTAAATGAGCGAAAACAATTTGTAAGAAACGTAATAAAGCATTTTTTTTTTGTATTATGTTCACATTAGTTATGACCAGATTTTTGAGTGAATGGCAAAGTTCAGGAACTATGCAAAGAAAATCTGTATTTTCTTTGAATTATTTTCCATTAAATGAAAATAAATGGTTATTTGAGCTATCAGATGAGCTATTACTGTTATGTAAAATAATACTGGAAAAGTACCACATTGCAATTATTCTAAATTTTAAATATCCACAATGACCTTTGTATTTTGTACATGACATTATCAGATCATGTCAGCGGTGGAATGTTTTTTTTTTATGTCAGATACATCATAATTCTCAACCCATAAACTCAACAGAAGTGTACTTTGGGAAATCCTAAAATTATACAGGGGGAGCACAAAAACACACCTTGATTTCTAGTAGCTATGATATCAAACCTTACTGCAGTATGTTTATAAATATAGTTAGCTCAAAAACATTTTCTTCTCACCCACAGAATTTCTGTGCACCCCTCCATCATGCTGGATATGCTGTAGAGAGTCTGGACCGAGTGAGATTATTGCAGTGATGTTTGTCGAGTAATGGATGGGGTGCACATTGAGTGTTCGTGATACCAACCGATATCACATGAAACTTTATGAGGTCACATGTTTTCCCTCTTGTGCTCCAGCTTCCTCCAACCTCTAAAGACATGCAGGTTCTGTGATTTCGAGGCTTTAAATTGACCATAGTTGAATATGTTTGTCCATGCATGCACGAAAGCTCTTGGTGAAATTTGATTGTACCTGCATAACAGTAAATGTCCACCAGGGGGAGATATTGTGCCATTTCAAGAACCTTCACTGCAGGCTGCTGTGTGACATGATGCCAAACCTGTTGCTTATAGTAGTGGATGTGACCCTCGGATGAATCAGTGGCCTATGTAGAGTGCACCCACCCACCTTTTGCCCTGTGACTTTTGGGATAGGCTCCAGCCACCTCATGACCCTTAATTGGAGTAAGTGGGTATCGAAAATGGTGGAACTTTATTTTAAATACCCCTTGCTTACACATTTAGTCATTATACTTTATTTTTAATGTTATTTTTATGTTTAGTTTTGTTTAAGTACCTGACATTTCTAACTTGCTGTGTGGATGAGGCATGGTTCAGCAGTGGTTTGTTGCAAAGGTGACAGATGATGATCAGCTGTGACACAGTGCTAGCCACTGGTGCCTCCGTGATCAATGAACTTGATCAATTTGATGTGTGAAGGCTGGGCTTCATCAAGAAGAAATAGAAATACCTAGTGACATTAGTACACAGCCAGTAAAATGTCAGCTGAACCAGTGAGACTGAGGAAGAACTGAGAGGAGAGCTCAGGAGCAGGAGACAAGCAGTTTGTATTTCTAAACAACGGTGTGTCTCCACTTTACCTTATGTCCCTCTCCATCTGTGCCCTCATTTGCAACTTTCAAACGTCGATTTTTTTTTCTTGCAATTGGACAAAATAAATAAATAAAAACTGAACATTGAGGCAAAGTAGTGGATAATTGGGATTTAGAGCTGTTAACTACTGAGTCAAAAAGAGCATTGTTGATACCAAAGGGGTTCTTCATAGCTTAAACAGAAACATGAGTGCAAGGCAGCAAAGCAGTGGACAGGATGAATGGCAAGGAAATTAAAGATACCTGCCGAGGGAGGGGGGTGGTGTGGAAGGAGATGAAAGGAGGCACGTGGAAGCCTGCCTGGGGTGGTATGCAACATCCTGGGTGCGAGCAATGTACTGGATGAGGTCTATGTGATGCATGTCGCTGTCGTCTTGGTCCATGCTCTCGCTGGCTGCTCGCTGGCGCTGGAACTGCCTCCTCTTTGGAGAGCCTAACTCACACATGAGGAGAAAGAGCAGTTTGTTTTACAAGTGAGTAAGGGTGTGTGATATACATATATTGTCTATAGTTATATTGTGATTGTTTTAACCATGTGCAATGTTATGTTTGCAAGAATTTAAGACCCTGGTTGCAGCAGAGCAATGTTGCCAGATTGGGTGGTTTTTAATTTTATTTTACAGGCTAAATGCCGTGTTTCAACAGCCTTTGGACTGGAAATCATCAGCTGTATTTGGCAACATAACAGAGCAGAAATCCACATGATCTCTCGCTAGTAGCATCACCACGAAACAGATGAGCTCTTACCATGTCTATGGTTGAAAAAATAAAATGAGGAGAAAAAGGAGACAACATAAAAACACCTCTAGCCTTGCAACCTACCTCAGAAAATTTAGTTGCAAGATGTGGAAGAACCTCACTAGTGGATGTGGTTTGAGTTCGAAAAGACAGATGTCACACAAAACAGAGCAAGGTGCAAAATATGCCAGAAAACGAACAAACCACAGAAAAGAATATAAAGAATACTAAGGTGTTGCCTGTGGGGATCCATGGGCTCTAGATTGGGTAGTGTTTATAAAATAGGTGGCTGACATTTTTCAAGGGTGGTAATAAATTATGCAAAGTTTCTATAATGAGTTGTCATGGCGTGTGAGTCCAGAATGTTTTAGAACTTCAGACCTCAACAGCTTTCAATCCTTTCATTTCCTGTTAATTATGTAATTTTTTAATGTTAATTTACTGTCTTGATGTATTTAGAAATTGCTTGGATGCTTGTTATCATATAGACACTATTATGATGTATTTATAAATTGCTTGGATGCTTGTTATCATATAGACACTATTATTATCAGTATTATTATGACTAATATTTTATTATCACTTGTATTTTGTCATTTGATTTTTAAATAGACCACAGTGGAAATACAGTGAGGAAAATAAGTATTTGAACACCCTGCGGTTTTGCAAGTTCTCCCACTTAGAAATCATGGAGGGGACTGAAATTTTCATCTTAGGTGCATGTCCACTGTGAGAGACATACTCATAATCTAAAAAAAAAAATAAAAAAAAAATCTGGAAATCACAATGTATGATTTTTTTTAATAATTTATTTGTATGTTACTGCTGCAAATAGAGTAGTGTTCAGAATAATAGTAGTGCTATGTGACTAAAAAGATTAATCCAGGTTTTGAGTATATTTCTTATTGTTACATGGGAAACAAGGTACCAGTAGATTCAGTAGATTCTCACAAATCTAACAAGACCAAGCATTCATGATATGCACACTCTTAAGGCTATGAAATTGGGCTATTAAAAAAAGTAGAAAAGGGGGTGTTCACAATAATAGTAGCATCTGCTGTTGACGCTACAAACTCAAAACTATTATGTTCAAACTGCTTTTTTAGCAATCCTGTGAATCACTAAACTAGCATTTAGTTGTATAACCACAGTTTTTCATGATTTTGTCACATCTGCGAGGCATTAATTTTACTGGTTTGGAACCAAGATTTTGCTCGTTTACTAGTGTGCTTGGGGTCATTGTCTTATTGAAACACCCATTTCAAGGGCATGTCCTCTTCAGCATAAGGCAACATGACCTCTTCAGGTATTTTGACATATCCAAACTGATCCATGATACCTGGTATGTGATATATAGGCCCAACACCATAGTAGGAGAAACATGCCCATATCATGATGCTTGCACCACCATGCTTCACTGTGAACTGTGGCTTGAATTCAGAGTTTGGGGGTCGTCTCACAAACTGTCTGCGGCCCTTGGACCCAAAAAGAACAATTTTACTCTCATTAGTCCACAAAATATTCCTCCATTTCTCTTTAGGCCAGTTGATGTGTTCTTTGGCAAAATGTAACCTCTTCTGCACATGTCTTTTATTTAACAGAGGGACTTTGCGGGGATTCTTGCAAATAAATTAGCTTCACACAGGCGTGTTCTAACTGTCACAGCACTTACAGGTAACTCCAGACTGTCTTTGATCATCCTGGAGCTGATCAATGGGTTTGCCTTTGCCATTCTAGTTATTCTTCTATCCATTTTGATGGTTGTTTTCTGTTTTCTTCCATGCGTCTCTGTTTTTTTTTGTGTCCATTTTAAAGCATTGGAGATCATTGTAGATGAACAGCCTATAATTTTCTACACCTGCGTATAGGTTTTCCCCTCTCCAATCAACTTTTTAATCAAACTACACTGTTCTTCTGAACAATGTCTTGAACATCCCATTTTCCTCAGGCTTTCAAAGAGAAAAGCATGTTCAACAGGTGCTGGCTTCATCCTTAAATAGGGGACACCTGATTCACACCTGTTTGTTCCACAAAACTGACGAACTCACTGACTGAATGCCACACTACTATTATTGTGAACACCCCCTTTTCTACTTTTTTTACTAATAGCCAAATTTCATAGCCTTAAGAGTGTGCATATCATGAATGCTTGGTCTTGTTGGATTTGTGAGAATCTACTGAATCTACTGGTACCTTGTTTCCCATGTAACAATAAGAAATATACTCAAAACCTGGATTAATCTTTTTAGTCACATAGCACTATTATTATTCTGAACACTACTGTAAGTATTTGAACATCTACCAACCAGCAGGAATTCTGGCTCACACAGACCTGTTAATTTTTCTTTAAGAAGCCCTCTTATTCTGCACTCTTTACCTGTATTAATTGCACCTGTTTGAACTTGTTACCTGTATAAAAGACACCACTCAATCAATCACACTCCAACCTGTCTACCATAGCCAAGATGAAAGAGCAGTCTAAGGATACCAGGGACAAAACTGTAGACCTGCACAGGGCTGGGATGGATTAAAGGGCAACAGGCAAGCAGTTTGGTAGAAGACAACAACTGTTATGATTATTTATTAGAAAGTGGAAGAAACACAAGAGGACTGTCAATCTCCCTCGGTCATGTGGTCATGTGGTCAGATGAGACCAGAATAGAGCTTTTTGGAATCAACTCCACTTACCATGTTTAGAGGATGAGAACAACCCCAAGAAAACCATCCCAACCGTGAAGCATGGGGGTGGAAACATCATACTCTGGGGGTGTTCTTCTGCAAAGGGGACAGGACGACTGCACCGTATTGAAGGGAGGATGGATGGGTTCATGTATTGCGAGATTTTGGCAAACAACCTCCTTCCCTCAGTAAGAGCATTGAAGCTGGGTCATGGCTGGGTCTTCCAGCATGACAATGACCGCAAACACACAGCAAGGGCAACTGGGGAGGGGCTCCGTAAGAAGCATTTCAAGGTCCTGGAGTGGCCTGGCCAGACTCCAGACCTGAACTCAATAGAAAATCTTTGGAGGGAGCTGAAACTCCAAACCTGAAAGATCTAGAGAAGATCTGTATGTAGGAGTGGACCAAAATCCCTGCTGCAGTGTGT
Organism: Thalassophryne amazonica; assembly: GCF_902500255.1. Lineage (NCBI taxonomy): Eukaryota > Metazoa > Chordata > Actinopteri > Batrachoidiformes > Batrachoididae > Thalassophryne > Thalassophryne amazonica. The sequence continues at coordinate 73,806,461 of NC_047112.1, forward strand.
GCAAACCTGGTGAAAAATTACAGGAAATGTTTGACCTCTGTAATTGCAAACAAAGGCTACTGTACCAAATATTAACATTGATTTTCACAGGTGTTCAAATACTTATTTGCAGCAGTAACACACAAATAAATTATTAAAAAATCATACTTTGTGATTTCCGGATTTTTTTAGATTATGTCTCTCACAGAGGACATGCACCTACGATGAAAATTTCAGACTCCTCCATGATGTCTAAGTGGGAGAACTTGCAAAACCGCAGGGTGTTCAAATACTTATTTTCCTCACTGTGTTTTCACTTTCTTGTGTCATCCATGTGTTTTTAATGTATTTACAATCATATTATGTACTTACATTGAATTTATATAATGCATGCACACGCTCATATTTTAATATAACGATGATTTACTGCCCCCTGCTGGAATGACATGTGAGTCCAGAATGTAATTAACAATGTCCATTGTTCAGTATTGTTAGCTAATATCTGTAGTTTCTCCAAAAATAATCAGTCCTATCAACATTCCATTTTGGCGGCATTCATCCTTGACCCAAAATACAGAGGCATACCAAACGGCAAATGTCAGCTCTCCTCAGTTTGTCCGTAATCAAAGTTACACATGTGCACACACGCATACAGAGCTTTTTGTCTTTTCTGTATTGTGCAGCAAGCAAGTGCTTTTATTTTTACACACCCACAAACAGAGACGGTGGTGGAACACATCAAACACTGTACAGTTTTCAGTCATTGTAATGGCAACATGACACTTAACTCAGTCACGGTAATTTTTCAATTTTCAATTCAATTTATTTTCACTTATATAGTGCCAAATCACAACAGGGTCGCCTCAAGGCGCTTCACACAAGTAAGGTCTAACCTTACTAACCCCCAGAGCAGCAGTGGCAATAAAAAACTTTCTCTGAGGAAGAAATCTCAAGCAGACCAGACTCAAAGGGGTGACCCTCTGCTTGGACCATGGTACAGACATAAATTACAGAACAATTCGCAAAACGAATATACAGGAAATGCTGTTTGTGCACAGGACAGGAGGATCTCCAGCACAAATACCACACGCATCTATGGATGGAGCTGCACCTTAAACAGAGAGAAAAACAGAATCAGGCATCAGAAAGACAAGAAATACAGTATAATGTGTCAGCATTAAACAACAAGAAAAATAGGAAATACTAAGGTGATCACTGGCCACTAGCCCGAAGCTTCACTAAAAGGTATTTAGGTAAAGTTGAGGCCACGGCACGCTCCGTTTCATAATAAAATAAATTAAAAGAGTAAGAAAACGCAGAAATATACAAGTACCATGCCAGTATGCTAGCCATACAAAAGGGAAAACAAGTGCGTCTTAAGTCTGGACGTGAAAGTCTCTACAGAATCTAACTGTTTTATTGATGCAGTGAGATCATTTCACAGAACAGGGGCATGATAAGAGAAAGCTCTATCACCCGCAGACTTCTTATTCACGCTAGGGACACAAAGTAGTCCTGCACCCTGAGAACGCAAAGCCTGGGCCGGTACGTAAGGTTTAATTAGGTCAGCCAGGTATGGAGGTGCCAGTCTGTGAACAATTTTATAGACTAGTAGCAGAATCTTAAAATTTGATCAAGAAGCCAGTGAAGGGATAGACAAGAAGCCAGTGAAGCGATGCCAAAATGGGTGTAATGTGGTCAAACTTTCTGCTTTGTGTCAAAAGTCTGGCTGCAGCATATTGAAGTAATTGGAGACCCCTAATGCTGGACTGCGGTAAACCATAAAATAGAACATTGCAGTAGTCCAATCTAGAAGAGATGAATGCATGGATCAGGGTCTCAGCATCAGCCATAGACAGGATGGGATGAATCTTCGCTATATTTCGCAGGTAAAAGAAAGCAGTCCTCATAATATTTCTAATGTGGAGGTCAAAGGACAATGTAGGATCATCAAAAATTACTGCAAGGTTCCTCACTTTGTCAGTGTGATGTATGACACACGAGCCTAGGCTAACCGTTAACTGGTCAAATTAATGCCGATGTCTCACTGGACCACGACCCAGTCTTATCAGAGTTTAAAAGTAGGACGTTTCTAGACATCCAACTTCTCACAGATGCAAGGCAATCTTCTAAGGATTTTATGTGAATGAGATTACCAGCAGTTATTGGCATGTATAACTAAGCATCATCAGCATAGCAGTGAAAGATAATCCCAAAATGCCACAGTATGTGCCCAAGGGGTGCTATATAAAGGGAGAAAAGCAGGGGGGCTAAGACGGACACCTGTGGAACCCCAAATTTCATGTCACTAAGGTTATAGGTATGTTACTGCAGAAAACACAGTGAGAACGACTGGTCAAGTATGATGTCAACCATGCAAGGGCACTCCAAGTAATCCCAAAATGATTTTCCAGCCTATCAAGTAGAATATGATGATCCATGGTATCAAATGCAGCACTGAGATCTAACAGCACCAGAGCCGTAGTGGTGTCTGAATCCAATGCAAGCAGAACATCATTCACCACTTTAGTGAGAGCCGTCTCTGTGGAATAACATTTTCTAAAAGCAGACTATAGTGGCTCAAAGAGATTATTCTCAGTAAGATATTCTACGGGCTGCCGTGAAACCACTTTTTCCAGAATTTTAGAGCAAAATTATAGATTTGATGCAGATAGTTTTTCAATACACTAGGGTCAAGATTACGTTTCTTAAATAATGGTTTAATCACTGCAGATTTGAAAACATGTAGGAACAGATTCAGAAGTTAAAGAAAGATTAATATTTTCCAGCACAGTCAGCCCAAGAGTGGGCCACAGGTCCTTAAACAGTTTTGTTGGTATAGGATCAAATGAAGAGGTTGTGCTTTTTGTTGATGTTACGAGTTTCGTCAGCATGCCTAAAGAAATATTCTCAAATTCTGTAAATCTAGATAATACCTTAGTAATGGTGCCCACCTCAATAGCAGGGTGTAGTGGCTGGGTTAAGGCATGCTGGGATATGTTTAACCTAATGTCTTCTATATTCTTCTCAAAGTAATCCAGGAAATCTTGTGTTGTAAAAGGAGCGCGAACTACAGGTGGTTATCCATGAATAAGTGTTGCCACATGTTAAACAAGAACTTTGAGTTAATGCTTGTTTTTGTTGATCAAATCAGAGTAATAGGTCCGCTTTGTAGCCAGCAATAAATGCTTATAGTCTAAGATAGCATCACGCCACGCAAGGTGGTATACTTCTAATTTAGAACTACACCATTTCGGTTCTAGAACTCTAGCCTTATGCTTGAGGTCACGCAGGTAACTGAACCTCGCTGAACCAAGGTGACTGTGTTTTGGGGGAGCACGGTTTTAACAAAGGTGGCACAATCATGTTGAGTGTACTTTTGAACACTGAGTTTAAACTATCCACAAGACTGTCTACTGATTGGGTATTTGGCAAATGTGAAGCTAAGACATCAGGCGGTCTAGCTTCGAGTTCAGTCTTAGTTGAGGAGTTGATGCATCGCTGTAGTGATATATAACGTTGTTGTTCCACTAAACATGGCAGCGAAACTGTAAACTTAAAGTGAGTGATCAGAGACCACTGATGTAAGAGGCATGATGTCAATATTTGTGACAGCAATACTACATGCAAGAACCAAATCCAGGGCATTTCCACTAATGTGCGTTGAGTCCCGAATGCATTGCCGAAATCCTAATGCATCCACAATATCCATAAATGATTTGCAGAGGGGATCAGAAGGCTTATTTATATGAACGTTAAAGTCACCAATGATCAGAATATTACCTGCACTAGTTGACAAGTTAGAGATGAACACACCAAATTCATCTAAGAATTCAGAATATGGACCAGGAGGCCTATATACAGTGACAAAGTAATACGGCTGATTTTTATTCTTCTGACTTTGGCAATGCGTAATATCCTGAGCAGAGCAAAGAATCAGATGCTCAAACGAGTTATATTTGTGACCCCCCCAACAGCTCATAAGCTAAACCTAGATTAAAATAAGATAATAAATAAGAGCAACACCCCCGCCTTGCTTCGCATCACGAGGGACATGACGAAATGTATATGCTGGTGGGCAGGCCTCATTTAAGGGGAGGACAGCTGTAGGTTTAAGCCAGGTTTCACATAACCCAATTATATCTAAGTGATGATCAATAATTAGATCATTAATCAACAATGATTTTGAGGATAGTGATCTTATGTTAATAAGACACCCAGACTAAGGACCTCAGTGGGGTTGACAGGTGAACTGTTTGGGTTTAGGGTTGCTTCCAGAGTAGCATATATAAATGCCTAGAAGTAGGTTTAGGAGACATTCCACGCGCATTGTACGCCGCAGACACGAAATCTTTGATATTGCTGGAACAACCATTGGGCCATCCTTAATTTCAAAGTCATCCAATGTAGTAATGGGTATTAAGTTTGCAAAGCATATCCCTCTTTGATTTTTATGGACACGTCTAGCAGGCCACAGTCTCAACTTGTTGAAGTTCCCTCCCTGGCAGATAAACTGCACTATCACCACAGTGGACTAATTTCCCCGCTAAGCTAATGGATTCCACACCCACATTGGTCATAAGCCTTGCAGGGTCGCTAATCACCAGCTCCGTGGCCTGCTGTAAATTCCTAATGTTACCCTTCCTGTAGAGCTCTATCTATGTTCGCAGACAAGATGGTGGCGCCTTCCCCAGTAGGGTGGAGGCTGTCTGGTATCAGCAAGCCACGGCGGCTCCAGAACAAAGGCCAGTTATCAATAAAGCTAAAGCCTTGCTGTCTACAAAATTGCTCCAGCCACCTATTTAACGATGTCAGCCTGCTAAATGCCTCATCAGTACCCCAGGAGAAGAGGGAACCAGAGACTATTAATCAATGCCGACACATCTTTCTGGCAAGGTCACAAGTCCTCTCTATGTCCATTTTTGTGACCTCTGAGTGTTTCATCCTGACATCATTGTTGCCGACGTGAAAATCTATGTGACTATATCTCATGTCATGTTCCTTAGTCTGTCTTCCCTTCTGCAGTGTCAGCACCCTAAGATGGGATACAATGTCGGGAGCTCTGGCCCCAGGAATACATTTAACGTCAGCCGGCATCTGTAACCTGATTTTGCAGGTGATAGAATCCCTGATCACTAAAGTCCGGCGTTTTGGTCTGGAGACAGGAGTGAAAGTCGCTCGTGGGCTCAGAGAATTCAAATTAGGCAAATCCAAGGGGGAGAACCAATTCACAGTTCGCAGTGGTGAGTGTGATTGGGGTACTACAACCGGGCACCAAGCCTTTTTTTTTGCTTTCTTTTTTTTGAGAGCGTCAGAGAAAACAGAGACTTTAGTGTGAGTTGTGGCTAAACAGCAACTCTTCCTTTTGTTGGTGTTAAATAAAAGTCCTGAAAGAGACCCGATGTCTCTGCAGCTGGGGATTTACAGTATGTTGTTGAATTGCAGCAGCTATTATGTCTTTGTGGATCTACACAGTTGGACTGGCACTGACTAGCAGGTATGTCGCTTTCTGCCTCATATAGTACTTTGGGTTTACGTGACGTGTTTGTTATGCATTCACAGACTGTCCGCAAATCAGATGCAAAGCAGACGTAATACAAATGCTTCATCCATGGCCAATCTGTATGCATTCGCTACAACTTATTTTAGTTTGTGATGTGGACATGATAGGCACACAATATATCTGTTTTACAGACTGTTCCGGTCCACTGCCAAGCCGCAAATCTCCGTCAGTTGCGGATATCAGCAGTTAACGGCAGATATACGAGGTCTGTTAGAAAAGTATCGGACCTTTTTATTTTTTTCAAAAACCTGATGGATTTGAATCACGTGTACTTGCATGAGCAAACCTTGAACCTTCGTGCGCATGCGTGAACTTTTTCACGCCTGTCGATTGCATCATTTGGTAAGCAGCCTTTGGGTGAGGTGTGTGTCATGCGCTCGGTATTTTTTCATTTCAAGGAAAAAGACGGAACGACTGGAGCAGCGCCGCATCAAATTTTGCCAGAAACTGGACGACAGCCAGGTGGAAACCATTCGGATGATTCAGACGGCTTTCGGTGACGATCCTATGGGCATCACACAGATTAAGGAGCGGTACAACCGGTTTAAAGACGTCCACACAACAGTGGAGAGCGAGCCACGCTCCGGTCGGTCATCAACATGCTGAAATGACCAGATCATTTCCAAAGTGAACGCTGTGGTGATGCGGGACCGTCGTGTGACTGTCCGAAAAATTGCGGAAGAGGTGGACATCAGCACTTTTTCGGTACATTCCACTGTGACAGAAGATTTAGCCATGAAAAGATCGGGGGTGAAAATCATGCTGCTGCTGATGGCGCAGTAAAAGCACCTTCGTGTTGAAGTCTCACAGGACATACTGTGACATGCCCAGCTCTTCCACAATTTCTCGGACAGTCACATGACTGAAAAGTCACCGAAAGCCGTCTGAATCATCCGAATGGTTTCCACCTGGTTGTCTCCCAGTTTCTGGCAAAATTTGATGTGGCGCTGCTCCAGTCGTTCCGTCTTTTTCCTTGAAATGAAAAAATAACGAGCGCATGACACACACCTCACCCAAAGGCTGCTTACCAGGAAATGATGCAATCGACAGGCGTGAAAAAGTTCACGCATGCGCACGAAGGTTCAAGGTTTGCTCATGCAAGCACACGTGATTCAAATCCATCAGGTTTTTGAAAAAAATAAAAAGGTCCGATACTTTTCTAACAGACCTCATACAGCGCATAGATTGCATATGTATTGAGTATGTAAGGTAGATGTCATTCGCAGCCAAAATTTTGTGCAGCTCAAAAATCCTGGCAAGGGAAGAATGTGCCTCTGCCGGTAATTGTGGATGTGTGCAGGCATCGGCCGACTCATACAAGCATGTTTCATGGATATTGCGGATGTTTGGCGAATATGAACCAATTTTGTGCACAATTCATACGCAAATCTTCCTAAACGCCAGTGGGACCGGGCCCTAAGCTAAAATTTACAACAGTTACACTAAACAACTAACAGAAGTATTAAAGAAATGGGGGGGGGGGGGGGTGTTGAACGAGCTAATGCAAGCTAACCGCTAGCGAAAATGCTAGCCACTCCTAAGATTTACACAGGAGTAAAATAATGACCTAAAATTCACAGCGGTTACACTGAAAAACTAACATAAGTATTAAACAGGTAAAAAAGAAACAGCTATAAAAGTAACCTTGGGGGGGAGTCTCTCTAGCTAGCGCAAGCTAACCACTAGCAAATGCTAGCTACTAGCAAATGCTAACTGCTAGCGATTCACAACAGGACTGTAGTTACATAAGATTCAGAGTAGATACACTTAACAACCAGAATCGTGCTAAACGGAAATAAAAGAAACATATACAACCGTGTAAAGTTCGGAAGAGCATCACAACAGCAAACAATCCACTGGAAGCCACTGGTGAATTGGGGTGATAACGGTAACATGAAACTTAACTAAACTGACTAAACCAACTGAACTACAAAACACAATAAATAAATAAATAAATCAGTTTCACAATAAATCACTGTTAAACCAACATGAACCACAATAACATTTAAAACCCCCAACCCCCAAACCCCAAACTCCCATGATGCATTGTACCACAATGACCATTATTCACTGCTGTTAGCTAATATCGCTAATTTGTCCAAAAATATTAGTCCTATCAGTTTTCTTTTTTTGCAGCGTTCATCCTTGATCCAAAATACATAAGCATACCAAACGGCAGATGTCAGCTCTGCACAGTTTCTCTGTGATCGAAGCCATATACATACACACACACACACAAAAGCACACTTGACTAAGGCCACTTGGCTATGATAATATAGATGAGAAGCTTTGAAAAATAAAGTCCAAGACATATTCAGTAACTTGGAAATGTACATGTAGCTACCCTCTGGCTTGTCTAAAAGTAAATGTGCTTTAAAAGTGAAAATTTAACTGTGTTATTCCAAAGAGAGCCTTTACTTATGCAACCCATCATCTTGGCTTTGATATTTTTATTTCATTTATATCGAGTTGTAGAGATTTGCTTTCAGTTTGAGGTTAAGGAGGGTAATTGTCACAAATTTTTATACAGAGAACCTGAATTATTTTTGGTGTTCCAAATATCATAAACAAATTAAAATGTGTAAACTTGTGTCTACTTTTAAAAGGCACTGTAATTCCTACTAGTACTAAAAGTTTTACAAACACCTTTTTGAAGAATACTATCTATTGATCATTATCATCAATGTCACAAAAAATATTGATAACCACTACAGAGCCACCTTGAGATGTGGATGTGAACCACCCAGGCAGACAACCAATTCATTTCTACATATCAAAAATAACAATCATTCTGCCATGGCCAGGTGAAATGTAGCCAACCACGTGGCCTTCTGTATCTACTGAGGTACCATGTGCCAGATCACGCACAGAGAAATGCACCACATGGCCAAAATGTCAAAGCGAATGCGCCCTCACAATGCAAGTGATACTCCCCAGCTGAAAGTGAGGTTGTGTAATAGAAGGTCAGACTGAAGTGCCATTCAGATATCTTCTGAAAAATACGAAGGATTCTGTGAACCTTTTTGCTTCTTTGAAATGATTGGGGGTGAGCACAGAGAAGCATACATACATATGTAGGATGAAGAGGATAGGTGGGGAAAATTCACGCACTGACTGGTCAAACCTTGCATCACTGAGCCATCTGTCTTCTGTGTGTGTGTGTGTGTGTGTGTGTGTGTGTGTGTGTGTGTGTGTGTGTGTGTGTGTGTGTGTGTGTGTGTGTGTGTGTGTGGTGTGTGTGTGTGTGTGTGTGTGTGTATGTGTGTATTTAATATATCAGATTACTATTGGAATATGTTTATAAATATTCCAATAGTTTCACCCAAACCTGTGATGGTTCCCAGAGAGGAACCATCACCATATCATGGTGGAGAGGTTTGTATGTCTCTATGAACCTGAGAGCTGTGTTGTCTGCAACCTTCGTGCTCCTGGTAGGGTCTCCCATGGCAAACTGGTTTCAGGTGAGGGGCCAGACTAAGAATGGTTCACAAAGACTCCATGGACTAACAAGGCAGAGATAATGTGGCACAGCCAGGAGGAAGCCCAAGGCTCCCGTGTGGAAACAGGCCTGGGCGGAGGGCCTGTCAGCGATGGCCTAGTGGCCAGGCTTGGGCCAAAGAGGCAACATGGACTCTCCATCTCCACCCTGTGGGCTCACCACCTGCAGGGGGAACCGCTGGGGTCAGGTGTGCTGTTCCATGGGTGGCAGTGAATGTCAAGGAACCATTTTGAAACCACTCTCCTTGATAGGGGTTGGACCTTATTCTTCTCTGCAGTTGTCCAGGGTGTGAGGTACCGGACGGGTGTGGGGATACTCACAAGCCCTCAGCTGAGCACCACTGCGTTGGAGTTTACCCTGGTAGACGAGAGGGTCACCTCCTGGGGGTGGAGACAATGACTGTTGTTTGTATATATGCAGTTCGGAGTATTTGGCCTTCTTGGAGTCCCTGGCTGGAGTCCTGCATGGGGCTCCAGCGGAGGACTCCATTGTTCTGCTGGGGGACTTCAACACACAAGTGGGCAATCGCAGAAACACCCGGAGAGGCGTGAGTGGCAGGAACGGCCTCCCCGATCTAAACCCAAGCGGTTGTTTGTCATTGGACTTCGGTGCTAGTCACAGACTGTCCACAACAAACACCATGCCCAAAAGCAAGAACCACTCCTTCAATGCTTCCCTGATCTAAGGCCTGCCTCTCCACCAAGTCAGGTAACACTTACGTATGGAGAGTTCAATTTTCAACAAATTTATACAGGAGCCACAAGTTCAGTGTTCATTTTAACCCTGAGGGACTTAAATGCATATTCTCTGTGGCCTTTTTTTTAAAGATATGTTTCTGACAAACAAACAAACAAACAAACAAACAATGGCTCTAATGATATGGCCTCCTTGACAGAGGGAACAAAAACATACATTACTGAGCATCTACTACCTCTGGTGTCCAGACTTGAGGCTCTCTGGCTGCTGTCCAGCTTCCACTTCTTGATCTTGAAGTAGGGACTAGCTCCCTCCAGGCTAGCATGGCGCCGCAGTTTAGTGAAGAACTGTAGCACAGGCCCCTGGGTTCCTGAAGTGCTTCCAGCAGGAGGCACTGTGCTCCCTGCTGCTGCTCCTTCTTCAACATTTAAACTGCTGCCTCTGCCATGGAGTCCAACTCCCATCATCTCCACCTGAGCAGAGAGAGGTGTGTGTGAGTTACCCTTTGTGTCCACATGGCTTCAGTCATCAACCGCCATCAACCACTAACACTAACCCTAAACCCTATCCTAATCCTACCCCTACCCCTAACCCTAACCTAATCCTACCCGTAACCCTAACCCCACCCAACCCTACCGCTAACCATAAACCCTAAACCCTATCCTAACCCTAAACCCTAACCCTATTCCAATCCTACTCCTACCCCTATCCTAATCCTACACCTAACCCTTAACCTTAACCATAACCCTAAACCCTATCCAAATCCTACCCCTAACCCTTAACTCAAACCCTAAACCCTATGCGAATCCTACACCTACCCCTAAACCCTAACCCTAAACCCTAACCCTATCCCAATCCTACCCCTAAATCCTAACCCTAAAACCTAACCCTATCCTAATCCTAACCCTAAAACCTAAACACTACCACTAACCCTATACTAACCCTAAACCCTAACTCTTAACCCTAAAAGTGGCTTTAAAAGTACTCATCACTCCATAAACACAAAGTGGCTCTTCTATATTTACAGCAGTTTTACAAAATATAAGTTGTTGCAGGTATTTTGTGTGGATCTTAGTATTTGTATTTACAGCTTTGCTTTTTTAATGTGCGGCTTTACAGTGGGTAAATGTTATGAGAATCTTGTGAATTTATTCAAACTGCAAGTGGTCACCTGATATGACGTTGTGTACATAGCCGAAGGGAACTTACAGAGCTGGAGCTTGGCTCTTTAGTGTTGATAGTAATAGTGGCCTCACTGAAGCTGGTCTCCACCACAGAGTTCAGAGCATCTCCAGGGAGGGTTTGATTGACACTCAGGCTGGTCAGTGCTGTTTGTGGTAGAGGGCACATCATTGGCTGAATAGAAACAAAGAGACACAATTTGACTTTATTCTCACTGACAACTTAAACAATTGCTTAATAAGTAACTTAAATTCCCATAAAGGCAGAATTTGTTTGATGTTTAATTGACAGAAGTAGCCTGAATCTCATTGTTTAAACCCTTTTTTGATTCAGATGAATGTGTGGAAGTCACCTGTATCCAGTCTTACATTCTCTGAGGGGTCACTTTACCATATGTGAAATACTGTATGCATCAGATCTATCAATTCCAATTTATGTCAATTTATTTTGTAGTTTATATACAGTGAGGAAAATAAGTATTTGAACACCCTGCAGTTTTGCAAGTTCTATCACTTAGAAATCATGGAAGGGGTCTGAAAATTTAATCTTAGGTGCATGTCCACTGTGAGAGACATAATCTAAGAAAACAAAATCCGGAAATCACAATGTATGATTTTTTAATAATTTATTTGTATGTTACTGCTGCAAATAAGTATTTGAACACCAACCAACCAGCAAGAATTGTGGCTCACACAGACCTGTTAATTTTTCTTTAAGAAGCCCTCTTATTCTGCACTCTTTACCTGTATTAATTGCACCTGTTTGAAATTGGTACCTGTATAAAAGACACTTGTTAGCTGGGATGGACTACAGGACAACAGGTAAGCAGCTTGGTAGAAGACAACAACTGTTATGATTATTTATTAGAAAGTGGAAGAAACACAAGATGACTGTCAGTCGCCCTCGGTCTGGGATTCCATGCAAGATCTCACTTTGTGGGGTAAGGATGATTCTGAGAAAGCTCAGAACTACACAGGAGGACCTGGTCAATGACCTGAAGAGAGCTGGGACCATAGTCACAAATATTACATTAGTAATACATGATGCTGTCATGGTTTAAAATCCTGCAGGGCAGCAAGGTCCCCCTGCTCAAGCCAGCACATGTCCAGGCCCATTTGAAGTACACCAGTGGCCATCTGGATGATCCAGAGGAGGCATGGGAGAAGGTCATGTGGTCAGATGAGACCAAAATAGAGCTTTTTGGAATCAACTCCACTTACCATGTTTAGAGGATGAGAACATTCTCAAGAAAACCATCCCAACCGTGAAGCACGGGGGTGGAAACATCATACTCTGAGGGTGCTCTTCTGCAAAGGGGACAGGACGACTGCACCGTACTGAAGGGAGGATGGATGGAGTCATGTATTGTGAGATTTTGGCAAACAACCTCCTTCCCTCAGTAAGAGCATTGATGATGGGTCATGGCTGGGTCTTCCAGCATGACAATGACTCCAAACACACAGCCAGGGCAACTAAGGAGGGGCTCCGTAAGAAGCATTTCAAGGTCTTGGAGTGGCCTGGCCAGTCTCCAGACCTGAACTCAATAGAAAATCTTTGGAGGGAGCTGAAACTCCAAACCTGAAAGATTTGGAGAAGATCTGCATGGAGGAGTGGACCAAAATCCCTGCTGCAGTGTGTGAAAACTTGGTCAAGAACTACAGGAAACATTTGACCTCTGTAACTGCAAACAAAGGCTACTGTACCAAATATTAATATTGATTTTCACAGGTGTTCAAATACTTATTTGCAGCAGTAACATACAAATAAATTATTTAAAAATCATACATTGTGATTTCCGGATTGTTTTTTTTTTTAGATTATGTCTCTCACAGTGGGTGCTTCACACAAGTAAGGTCTAACCTTACCAACCCCCCACAGCAATCACAGTGGTAAGGAAAAACTCGCTCTGATGATATTGAGGAAGAAACCTCAAACAGACCAGACTCAAAGGGGTGACCCTCTGCTTAGGCCATTCTACCAAAAAAGGTTTACAATACAGAACACAACATAACAACAATTGACAAGAGTCCATGCAGGCATCCAGTCCACCATCAGGCAGGGAGGGGTTGGGTGGGGTGGGGGTCATCAAGCCACTCATTGGATCTGTTCCTACAGCAGAGTCCATCTTGCGTCTGCCACAGAAATCATCCAATCCAGCCGTATCTCGGACAGAGAGAAAAACAGAATCATTTGGCCAGGAAAACTACACTTAAGGTATAATTCATCAGCATTAAGCAACAGGAAAGCAGAAGAAATACTAAGGTGATCGTCAGCCACTAGCTCTGTGCTTTACTAACAGTCCCAGACTTTAGATAAAGTTGAGGCCGAGAACCGAGAAACACATATGTAAGTTGGCCAAATTTGACATTTTAAAATTTGGCATGTTTCAGTACTGGCCCTGGTCCAGTCTAATAGTCCATCAGGAGTACCAGCAGGTTGAGGTGTTACCTGGAAAATAGAAAGTGCTGATTTTGTGGCTGGGTGTGTTGGTATGGTGATGGTGTTCTCAGCTGAGTCGCACTCGTGGATAGTGACTATCTTGAGGGCGGGTGGAGGAATGTGGAGGTGTGTCAGCCGGGCGTTCTTCAGGTGGTGAAAGTCCCCCTCAGTCAGCGTATACCTGAAGTGTCCAGCACATATTAAACACTGTGTGGATATTTCGAATACATGGACACACGCATTTCACAAAGCACAAAACACAAAATATTACTCCTTCAGAAGAAACAAACAGAAAGGAGTAAATGCCTGACTTCAGATCCACAGCATTTACACTTGTTTTTGCAGCTACCCTCTAGAATTTTTCCTTCTGAAGAATTTACACATCAGGCTCACTGGTTGAAACAGAAAAGTAGGGCACTGGAATCATGAAAATGGATTGAGCCTCTTTGTATTCATGCATAATGGATGTTGAAAACTTCAAATGAACCTCTAACATCACAGCGAAAAGAACAGAATGTAAACTGTAAAATATGTACATCCACTGACGTATGTTGGAAAAGAGATAACCTGAAAAATCGTACAGATATACAGGATGTGAGTATTTAAGTGTTGGCTTTCTGACCTGCGGCCCTTCTCCTGGGTCTTCTTTCCATGGTCAAAGAGTGCAGCCTCATTGAAAGAGACTCGGCGGCCTGTGGTGCCCGTGGACAAAAATCGCTCTGTTTCTTGGTCATGGATGCTGGTCATGGACATGCAATCTGACTCATCCACCCTGATGGTGATTTCTAGTGATGGATACAAGATACCAAAAGACACAGATAGGAAAAGGACTCATAACAAGGAGACTTTATTGCAGTCTGCATTTTAAGCTCGGCTCCTATGGTCGACAATTAGTCTCAGAGCTTTCTCACACCTGAAACTACAGAACAAGGTTCGAACCAATGTTCATGTTTGCATCAACAGTAAAACTCGCATATAATAGATTCAGGTGGACCAGCGAATTTTGTCTGATATAACCAAAATCCCTAATATGTATAAAATGGACAAAATCCGTTATATGTACAACCCTTGGCAAAAATGATGGAATCACCGGCCTCAGAGGATGTTCATTCAGTTGTTTAATTTTGTAGAAAAAAAGCAGATCACAGACATGACACAAAACTAAAGTCATTTCAAATGGCAACTTTCTGGCTTTAAGAAACACTATAAGAAATCAAGAAAAAAAGATTGTGGCAGTCAGTAACGGTTACTTTTTTAGATCAAGCAGAGGAAAAAAATATGGAATCACTCAATTCTGAGGAAAAAATTATGGAATCACCCTGTAAATTTTCATCCCCCAAATTAACACCTGCATCAAATCAGAGCTGCTCATTGACATTGACCCTATGCCATGACATTGACCCTATGTGTCTTTTTGCAAGGAATGTTTTTGCAGTTTTTGCTCTATGGCAAGATGCATTATCATCTTGAAAAATGATTTCATCATCCCCAAACATCCTTTCAATTGTCCAAAATATCAACATAAACTTGTGCATTTATTGATGATGTGATGACAGCCATCTCCCCAGTGGCTTTACCTGACATGCAACCCCACATTTTTCGATTTTTGAGACATATTGCTTTAAGTTTTCTGTCTTGACGCTTTGATGTCTTCCTTGGTCTACCAGTATGTTTGTCTTTAACAACCTTCCCATGTTGTTTGTATTTGGTCCAGAGTTTAGACACAGCTGACTGTGAACAACCAACATCTTTTGCAACATTGCGTGATGATTTAATCTCTTTTAAGAGTTTGATAATCCTCTCCTTTGTTTCAATTGACATCTCTCGTGTTGGAGCCATGATTCATGTCAGTCCACTTGGTGCAACAGCTCTCCAAGGTGTGTTCACTCCTTTTTAGATGCAGACTAACAAGCAGATCTGATATGATGCAGGTGTTAATTTGGGGGATGAAAATTTACAGGGTGATTCCATAATTTTTTCCTCAGAATTGAGTGATTCCATATTTTTTTCCTCTGCTTGGTCTAAAAAAGTAACCGTTACTGACTGCCACAATCTTTTTTTCTTGATTTCTTATAGTGTTTCTTAAAGCCAGAAAGTTGCCATTTGAAATGACTTTAGTTTTATGTCATGTCTGTGATCTGCTTTTTTTCTACAAAATTAAACAACTGAATGAACATCCTCTAAGGCCGGTGAGTCCATAATTTTTGCCAGGGGTTGTATGTAACGGCTTAGTTACATGCCGAACGATCTACAGGGGATCCTGAATCGGGACCTGCCACATTTAATGACCGGGTCAAAAATTCCTCTGAAGAAAATAAACACCTGCCTTAAATAAGCGTCGGGCAATATGTGCATTAAAAAGATAACATTTGGTGGAGTCGCTCTTTTTTTTCTAAGTCCGTTGTGCACGGAGTAATAAATTAAAATCCTAAAGTCTGATCTATGCTTCTGCAGCTCTGTAAATCTGTGCCATGCAATGACATTGACATGCATGACAGTTTTAAAGTTGCCCATTGCGTCTTTATGCAATTTTTCTGGATAATGCTTTTTCTGGATTTTTTTTCAGCACTTTATGTAGAATTTGTCCCTCCACGAGTTCTTCTTTCTACAACCTCCAAATTGTGTGTTAGTTATTGTGTGTTAGTCAAGGATAAAGTGGATTAATTTTGGACACAACTGAGCAAACATCGGTGGCATGGTGGATTAGTGATTAGCACTGTCGCCTAAATGCAAAAAGGTTGTGGGATCGATTCCCACCTGGTTCTTTCTGTGTGGAGTTTGCATGTTCTCCCTGTGTTTGCGTGGGTTCCCTCCGGGTGCTCCGGCTTCCTCCCACTTCCAAAGACATGCAGGTTTGGTGGAGTGGACACTTTAAATTAACTGTAGGTGTTTGTGTGAATGTGTTTGTCTGTCTACATGTAGTCCTGCAATGGAGTGGTATCCTGTCTAGGGTGCAACCCACCTCACGCCCTATGACTGTTGGATTATGCTCCGAGCAGCCCCCCCCCCGACTCTGGACTGGAGTAAGCAGGTATTAAAAATGAATGAATGATTAAACATCAATTTCACACAGACCCATATATTATGGTAACACTGAATAAGAAATAAATAATTCCCATGAATCAGTGTCAAAGGTGTAAGGCGTAGGTGGGCACTGCACTACTCTGACTGTCCATTCTAATTTGGCCTTGTTTATATCATAACCCTTTTGTGGGGGTTTAAACCTTAAATCCACACCTAATCCATACTACACTGTAGATTTAGATGATTTGTTGATGCTGTAACTTCAGAGGTTGGGGATCTCATGTTCAGATTCCTTTGTGGAGGATTTATGCAGTAATGTGGCAAAATGCTGACTGGAACAAACAAACAAAAAACCCTTACATCAGCAGCTTCGTGGCAAACTGATGGCACCTTTTAATAAATCATCTTCATCGGAAAGTGCATTCACTTGTTCAAAATGCCAAAATGTGTTCCAGGATTGCCAGTGGGACTTAAACAGAGTTGAGGTCACAGTATTTTAATGGGAGAGATTACACATTTTTGCTGATCAGATAAAAAAAAAAAGCCTGCTTCAAGTTTCCTTCCTTCAATCTAATCCCTCCATCGAGCCACATTCCTGTCTACATTAGTACTTCCTCTTGCTCAGTGGCTTCCCTTTTTCTCTTCTATCCCTCCTTTTTTTTTTACTCTCTTCCGCTTGGTCCATTCTCCTCTTACCCTGGGTGGGCTGAGACTCCTCCATGCAGGTGGTGTTAGATTTTTCTGGGTCGTCGCTGGTCCTGGGGACACACAAATCATCAGATCAATGTGACATTACGACCCCGACAAGTGTCTTTCATCTGTCAAACTCCATTGACAGAGGCACTTCCACAGGTCGACGATGTCATGCAATCAGGCGGACGGCTGTCGTGTCACTGTTTGGAGTAGAGGTGGGTGATACCGAGAATTTTGGTATTGATCCGATACCAAGTAAATACAAGCCCAGAATCGCCAATATCGATACCAATACTTTTTCATATTTAAGCTTCATAGATCCAAAGGATCCAAAAGACCAAGGATAGAAATTCGCCAAACATTGTATGTGACAACAAAATACTTTATCGCAATCAACATTTTTGTTTAAAAAAATATCACTCAACACAAAACAAAATCTCCCGAGGTAGAGGGCTGACAAACCACAAGGGTGCGCTGCTCCACAGCGCACACAGCGCAGCGCTGCTCTTACAGAGAGTAGACTTTGATGAATCTGCAAGCACAGCAGTCAGTGCGTGTGGGAGAGAAAAAGCTTGAATATCGATCTTTTTACACGAGCATCGTTCATCATCATATACCTATAAATGATATGCCAACGTGATTGGATAAAACACTAAACAATAAATAGCAATACACCCTTTTCGCGGACGGGTAATATTTTTCATACAACCCAAGTAATCAGCCAATCAGGTGTCACGTACAATTCTTTCCGCCTCACTTAGAAAACAGCGCTTGGAACTTGAATGAATGAGTTTATTCGGCACACAATTCAATACTGGCACACAACACACAAACCCGAAAGTAATAACAAGACCTAAGTCTTCAACTATAGCATGCGATTTTGTTATTCTTGTAATGTGTTTTAAAGCCTACTAATGTACCAAGTACTTTACTGTTGTCAGGACAGTTGTTCCAGATGTTAACACCTTTGACAGATACACAATGACCTTTTGCAGTAGTTCGGATCCTTGATTTTTCAAACAATAAAATTCCTCTCAAATTATAACTGGAGTCCCTCAGATTAAACAGATCCTGGACATGTTGTGGCAGCAGTTTATTTTTAGCTTTATACATAATTTGTATTGTAAAGTAATCAACCAAGTCCCAGAATTTTAGAATATGCAAACAGGCAAACAATGGATTCGTTGGCTCACAATGTGATTTGTTACAAATAATTCTTACAGCTTTCTTTTGCAAAAAAATATTGGATTAGTATTAGTTTTATATGTATTTCCCTAAACCTCAATATAGTAGGTCATGTATGGAATGAGCAATGAGTGATATAAAATAGTTAATGAGTGTTGGCAAATTAAATCTTGTGCTTTAGGCAGAATTGCAATGGCTTTTGACATTTTGGATTTAACAAAATTAATATGCATTTTCCAGCTCAGTTTATCATCAATAACAACACCAAGAAATTTTGTATCAGTTACAATTTCAATTTCAATATCATTTAATAATAAATTTCTGCAGGAAATCCTGGACTTGTTTCCAAATATAATACACTTTGTCTTACCAAAGTGGAGCGATAATTTGTTTGAATCAAACCATTGTTTAAACTTCTGTAGTTCCTTCTCCATCATGTCCAAGGTCTGTCCCAAGTGATCCCCACTACAAAACACAGTCGTATCATCAGCAAACAAAAATACAACTGACGGACTTGGAAACCAAACATATGTCATTAATATACAGAAGAAACAACAACGGCCCCAGAACTGAACCCTGGGGCACCCCACAAGTAATTTTCATGGGTTCAGATTTTGCCCCACCAATATGTACACAGTGATATCTATTGTATAAATAGCTAACTATCCAATCATATGCCAATCCCCTGATACCATACCACTGCAGTTTGTCCAATAGCACAGTGTGGTCTATAGTATCAAATGCTTTCTATAAATAAATAAAAATAAAAAAAAACCCAACAGTATATTGCTTATTTTCAGTTGCATTTGTAATCTGTTCAACAAAATCAATTACAGCCAGTGAAGTGTTGTGATTTTTTCTAAAACCATATTGCTGTTCACTAAGTATATGATGTTTAGTTATGAAATCATATAACCTCTTTAAAAATACCTTTTCCAAAATTTTGGAAAACTGTGGCAGGAGTGAGACTGGTCTATAATTTGAGAAGACATGTTTGTCTCCAGATTTAAACAGCGGTATCAGTCATTAGTGACAGGTTACAAATATACGTAAAGGGTCTAACAATACAATCAATAATATTTTTAATCAAAGACATATCAAAACTATCACTATCAATTGATCTTTTCCCCTTGAAGTTACGAACAATATCAATTATTTCATATTCATCAGTTTCTTTAATGAACATTGAATCCTGAATTTTATTAATTGTTTTACAGTAATCCAAAGAATGCAGTCCAGAAGACACAATCGAATCAGCTAAATTTTTACCCACATTTACAAAGTAATCATTAAAATTATCTGCTATAGCTTTATTTTTAACACTTTAACACCTTTTCTCTTATTTATGACTTCATTTAAAATCTTCCAAGTACCCTTAATGTTTGTTTTTTTTCTAATAAATCACTATAATACTGCCTTTTACAAGATCGCATAATATTAATTAGCTTATTTTTATATGTCTTATATCTTTTCTCAGCATAAAATGTTCTTAGTTTTAAGAACTGCTTGTACAGAACTGCTTGTACAGAAATGTTTTCTTTTTACATGCATTTTGCAGTCCCTTAGTAATCCACGGTTTGTCAACATTATGCTTATTTCCAACATTTGATACCAAAGGGCAATGTTTATCATATAAATTAGAAATAATAGAAATGAATGACTCATAGGATTGATCAATATCCTCAATGTAAATGTCACTCCAGTTTTGGTGGATGATGAACTTGAGGTGGATGGATGATGAAAGAAGCAAAACACCTTCGCAATTTATGTTGCTATTTTGATGAATTTCTTCATTTACAGCAGCTTCATTAAACAAATGTACTCGAATGATTATCAGCACGGCAGCAAGCTTACAGGCTAACCTCCGCTAACACTAGAGGACAGTTGCCAGTTATGGCTTCTGAACAAGGGAGAAAAAAGAAACAGCACCGTTCAGCTGAAGCAACAGTGGATGTAAAATATTCTGTCTGTTAAGAGCTTCACCTCTTGTTCCACGTGTGTATTTCCAACCGGTGTCACGTACGTCCACTAATGCTTCAGCTGAACTGTGCTGTTTCTTTTTTTTCTCCTTTGTTTCAGAAGCCATAACTGGCAACTGTCCTCTAGTGTTAGTGGAGGTTAGCCTGTAAGCTTGCCGTCGTGCTGATAATCATTCGAGTACATTTGTTTAATGAAGCTGCTGTAAATGAAGAAATCATCAAAAATTCATCAAAATATCAACGTAAATTGCGAAGGTGTTTTGCTTCTTTCATCATCCATCCACCTCAAGTTCCAAGCGCTGTTTCCTAAGCAAGGCAGAATTGTACGTGACACCAGTCGGCATCACCGCGATTGCTCTCACTGCCTCCGATGTGCTTACTGAGTCTGCAGGCTTAGTAAGCACCACAGCGGGCCACCCCCCGTCTGCTGTGCCAAGCTGCATGCAGCAACAGGTCCAGAGACTACGCTCGTTATTTTGATGCGCAGCGCCCGCTGCATGGTCTTGGTAACCGCAGCCGCAGAGCTCAGTGGCCATGACTTGGATTCTTTGCGGGTCCCGCAACCGTACCCCCAGAGGCAGTGAGCGAAGGGAGAGCACATGCACATTGTGTTCTGCATGCATTTATCATTTATAGGTATATGATAAAATCATTAGGTATATAAAGCCATATTCATTGGTGAACAACTTGATAACTGATAATATCAATACCAGCGTTGGTACCGATATTATCGATATTAGGATCGATCCGCCCACCTCTAGTTTGGAAATTTTTGCACTGGCTTCATGCTTAGAGAATTACTGGCTGATGTTAACTGCAGCCATTCTGGTTACTGTGCACCTGATCCCATCAGATCTCAGACGTGAAGCAGAGTAGCCCCTAATTAGTACTTGTCTTTGGGACCACTTAGGAAAACATAGGCTGTGTGTGTTGCACCATGTAGAACCGGATTTGCATCATCAGGAAGGGAATCCGGTGTAAAACGTGCCAAATCCTGATACGGATCTGCACTGGAGCAACTGTGGCGACCCTGAACAATTGGGAGCAGCTGAAAGACAAATAGTTCACTTAAGGAGCCTAAAAAACGCTGTTACATTACATTGGTGCAAAACTGTATTAAATTGTCCACTTAAATTAGTACATGTAGGTGCAAGGCCCCTCTTTATCAGATCTAATATACATGGAAGAGATCATAGTACTCGAACAGCAGTATATTTTTATTGATTTATGGGCTGCTGTCTATTTATGTTTGCTATTATCATTTCGCCAATGTTTGTCTAATCTATTGGTAAAACTGGTTACACTTGGTGCTGTTACTGTGTCCTCTGGCAGGCTGTTCCATGTGTCCACCACTCTCATTGTAAAGGAGAATTTCCTCAAAAACAGATGTGACCATCTTTTAAATATTTTTTTCTGTGACCTCTTCTGTTGTATTCTGATAATGTTAAAGCAAGAGTACATTCATTTGCAGTATGCACTTTTTGCTTCATTATGCATGAACACTGGCACACGACTAAGCATGTTCATGCACAGACAATTAAAAAAACTGTTTCAGAGATTGAATTATTCTTCCATTCATGGTATGTAAGCAAACTGGTGAATAATTATGATGTATTCTACCGACACAACACACAGCTGTCTGTGTGCACAGTAACACAGACAGCAATGGAGAACAGAGCAGCGGACTGTCTTGTGAAAGAGTAAAAGAGTACACAGCATGCACAGACATGCACTCATGATCCCACACAGACACCGAGCTCTGTGTGTGTGTGAGAGAGAGAGACACACATTAAAATTATCATGCACCAAAATGTACTCTGGTCCACTTCTTACAGATGGACACATTTATTCTTAAAGGGAAAAAAAACACAAGTTAAACTGTTAAACTCTTTAAATATGTCTGAGCATTACAAAGAATAATTCTGTCAACCACAATAAGTTAATGCCAGGTTTCAAACTCACAACACACAGATACTATCAGTATACACTAAATTTCCTTTTAACCTTCATAAATCGTGTTGAGTTTGCAAACCTCACCTACTAGCATGTTCCCTTCAATGATATTGCGCACTTGGGTGGACAAACCCCAAATTGCAGATTTATAAGGCAAACAAACTAAATATGTGCTATTTTGCACATTTGACAAATGTAATTCTTGTTGCATATTGTTAGTAACTGAACATGCAGGTGTATTTGTGAGTGTTTGTGCACGTTTTTTCGCATGTAATAGCAAAATGGAGTTGAACACACTCCAATGCAGATATGCTACATACTTTATACCATGTACCAAGGATCATCAAGATAGGGCCCAAAGTGTAAAAAGATAATCCAAGCTAAAACCCTTACTGTTAAGGTGTTACAAGCACCTCAGCAAAATTAAAATCTGCCAGCAGTACATCTTAAATATTGTTAAAATTAAAGCAATACTGCTAAAAACTCTCATGTCCTCAAAAGGGAGAAATCTTCCCACTTCAACATCTGTAACTGCTGTTTACCCACCATATGGTCCTCTCAAATCCCATGTGCAAAATTTGCTCTGTGAGGCAGAGAGAAAAAAAACTGAAATCTCTTTCCACTCATTTCCCTCCATCTGACTTCTCAGTACACAGTGAGGTTGCACGCGTGCTAAGTGTGAAGTGACTTCAGGGATGTTTCCAGTCCACCTAAGTCTGTGGCTTTTCTTGTCTTGTATTTCCTCTGTGACTCCTGCTTCCCTGTTGCTTGCATGGATGTGTGTGTGTGTGTGTGTGTGTGTGTGTGTGTGTGTGTGTGTGTGTGTGTGTGTGTGTGTGTGTGTGTGTGTGTGTGTGTGTGTGTGTGCATGCGTGCATGTGTGTATATCCTCCGTGCACACACAGGGCCGGGTAGAGACACGAGATTAATCACAGCCGATGGCTGCTATGAAATCTCATTACACTCATCATTTGTAGCAGTCGGCCTGATTCTCTGCTGCTCTCCCTGGCGAGCCTCGCCTTTTCACTACTCGGCCTTTGTGCACTCTGATTATCTGCATCTACCTGGTGTGCTCTTATCTATTCAAGAGTATGTGACGCGTACGTGCGTGATGGTGTCGGGTCCTACAGGACAAAGCATCAGGAGGGTCAACATGCTACTGCCAAGTGCACGAAATGAAGCACAAATAAATGAGCATGAATATTGAATGCTTCCAACAGACAGCTCCACAGCGTGCACCTCAAACACACACATATGTAACACGTGTATGTCGTCCCGCTTTCGTCACGTCTTTCTGCCACCTGCGGAAACATGCTCATTGGTTATAAAAGTGCACACATCAAATGGAAGTATAGTTGTGGTTGGAGGTTTAGATACACTCATCATGGGCATGAATGTCACAGTAATTTCTCGATTTTAATGGTGTCTTCAAATTGTTTTTTTGCCAGGGTGGAATGATTGTACATCATACATCATTCATTCCTTTAAGAAAACAAGAACTGGGTGCACAGGTTTGAACTGATCTTCTCTGATCTCTGGGTGTGGTGGTGTGCACCTGTATTCCAAGCTGCTGGGAGGCTGAGGCTGGTGGACCGTTTGACCTCAGGAGTTCTGAAGTGTCGATTATGATGATCGGTTGACTGCATTAAGTTCGGTATCGATACGTTGCTCCTGGGTAAGCCTGGGATTACCAGATTGTGTAAGGAGGGGAGCCCTGGTGTCGCCGAATGAATGGTCCCCTCTAAAAATCAGCGCCCCCTGCCTTCACTGTGCATGCGCCATTTCTGAGCATCAGCAGCAATTCACTGATTATCACCTCGTTTCTGCTTCAAACTGCACTCCAGTCATCATCTATCTCAGTGATAGAAGACGGGGGAAGCGATCAGAGTGCCACAGCAGCACGTCTGAGTCTGACTCTCTGAGTCTGACTCGCTACACCCATACTGACCCCGAAATCCTGGCCCACTACAGACCCATTTCAAACCTGCCGTTCCTTTCCAAAGTCCTGGAAAAAGTTGTAGCAACCCAACTCCACAGTCATCTTTACATCCATAACGTGTATGAAAAATTTCAGTCCCGTTTCCGATCAGCTCACAGTACAGAGACAGCCCTGGTCCGCGTCATGAACGACTTGCTTATGACTGCGGACCAGGGCTCACCATCACTCCGCTTATTACTGGCTTTATCATCTGCTTTTGACACCGTGGACCACACCATCCTACTCCATCGCCTCCAGTCTATAGTTGGACTTTCTGGAACCACACTCAACTGGTTCGTGTCATACCTCACAGGCAGGACAGAGTTTGTGACCCTAGGACAGTCCAAATCATCACCTCATACAGTTAGCTGCGGAGTGCCTGAAAAGGGTCGGTCCTTGGGCCGACCCTTTTCACCATCTACATGCTCCCACTTGGTCAGATAATCAATAAAATAAACACAAGGTTTCTTTTTATTGTTACGCAGATGACACACAGCTGTATATAAAAATGGACTCCAATCCCACCACAGTTCTGCCATCTGCACTTCACTGTTGCCTGCAGGAGATAAGGGCATGGATGGCTGACAACTTTCTTCAACTGAACAGTAGCAAAACAGAAGCCATCCTTATTGGTACCCCTCACCAAACCCAGTCCTTCTCAAACCTAAACAGTATCTCGATCTTTGACCATAACATTTCCCTGTCCTCATCCGTTACAAACCTTGGTGTCAGATTTGATTCACATCTCACATTCGACTCTCACATCCGTCACCTCTACAAGGTCTCTTTCCTCCACCTTAAAAATATCGCAAAACTCCGCCCCTCCCTCTCCCAATCTGACGCAGAGAAGTTGATCCATGCCTTTGTCTCCTCCAGATTGGACTACTGCAACGCCCTCCTTGTCGGGATCCCTGGCAAAAGTCTACAAAAGCTGCAGCACATTCAGAACTGTGCTGCCCGGGTCCTGACGAGGAGGCGCAAATATGACCACATCACTCCAGTCCTGCCCATTCAACAAAGAATTCAGTACAAACTCTGTCTCTTTACACACCAGTGCATACATGGAACTGCCCCTGCCTATCTTAGTGAACTCCTTACGCCACACACCGCCCCAAGAACCCTCCGCTCCACCACGTCCACCTACCGCTTGCACCAGCCCAGATCCAAGCTCTCCACCATGGGAGACAGGGCCTTCCAGGCAGTCGCCCCACGGCTCTGGAATGCCCTTCCAGAGACCCTGAGGGCCCCACAGAGTGTGGGGGCATTTAAAAAAGGCCTCAAGACATTTTTATTTAAAAGGGCCTTTTAAAATGTTAAAAATGTTAAAATATTTAAAATGTTATGATTTTATCTGTGTGGTTATGTTTTATGAATATATTTTATTGTTCTTGACCCTGTATATTGTTTGTTTTTAGTCTCTGCTCTGTAGCACTTTGAGATTCCATGGAATGTAAAGTGCGTTACAAATAAAATGTATTATTATTATTATTATTATTACTGATCAAGGGGAGTTTTGAGTTCCCAAGCTCACCAGTGCACCTTTTTTCTTAGAATGTATTGGTGATTTGTCCACTCCTGACATTTCTTCTATCTCTCTGATGGATTTCTTCTTTTTTTCCCATCCTGAGGATGGTCTGTTTCACTGCGATAAAGAGCTCCTTTGACAGCATGTTGTGGGTTCACAGCAACAGCTTCCAAATGCAGATGCCACATCTGGAATCAACACCAGACATTTTACCTGGTTAACTGATAATGGTTAAACAAGGGAATATCCCATGCACCCCACAAAATAGATTTTGAGTTAATTGTTCAATAGATTTTGAGTTAATTGTTCAATTACCTTTGGTCCCTTGCAAAAGAAGCAGCTACACCATTGTTCTCAGTAAATACATTTCTAAAGGTACGATTGACATGAAATTTTCACCAGATACTGGTAACAAGGTAATCCACACAAGGAAATCAAACCATAGATGGCCAAAAATGAAGTTATGTGTAATAATGTGAAATAACACAGGGAAAAAGTAGTGAACACCTGAAGAAAGAGAGGTGCAAAAAGGCATGGAAAGCCAAGACACCATCTGAAATCTATTAGTAATTAGAAAGCAATCCTGCCCTTTGTCAGTGCAAATTAATATCAGATGGTTCAGTCAAACCTGATGGCCTATAAAAAAGGTGTCTCATTAACAAGGTGTCACACAAGAAACATCTAAAAGAGCTCTCTCAAGATCTTTGTAACCTACTGATGTCACTGGTTACAGAAGGAGTTCTAAACTTCTGAATGTTCCGGTGAGCACTATTGGGACCATAATCCAGAAGTGGAAAGAACATCACTTCACTATAAACTGGCCATGACCAGGTGCTCGCATCCCAAGATGTAAAAATGTACAGAGATATTCTTGTTAAAAATCTGCTGTCATCTACTAGGATGATGAAGATAAAACGAGGGTGGACATTTCAGCAAGATAATGATCAGGCAAAGGATACTCTGGCCACTCAGGTGAGAGCCCGGGTATTTAGCTGACTGGTCACAGCGCCTGCCTCCTACGCTGGAGATCGTGAGCTCAGATCCCAAGGGGAGCGAGTGGGGGGGTCACAATCACAACACAGAGCAAGCCGCTATATAAACAACTTCAGATTCCAAGATCATCCATTAAACAATTTTACATTCGTCCAAGTTAGTCATTAGTCATTAGATGTGTCACCATTTTATCAATGTCTAGAATAAGACCCAAATTGTCACACTCAGATGAGAGAAAATTGGTTAGGATGTTCAGGAACAACCCAGGAACCACGAAGGCTTGCCATGAACTGGAAACAGCTGGGACACCAGCGTCACTGTCCACAGTGAGGCGAGTTTTACATCGCCATGGAATGAGAGGGTGTGGACCAAGAAAGAAGCCCCTGCTCCAAAATTGACACCTTCAAGCTACACTGAAATTTGCAGTTGCCTACATGGACAAGCCAAATATCTTCTGGAGAAATGTTTTATGGTCCAATGCGACAATGACTGAGCAATTTGGCCACAATGGCGAGGTATGTTTGGAGGAGTAACGCTGAGTCTTTCAAACCTAAGAACCAGCTATCAAGCATGGTGGTGATAGCATCACACTCTGGGGCTGTTTTTCTGCCAGTAGTAGTGGTGCATTTCACAAAGTGGATGGACTAATGAAGAAGGAGAACTCCTTCCAAATTGTTTGTCATTTCTAATCAATAGTGAGGTGGTTAGCAGCTAGCTAGACCAGCCAGTGACATCACGATGCTAATGTCTACGAAATGTCTTATGCATCACTGCAGAGATGTTATCAGGTTCCAAAAACAGCATTTTCAGTTTTAGAAGTGTTTATATCTTGCTAGCTTTTACGACAAGGAGGTTATATTTACACACAAACAAAATGGAGTTTGCAGCTAGCAAGACCAGCCTGTGATGTCACTAAGCTAACATCCATGAAAGATCTTGTAAATCACTCCAGAGGTGTGATCCAAAAACAGCATTTTCTGTTGCAGAAGTGTTTATTTCTCACTAGCCTTTACATCATATATGACAGTGAGATTATATTTACACACAAATGAAACAAAGTTTGCAGCTAGCTAGACCAGCCTGTGACATCACCATGCTAACATCCATGAAATGTCTTGTAAATCACTTCAGAGGTGTTATCAGGTTCCAAAAACAGCATTTTCAGTTGTTGAAGTGTTTATTTCTTGCTCGCTTTTACCTAATATATGACAAAGAGGTTATACTTACACATAAACAAAACAGAGTTAGTAGCTAGCTAGAGCAGCCACTGATGTCATGGTGCCGCTCTACTCTGATTGGCTGTCACCCCCACCCCTCAAAAAACCCCAGAATAGAATGAAACAGAATGTGACTTTTTAACCTCTTAAAATACCTCTTAAAATAGGTCAAGGTTAGCTATCTCTGACCTTTCTGTGTCACAGCAATGTTCCCTGTGAATTTGTAGACTCTGGTAGTAATGGACTGGACTTATGCTGAGCACAGACAGACAAACAGACAGACAGACAGACAGACAGACAGATGGACAGATGGACAGACAGACGGATGCAAAGTCTTTGCAATACCTGTTGATGGCTTCAGGTAATAATAGTAATAATATGATTTAGGCTTCACCATACGATTATCATGATTCATTGTTACACCCCTAGTAATAAACATAGTTCCTGAATCATATCGTAGCCCATGTACCGACATATGTATTGTATAATTTTATAAGGGAGACATGCACACCATTATATAACATTGCAGAATTTGAATATGTGGACAATTAGTGTGGATCAAAGTGAGGGTTGATATAACAATTTTCTTTCTCTTCTCAGTATGACCAAAATGTGATCCCATTAGTCCCATCAATTTCAATGAATAGGACAAAAATAAATACCAGTGAAAAAGTGTCATAGCACTGCCTTACCTGGGGTTGAGGGCAGTGCTGTTTTACACATTGTAAGTCTGTGATTTCAGGATAGTCTGATGTCTGTGGCAAGATAATAACCGCAACACTCTCTCCTCGGCTGTAAAGAGACTTTCAGGCTCCCATCATCCCCCTGCACACCTGGGGTGGTTCTGGATCAACTCGCTAGTTGTAAATAACGAAAATGGCATCACCGCTCCTCACACATGAGGGCCAAAAATGCAAACCAGCATGAAATGCAGTCATCAAATGCATTTAAACGAAAGTTAATGTATATATAGATTTTAACATTTTTATTTATTTATTCATTTATTTTTTCGGTTATGTGTTACCAATATTCCCATCCCAGAAGTTCCTTAATTTCCCAATAACTGCGAGGAAACAAAGGAGGTCCATGCAATGCCATGTTAGCGCACAACCGGAACCCCTCTACGTGCGCAAAGGCTCATGGGACCCTGAAGTGGTATCTTCTGAAAATTCTGTGGAGATATTTTTTCATCACACCTGCATAAGCATTGTCCTCCTCGACAGCAGCCGCGGCAGGCGACGCTTAGGACAGAGGTGAAGAGCAGTGTCGCTACCAACAAGAAGGAAAAGATCGCGATGAGCATCTCGCCATCTTTGTACTCCTTCACGAAGATTGGGTTCATCTGAAATGTTAGAGGAGATGCAAGAACTAAGTTAGACAGATGGCCAGGTGGATAAAAGCTGCATGCAACTGGATATCTGCAGCTAGAAGAACATAATTCTGGTCTCATATTCATGCATTATATGATGGTACACTACTGCAATTAAGCAGGACTAGCTTTGTTAACCAACACACCTTGGATTTAAAAATGAAAGAAACTGAAAACAAGCTCATTATCTACCCACATTTAACTTTATTTAACAAAACCAGTGGTGGGTACAGTTGAGCTAATCAGCTAAGAACAAATTAGCAAATTAACTTATTTTTTTGCGCAGATTAGCTTTTTAGCTAACTTGGGAAGTTATTAGCTGAGCTTTTAGCTTCTCCTTACTTTAAATCAGCTAACATTCTTTAAAACAAATGTTTAACAGTGAAAAATGTTTGAAAACCCCAAAATCATTCTATTTTGATCCTTTTGGAGTTTTTACTAGAATCCAATAAGTGAAACTGAGACACACATGTAAGGTGCACATTTCCTGCACTTTACATTTGTTGCCAATCCATTCAAACGCCACGTTCGTGATGGCATCACAAAAAGTGATTTAATCTATTAGTTCGTAATACCATCACAAAATGTTACATTTTGTGATGGTATTATGAAAAAAGTTCATGATGGCGTCATGAAATTTGGGTGACACAGAAATGCAGTTAGGCAGTGGTGGGCACAGATAACCAAAAAATAAACTTCGATAACAGATAATCAGATAACTGAAAAGTTATCTTTGATAAAGATAAACCGATAAACCACCCAAAAATGTATCGGAAGTTACCGATAACCGATAAATTCCAGTATTGTCTCTTGTATATTTGCAACCACTAATAAACTGAATTTGAGTTTTAACACCACGATCGCTTCTGGTAACATCAAAAGCAACAACAAACCCAAACAATGAGCCAGCACTTCTATCTTTGAACATCATGCTCCCTGCTAAAAAGCTCTTGTTTACTACATGGCTTCCAGCACAAAGGCAAGCTTAGAGCAGCCATAACATCCAGCTCTCTATCAGTCACAACACTCTGGTCAGGCGGAGGTCTTAGAAAATAAAGTCATGCTGACTTATGGTTTTGATTTATTAATAACATTAATACCGATAGAATAACTCCATTAATGTCAATTCTGTCATTTGTACAAAGTTAAAATATAACATATATTTTTTAATGTTGAATAATGCACTAATTCTGAGGTTTTGTAACAAACACAGACAGATCGCAAAGGATTCTGGGTAAAATGTGCCTCTGCTAAACACTGATTGGTTCAGTCATTCATTATGTAAACCAACACGTTAATGTGACGTGTGTCGTGTGTTGGTGTTTACAGATAAATGTGCTTTTGTAAAATATTCCATTTTTTTATTTGTAAAAACAGGCATTTTTACGGAGCCCTGGAAGTGTCATCGCAAAATGTTTTGCATGTGAATGTCCGCACGTTTTATGATATTGTAAAATGTGCACACAATATTGTCTTGACACATAAATGTTGGCTATTATTCGCTCTATTGACGTTTCAAAACCCACAAAACCTCAGAGAGGTCGCTGTGCTGCGAGATCTCAGTAACATTGAGAACTGCACTGAGGCGCTCTGATCGGGCTGCACTTTAACCGTCCACTGCACACAGACAACACCATGAACATCGCAACATAAAACTATTTTTATATTGTGCCTAAAGCTCTCATGAATATATTCTCCGGCTTTATAGATGTTGTTATTGCATGTGTTTTATGTAAACATGTGAGAATCACAGGCTGTCTCTCTGTTATTTTCAATGGGAGCTACATGTGAGCTACGCTTGCTTCCTGATCATGTTGTTCTGGGAGAAAGTGAAGTTTGCTCTTTAACGTCTTGATTATTGTTCTTTACAACACTGTTTGTCCTCTTTGTTCGAGACTAATATATATATAATATGCCTGAAATTCGGTTTGCGTTTATTAAATTCCACGCAGATTAAACGTAACAGACAAATTATTTGTTATAATTGTTTTAGCAAGTTTTCAGGGTATCATGCAGCAGTCTCTTATTAATGTGACAAAAAGCATAAAAAATTACATTTTTGTAGTATAATATTAATTTACAACTGTCAGCGTGTTGATTCTCTATATGTTGTTGACTGGAGCGACTCTCTGGCACGCAAGGGATTATGGGATACGTCAATAGGGCGAATGAACACTACTGGCCAGTAGATGGCAGTAGAGACCTTGAAAACTTGCCAAAACAAAATTCCAGATAATCCGTGTCTGCTACATTTAAGATGCGTGGAATTTAATAAACGCAGACACAATAACAATGTCTATAAACCCAGAGAATATGTTCACGAGAGTTTTAGGCACTAGAGTTTAATGCTGTTGTCCGTAGAGTCTGATCAGAGTGTTTCAAATGCATTTCTCATGTCGTGAATGTACTGAGATTACCCTATTCTACCTGTATTCCACCTCAAGATGAAATGATCAAGGAATGGATGTGATACTGACTTTCAGCTTTAATTCAAGAGAAGTTAACTAAAATAATGCACCAAAAGTTTCAAAGATAGAAGTATATACAATATAGGCCTGTTGGTGCTGTTGGCACTTAGCCACAGATTCCACAGCGTGAAGCAGATGAAAGCCTACGACTTCCCCTGGGGATCTTATACGTTATTTACAGCAGTGCCGACAGTGCAGATAAAGTGTCTTGTCCAAGAACACAAGACAGGTAGCATTGACTGGGATTCAAACCTATAGAGTTTGGTATTTATTGCTCAACCCCTATCCCACTGACCTATCTGGTCTTTATTTTCAGACAACACAATCTCACGGCAAGTTTGTGAAGGTGTCACGAAAAGTGATGATACCGTCACAAAATGTTTTCATGATTCCATTTTGTGACGGTATCACAAAATATAGGGTGACGGCGGGGGGGGGGAAGCATTGGGGTTATGTTTAAGTGAGCAAAGGGTGACTAGGTAATACATTCTGTGATGGTGTCATGAAAAAAATAAATAAATAAATAAATGTGACACTGGGCTGTTTTTATAGCCCAGAAGTAATTCAGGATTCTTGATATTAAAATTTCTAAAATGATTCCCTTTACACTTACAGTGGAAACTTATCTCTATAAAATCAAACTCAATGGTGTGCATCGGTAAGGACAACTGGAAGTTCAACACAACTAAATCAGCGTTGTTTACATAAGTCAGGGGATGAAAATGAACAACTGCAAGTCACTGAACATGTACTGGACTTCATTTGCTTCAGTCATCAAAAATAAAATATAGGCCGTACACTCCTATATGCTAAATTTGTATGGAGCAGGTGACTGTTGAAGAAGAGGACACCAGCCAGAGGTTTCTGCCGGCATAGTGTAATTTTTGTCTTTTGCATAATCAGTTATACAGCTTCATGGTGAAGTGGAAGAGAGAAGGTTTTTTCTTCAAAAGAGGGTGTGAAGTTTAAGAGGTACACGTGCTAGTCTGTCGCAGGGCCACAAATAGACAAACAAACACAGACACACCCACACACACACCTACGGACAATTTTAAAGATCCCAATCCACCTAGCCTGCATGTCCTTGGATGTGGGAGGAAACCGGAGCACCCGGAGGAAACCCACGCAAACACGGGGAGAACATGCAAACTCCACACAGAAAGGCCACGGGAATCGAACCCACAACATTCTCGCTGTGAGGCAACAGTGCTAACCACTAAGCCACCGTGCTGCCCCAAATCAGAAACCTCCCCACTTTAACATCAAAGCGCTGAAAGCACTGACTGATGGTTAACTCCAAACTGTCCTCAGCTCAGGGATTAAAGTAAGAAAAAAAACACTCCTCTCCTTCCTGTGAATAATTTTTGTAAGGCCTCACTATATTTCATTCTAACACAACTTCACCACCTCCACCAAGGAGGTAATGTTTTCAGTGCTATTTGTCTAAATCTTAGCAGGATGATGCAAAAACTACAAAACTGATTTTATTGAGACCTGGTGAAATGGTGTGATATGGGCCAAGGAAGAAACCATTATCTTTTAGAGTGGATCCAATCAAGAGGATTTTTTTAATTCCACTTTCTTTGGCACTGTGTGATAGGACATTTTTCAACATTTTTGTGAATTTCTAAAGAGAAATGCACAGATCTTTAGTTAAAAAAATGACAGAGTGCTAATATTTACATTATCTCTGGTAAAGAATGGGAAAGCAAGCGGAAAAAAAAAAAATCCTGGATCTGCTGCTTTAATTTGATCCACTCCAAAGGTTAATGGTTTCTTCTTGGGCTCATGCTTCACCCTTTCACCAAGCTTCAAGAAAATCATTTTAGTATTTTTTGCTTAAAGGCACCTTGACACTTGCACAAATTTGATCCCCGCACTGCTGTGCAATTCGTAGTGCCAATGCGACCCGCTTTGTCCCGCTGGATGCCGCGCTTTGTCCCATTTGATGCCACATACAATAATCATTTTTAGCCGTTGGCCCGTTTGCTGTCAGAACTTGGCTGATGAAACCATTCTTTCATTGCTCCCAGAATCACAGAGAAATTATCTACAGCTGCAGCTTCTCTCGTGCGCATCATTTGGAATCTTGTCTCGAAGGCAATTATTTATAATATTTATATTGTAATGGATTGGTTAAACAGCTGCATTGTTATTCCTTCTTATATGTTAGATAATGTAGCTGTAATATTATGTTTATTATACAAGTAGATGTAACATCTCGTTCAGATGCACTGCGCTGTGTTGTGGCAATGAGACACATTGACTCACAGCGACACTCAGTGTTTTTGAATAGGCTGTGCAATGTTCACATCTAGTTCACAAAATTAATGCATGCCAAACGTTTTGAACATTTCTAAGTTTTCTATGCATACTGGCTATGCACAGCTCACACGCAGTTTACAACACGTTTACTCACTGGCAAGCCAGATTGCATGCCAGTGCAGGAATCAAATTTGTGCAAGTGTCAATGTGCCTTAACATTGCTAACAGCTACAAAGATGTACATGTATGAAGTGTTGGCATAGGTTTGTGCTCTTGGACCACAGTCCAAGTTCTCTTTGCAGCCATGCTTGTGAAGCATCAAGACTCCCAAATCACTGCAGCTCAAGAGGTTATATTTTGGTAATAACAAACAATTTTATCTGTATGCTTCTTTTTAGAATCACCACTGACAGCTGCAGCTGGACCACAAAGGCAACACTGCCCATGAGAGTGCATTTTTGAGACGTAAATTAAGAGACCCATATCTAATCGAGACAAAATGCCGCCCGACGCATCAACTGCAGCTTTTATTTCAGCAACTTAGCATGCAGTCCCTTTACCTCCAAATTTACACTGAGCGCAGCCGAACGGATTGATTTGGTTTGTTGGTGTGCATCAAGTGAATCCATAAACGTAACAGTGCAATTAATCAATAAATGGCAAGGCTATTAACCTGTCTACACGCTACCTTTGCTGTGGAAAAGCTCTCAGGGATGGAGTGCAGTTCACAGCAACAGTATAGACAGCAACGTTCAGCTTTATTCTAATCATTGGAACATGTTTGATTGGAGAAACATGCTAATGTGTTTCAGAATGGTCCCTCTTTTCAATGGAAGCCTTTGTTAAACTGACTTAAAGGGTAAATTTAATATGGTGCATCCAGAAAGTATTCACAGCGCTGCACTTTATCCATTTTTTTTTATATCACAGCCTTTTTTCAAAATGTATGAAAGTCATTTTTTTCCTCAAACCTCTACACACAATACCCCATAATGACAATGTGAAAAAGGGGTTTTTGAAATTTTTGCAAATTTATTAAAAAAAAAAGAAAACTAAGAAATCACATGTACATAAGTATTCACAGACTTTGCTATGAAGCTCAAAATTGAGCTCAGGTGCCTCCTGATCATCCTTGAGATGTTTCTACAGCTTAATTGGAGTCCATCTGGGGTAAATTCAGTTGACTGGACATGATTTGGAAAACCACACACCTGTCTACATATAAGGTCCCACAGTTGACTGACCCAATAAGCAAAAAAGTGAAGAAAAAGTGAAGAGCTCTTCACCTTTTCCACATTGTGTGAATAGTTTCCAGATGCACTGCATTTTTCAACGTGTGCTCTATTTGTTCATGTTTCTGGGTCAATCTTTTAACTCTATGAAAAAAATAATTTAATTGATGCAGCATTGATTTAGAGCACAAAAACCGTTATGGGCTAACCAGCTACAGTTATGCATTACGTTACCAGTTACGCTGTGCGGTCAGCGTCAACTTAGAGGGACAAGTGCCGTTCAGCCACACGAGATTTCCCAGTAACAGGTCTGTGATGCCCCTTAGATGCCCAGAGCTGCACGTGCGCCACACTGATTGGATCAGCGTGATATATATATATATATATATATATAAATATATATATATATATATATATATATATTATTCAGATCATATTGTCTTATGTGCAATTTGTACATGTTCATTCAAGCCCCTCTATTTTTGTCAGGTGATAATTTCACAAGGACCACAATGGAAATAAGCGTTCATGCTTTATTGCGTTATCATTGTATCATTGATACACTCACCTCTGTATGTTTATATTGATGTTGCAGAATAAACTCAATCAATCAGTCATAAACAATGTTTTATTTACGTTTTAATGGCCTCTGCAGGAAGGTCGTGCATGTGGGCATACATGAGCTTTTTAAAAGGGCGGAAGTTAGCTTTGACCATGTGAGATGCGTGTGTACGCTGACATCCACAAGACATCACTCCAGAGGTGTTGTCAGGTTACAAAAACAGTGCTTCTCGCGAGCTTTTACATAATATATGGAAAAGAGGATATGTTTACACATAAACAAAGCAGCGTTAGCAGTTAGCTAGACCAGCCAGTGACATCACCCGGCTAACATCTGCGAGATGTCTTGTATATCACTCCAAAGGTGTTATCAGGTTACAAAAACAGTATTTTCAGTTTTAGAAGTGTTTATTTCTCACTAGCTTTTACATAATATATGTAAAAGAGGATATATTTACATATAATCAAAGCAGCGTTAGCAGCTAGCTAGACCAGCCAGTGACATCACCAGGCTAACATCTGCGAGATGTCTTGTATATCACTCCAGAGGTGTTATCAGGTTACAAAAACAGTATTTTTAGTTTTAGAAGTGTTTATTTCTCACTAGCTTTTACATAATATATGAGAAGCATGTTATATTTAGCCAGAAAGAAGCAGTTTTGGAGCGCCACAGAGACCAGCAAGTGACTTCACAGTGCTGCTCCACTCTGACTGGCTGTCACCCCGCTCAAAAAAATAAATAAATAAATAAAAATAAAAAAATGGATTTGCATGATTCATAGCATAAAAATAGGAAACACAATGTGAGTTTTTGACCTCTTAAAATTGGTCAAGGTTAGTCATCTTTGAACTTGTCCAAGGTCTGTGTCTCAAGAATGTTCCCTGTGAAGACTCTGGCAGTAATAAGACTGGACCTATGCTGAGGACAGAGACATGGACGGACGAGCTCAAAGCCTTCGCAATACCCGATGGCCATATTTTGATGGCCTCGGGCAAAAATAGATCCAAGATTGAAAAACAGTTTTCCTCAATGTACTGTGCAGCCTTCTTATTGTCTAACATTCATATTTATCTAATAGATTACAATTTGTTCATGTAAATGGGGAATCTTCTTCACAGACTAAGGTTAATTATGGAGTTCCACAAGGTTCTGTGCTAGGACCAATTTTATTCACTTTATACATGCTTCCCTTAGGCAGTATTATTAGACAGCATTGCTTAAATTTTCATTGTTACGCAGATGATACCCAGCTTTATCTATCCATGAAGCCAGAGTACACACACCAATTAGCTAAACTGCAGGAATGTCTTACAGACATAAAGACATGGATGACCTCTAATTTCCTGCTTTTAAACTCAGATAAAACTGAAGTTATTGTACTTGGCCCCACAAATCTTAGAAACATGGTGTCTAACCAGATCCTTATTCTGGATGGCATTACCCTGACCTCTAGTAATACTGTGAGAAATCTTGGAGTCATTTTTGATCAGGATATGTCATTCAATGCGCATATTAAACAAATATGTAGGACTGCTTTTTTGCATTTGCGCAATATCTCTAAAATTAGAAAGGTCTTGTCTCAGAGTGATGCTGAAAAACTAATTCATGCATTTATTTCCTCTAGGCTGGACTATTGTAATTCATTATTATCAGGTCGTCCTAAAAGTTCCCTGAAAGCCTTCAGTTAATTCAAACTGCTGCAGCTAGAGTACTGACAGGGACTAGAAGGAGAGAGCATATCTCACTCATATTGGCCTCTCTTCATTG
The DNA here is from genome assembly GCF_902500255.1 of Thalassophryne amazonica. Lineage (NCBI taxonomy): Eukaryota > Metazoa > Chordata > Actinopteri > Batrachoidiformes > Batrachoididae > Thalassophryne > Thalassophryne amazonica. Next base: position 73,844,029 of record NC_047112.1, read on the forward strand.
GCTTCCTGTTAATTCTAGAATAGAATTTAAAATTCTTCTTCTTACTTATAAGGTTTTGAATAATCAGGTCCCATCTTATCTTAGGGACCTCATAGTACCATATCACCCCAATAGAGCGCTTCGCTCTCAGACTGCAGGCTTACTTGTAGTTCCTAGGGTTTGTAAGAGTAGAATGGGAGGCAGAGCCTTCAGCTTTCAGGCTCTTCTCCTGTGGAACCAGCTCCCAATTGGGATCAGGGAGACAGACACCCTCTCTACTTTTAAGATTAGGCTTAAAACTTTCCTTTTTGCTAAAGCTTATAGTTAGGGCTGGATCAGGTGACCCTGAACCATCCCTTAGTTATGCTGCTATAGACTTAGACTGCTGGGGGGTTCCCATGATGCACTGAGTGTTTCTTTCTCTTTTTGCTCTGTATGCACCACTCTGCATTTAATCATTAGTGATTGATCTCTGCTGTCTTCCACAGCATGTCTTTTTCCTGGTTCTCTCCCTCAGCCCCAACCAGTCCCAGCAGAAGACTGCCCCTCCCTGCGCCTGGTTCTACTGGAGGTTTCTTCCTGTTAAAAGGGAGTTTTTCCTTCCCACTGTCGCCAAGTGCTTGCTCACAGGGGGTCGTTTTGACCGTTGGGGTTTTTCCGTAATTATTGTATGGCTTTGCCTTACAATATAACGCCTTGGGGCAACTGTTTGTTGTGATTTGGCGCTATATAAATAAAATTGATTTGATTTGATTTGATTTAACATTTCAGAATTCATTCATCGTATTTAATTCAGTAGTTTGTGCTGTAGTTTGCAGTAACTATGAAATAATACTTTCAATAATACCTGCACAAAATTCAACCTAATTTGAGGATAGTACACAATTTAGAAAACTGGAAAACGTAATCCCATTAGGTGGAGTCTATCTTGTAGTGAGTCCTGTTAGATCTGACATGATCGCAAGGCTGGAATTTTAAATCCACTCCAGTAGTCCCCTTTTTCAACTCTGCGGTGACAATGGACAATAACCATGGACTCCAGGTGGAGCACTAGGTTGTCCACAGTGAAGGTGAATGCACAGCAAGTATTAATAAGCACGAGACTCCTGACGTCAGACTCTAATTTGACTATGAGGGGAAATTAAAGTTGAGATTAGATCAGAGATTTAATTATTCCAAGTCCAGGTCAGGATGTTCTCTATTAGTCCAGTTAATCAGCCAGAAGAGAACACAATTCAAAGTATGGTTCTGTTAGTTACACATGCAGGAAGTCTGACTTACAGTGGTGTTTTCAGGTAAGATCTTCCAGACGGTAGACTCATTGTTCATGATCCAGGCCTACTAGAGAGTCCCCCTGAGAGATACCGTTCAAACACACAGGAAATGACCATTACACACACTGCTCATCAACTCACAAATGTTAAAAACTCCTGCCTCTTATCTGTTGCTATGTAGCCAGATGATAACACAGAGGCTGTACACATAATATGTAACACAAATAACACTCTAAATACACAGAATTGAGTATTTTAACAGGTCAGTTGCAACTGCTGTTGTATTAACTGTCGCTAATTTCATAATCATTACAACAATGCAATGAGTGAATGCACTGAAAACTCAACCACTATTTAAATACATGTGAGGAATGCCTATTATTGCATTTTTCCCCATGAATATACATAAGAATCTGACTATAGCATCTTATTCATTTTCCTAATAATGACTACATGGACAACTGTCCAAAAAACTCAACCACTATTGCAATATTTATTACAATGACATTACATCAGACTGTACAACGCTTCTCTCAGAGGGAGGAGGATTAACGGGAAGACAGAGGACAGGAAGGAGAGGAGCAGTAGTAACCACTAAACCAGTAGGGATCACTATATCTGGTATTTATATTTGCAAATTGCTTTTTTTACTTTCGCATTTGATGCTCTGTGTGCTTCTTACCCTGTGTGCTGCTATACAATGCTGCTGGAACCTAAATTTCCCTGAGGGAGTCTTCCCAAGGGATTAATAAAGTTCTATCTAATCTAATTACATTATAATACTTATTATTACCATCTGTCCAGTTTCTAAATCTTCTTATTCCAGTTATGGGTTAAGAGGGGGCTGGAGCCTATTCCAGTGGTCATTGAGCAAGACAGCAAACCCTGGACTGACCACTGCCAGTCTACTGCAGACACATATTATGTTTCACATATACAGACGAGCACATTCACGCTCACATCTATGGTCGATTTAGAGTCATAAATTTACCTAAGATGCTCATCTTTGGAAGTGGGAGGAAGCCAGAGCATCCCAAGGGAACCCACACGAACACGGGGAGAACATCCAAACCCACACAGAAAGGCCCAGGTGGGAAGCAATCCCAGGACCTTCTTGCTGTGAGACAACAGTGCTAACCACTAAGCTACCGTGCTGTTCCTAATTTTACAACAGTGTTACATATTTTGGGGAATAGTGGAAATGTTTCCTAGGCAGTTTTGATTGATATTGTAATAATTAATACAATAGTAATTGAGTTTCTCCATGCAATTACACACTGTATGGAAATAGTCATTACACAGTGGTTGAGTTTGCCATGAAATTTCTCTTGCAGTTGTAATAATTATCACAATAATGGTTGACTTTGCCGTGCATTTGTGGCTTTTATGGTAATAATGATTAGAATTGTGGTTGAGTTTCCTGGGTAATAGTGGAAAGGTTTACTGGGTAATTTTGATGGATGTTGTAATAACTATTACAAAAGTGATTGATTTTTGGATTAAATTAATTTTACTATTATAATTATTATTATCGTTGTGGTTAACTTTGCCATGCCTATGCACCTGGTATTGTAATCATTATTACAATACTGGCTGAGTTTGCAATACATTTGCACCCACTATTGTAATCATTTTTACAATTCTGGTTGAGTTATATTTTTGCTCCCAGTTTTGTCCCTCTAAGAAGTTGACGCCGAACACACGGGGCGGCGTAACTACTTAACATGCTTGAGTCTCATTCGTTATCAGCTGCTCCACCAACTAAGAACGGCCATGCATCACCACCCACAGAATCGAGAAAGAGCTATCAACCCGTCAATCCTTTCCGTGTCCGCGCCGGGTGAGGTTTCCCGTGTTGAGTCATATTAAGCTGCAGGCTGCACTCCTGGTGGTGCACCTTCCATCAGTTCCTTTAAGTTTCTGCTTTGCCACCATACTCCCCCCGAAACCCAAAGACTTTGGTTTCCCAGATGCTGCCCAGCGGGTCATGGGAATAATGCCGCTGGATTGCTAGATGGCATAATTTATAGTTGGAACTACAACGGTATCTGATTGTCTTCGAACCTCCAACTTTTGTTCTTTATTAATGAAAACATTCTTGACAAATGCTTTCACTTTTGTCTGTCTTGTGCCGGTCCAAGAATTTCAACTCTAGCAGCACAATATGAAAATCCCCGGCCGTACCTGGGCAGTACGGTGGCTTAGTGGTTAGCACGGTTTCCTCACAGCAGGAAGGTTGTGGATTTGATTCCCACCTGGAGTTTGCATGTTCTCCCTGTGTTTGTGTGGGTTTCCTGCCACATTTAAAGACATGCAGGGTCGGTGAATTGGAAACTTTAACTGTCCTTGCAAAAGAGGGGTCTCGAACCTCAATGGGACTAACCTGGTTAAATAAAGATTACATTAATATTATGACAATACTGGTTGAGTTTGCAATATATTTGCACCCACTTTTGTAATAATTATTAGGAAAGTGATCATTATCTGACTAAGAACCTGTCAGCAAATGATGATATTAATGGAAACCGACAATGTTTACATTACTAACCTTTATTACGACAGTATTATGTGAACTGTGCATTCACATGCGCTATTGCAATCATTACTCTGACAGTGATGATTGAGTGACAGCTGTTACAGTAGCAGTTACAATAACGACCAGTGACACAAAATGAAATCTGAAAGTGTTTCACACAGTAACGGGAGAGAAAACAGCCACTGCAGCAGACTCAAGTTGATTCTCGAAAAGCCATTGAGGCTGCAAAACAAAGCAAGTGAATGTCTGTGTGTGTGTGTGTGTGTGTGTGTGTGTGTGTGTGTGTGTGTGTGTGTGTGTGTGTGTGTGTGTGTGTGTGTGTGTGTGTGTGTGTGTGTGTGTGTGTGTGTCAGTGCGTGTGTGTGTTAAACCCCACAAAAGATGCAAAATGTT